>NC_090935.1:313461-619423 GCF_040938575.1 Ambystoma mexicanum
CTGGAGACTTGGTGCCACTTCAGGGACAGGTATCTGGAGACTTGGTGCCACTTCAGGGCCAGGTATTTTGAGACTTGGTGCTGCTTCAAGGCCAGGTATCTGGAAACTTGGTGCTGCTTCAGGGCCAGGTGTCTGGATACTTGGTACCGCTTCAAGGCCAAGTATCTGGATACTTGGTGCCATTCAAGGACAGGTATCTGGAGACTTGGTGCCGCTTCAGGGCCAGGTATCTGGATTCTTGGTGCTACTTCAGGGCTAGGTATCTGGAGGCTTAGTGCCACTTCAGGGCCAGGTATCTGGAGACTTGGTGCCGCCTCAGGGCCAGGTATCTGGAGACTTGGTTCCGCTTCAGACCCAGGTATCTGGATACTTGGTTCCGCTTCAAGGCAGGTATTTGGATACTTGGTGCCGCTTCAAGGCCAGGTATCTGGATACTTGGTGCCGCTTCAGGGCCAGGTATCTGGATACTCGGTGCTGCTTCAGGGCCAGGTATCTGGAGACTTGGTGCTGCTTCAAATCCAGGTATCTGGAGACTTGGTGTCGCTTCAGGGCCAGGTATCTGGATACTTGGTGCCGCTTCAGGGCCTGGTATCTGGATAGTCGGTGCTGCTTCAGGGCCAGGTATCTGGATACTTGCTGCTGTTTCAGGGCAAGGTATCTGGAGACTTGGTGGCGCTTCAAGGCCAGGTATCTGGATACTTGCTGCCGCTTCAGGACCAGGTATCTGGAGATTTGGTACCGATTCTAGGCCAGGTATCTGGAGACTTGGTGCCTCTTCAGGTCCAGGTATCTGGATACTTGGTTCCGCTTCAGAGCCAGGTATCTGGATTCTTGGTGTTGCTTCAGGGCCAGGTATCTGGAGACTTAGTGCCCCTTCAGGGCCAGGTATCTGGAGACTTGGTGCCGCTTCAGGGCCAGGTATCTGGAGACTTGGTTCTGCTTCAGGGCCAAGTATCTGGAGACTTGGTGCTGCTTCAGGGCCAGGTATCTGGAGACTTGGTGCCGCTTCAGGGCCAGGTATTTGGAGACTTGCTGCTGCTTCAAGGCCAGGTATCTGGAGACTTGGTGCTGCTTCAGGGCCAGGTGTCTGGATACTTGGTGCCGCTTCAAGGCCAGGTATCTGGAGACTTGGTGCTGCTTCAGGGCCAAGTATCTGGAGACTTGGTGCCACTTCAGGGCCAGGTATCTGGAGACTTCGTTCCGCTTCAGGACCAGGTATCTGGAGACTTGGTTCTGCTTCAGGGCCAGGTATCTGGAGACTTGGTGCTGCTTCAGGGCCAGGTGTCTGGATACTTGGTGCTGCTTCAAGGTCAGGTATCTGGAGACTTGGTGCTGCTTCAGGGCCAGGTATCTGGAGACTTGATGCCGCTTCAAGGCCAGGTATCTGGATACTTGGTGCTACTTCACGGCCAGGTATCTGGAGACTTAATGTCGCTTCAGGGCCAGGTATCTGGAGACTTGGTGCCGCTTCAGGGCCAGGTGTCTGGATACTTGATGCCACTTCAAGGCCAGGTATCTGGAGACTTGGTGCTGCTTCAGGGCCAAGTATCTGGAGACTTGGTGCCACTTCAGGGCCAGGTATCTGGAGACTTCGTTCTGCTTCAGGACCAGGTATCTGGAGACTTGGTTCTGCTTCAGGGCCAGGTATCTGGAGACTTGGTGCTGCTTCAGGGCCAGGTGTCTGGATACTTGGTGCTGCTTCAAGGTCAGGTATCTAGAGACTTGGTGCTGCTTCAGGGCCAGGTATCTGGAGACTTGATGCCGCTTCAAGGCCAGGTATCTGGATACTTGGTGCTACTTCACGGCCAGGTATCTGGAGACTTAATGTCGCTTCAGGGCCAGGTATCTGGAGACTTGGTGCCACTTCAGGGCCAGGTATCTGGATTCTTGGTGCTACTTCACAGCCAGGTATCTGGAGACTTGGTGCCGCTTCAGGGCCAGGTATCTGGAGACTTGGTGCCGCTTCAGGGCCAGGTATCTGGAGACTTGGTTCTGCTTCAGGACCAGGTATCTGGAGACTTGGTTCTGCTACAAGGCCAGGTATCTGGATACTTGGTGCCGCTTCAAGGCCAGGTATCTGGAGACTTGGTGCTGCTTCAGGGCCAAGTATCTGGAGACTTGGTGCCACTTCAGGGCCAGGTATCTGGAGACTTCGTTCCGCTTCAGGACCAGGTATCTGGAGACTTGGTTCTGCTTCAGGACCAGGTATCTGGAGACTTGGTGCTGCTTCAGGGCCAGGTGTCTGGATACTTGGTGCCGCTTCAAGGCCAGGTATCTGGAGACTTGGTGCTGCTTCAGGGCCAAGTATCTGGAGACTTGGTGCCACTTCAGGGCCAGGTATCTGGAGACTTCGTTCCGCTTCAGGACCAGGTATCTGGAGACTTGGTTCTGCTTCAGGGCCAGGTATCTGGAGACTTGGTGCTGCTTCAGGGCCAGGTGTCTGGATACTTGGTGCTGCTTCAAGGTCAGGTATCTGGAGACTTGGTGCTGCTTCAGGGCCAGGTATCTGGAGACTTGATGCCGCTTCAAGGCCAGGTATCTGGATACTTGGTGCTACTTCACGGCCAGGTATCTGGAGACTTAATGTCGCTTCAGGGCCAGGTATCTGGAGACTTGGTGCCGCTTCAGGGCCAGGTGTCTGGATACTTGATGCCACTTCAAGGCCAGGTATCTGGAGACTTGGTGCTGCTTCAGGGCCAAGTATCTGGAGACTTGGTGCCACTTCAGGGCCAGGTATCTGGAGACTTCGTTCTGCTTCAGGACCAGGTATCTGGAGACTTGGTTCTGCTTCAGGGCCAGGTATCTGGAGACTTGGTGCTGCTTCAGGGCCAGGTGTCTGGATACTTGGTGCTGCTTCAAGGTCAGGTATCTGGAGACTTGGTGCTGCTTCAGGGCCAGGTATCTGGAGACTTGATGCCGCTTCAAGGCCAGGTATCTGGATACTTGGTGCTACTTCACGGCCAGGTATCTGGAGACTTAATGTCGCTTCAGGGCCAGGTATCTGGAGACTTGGTGCCACTTCAGGACCAGGTATCTGGATTCTTGGTGCTACTTCACAGCCAGGTATCTGGAGACTTGGTGCCGCTTCAGGGCCAGGTATCTGGAGACTTGGTGCCGCTTCAGGGCCAGGTATCTGGAGACTTGGTTCTGCTTCAGGACCAGGTATCTGGAGACTTGGTTCTGCTACAAGGCCAGGTATCTGGATACTTGGTGCCGCTTCAAGGCCAGGTATCTGGAGACTTGGTGCCTCTTCAGGGCCAAGTATCTGGATACTTGGTGCCGCTTCAGGATCTGGAAACTTGGTGCCACTTCAAGGCCAGGTATCTGGAGACTTGGTACCTCTTCAGGGCCAGGTATCTGGATACTTGGTGCCGCTTCAGGGCCAGGTATCTGGATACTCAGTGCAGCTTCAGGGCCAGGGATCTGGAGACTTGGTGCCGCTTCAAAGCCAGGTATCTGGAGACTTGGTGTCGCTTCAGGGCCAGGTATCTGGATACTTGGTGCCGCTTCATGGCCAGGTATTTGGATACTCGGTGCCACTTCAGGGCCAGGTATCTGGATACTCAGTACTGCTTCAGGGCCAGGTATCTGGATACTTGCTGCTGTTTCAGGCAAGGTATCTGGAGACTTGGTGCCGCTTCAAGGCCAGGTATCTGGATTCTTGGTGCCTCTTCAGGGCCAGGTATCTGGATACTTGGTGCCACTTCAGGGCCAGGTATCTGGATACTCGGTGCTGCTTCAGGGCCAAGTATCTGGAGACTTGGTGCCACTTCAAGGCCAGGTATCTGGAGACTTGGTGACGCTTCAGGTCCATGTATCTGGATACTTGGTGCCACTTCAGGGCCAGGTATCTGGATTCTTGGTGCTGCTTCAGGGCCAGGTATCTGGAGACTTGGTGCCGCTTCAAGGCCAGGTATCTGGATTCTTGGTGCCTCTTCAGGGCCAGGTATCTGGATACTTGGTGCCATTTCAGGGCCAGGTATCTGGATACTCGGTGCTGCTTCAGGGCCAGGTATCTGGAGACTTGGTGCCACTTCAAGGCCAGGTATCTGGAGACTTGGTGACGCTTCAGAGCCAGGTACCTGGATAATTGGTGCCGCTTCATGGCCAGGTATCTGAATACTCGGTGCCGCTTCAGGGCCAGGTATCTGGATACTCGGTGCCGCTTCAGGGCCAGGTATCTGGATACATGCTGCTGCTTCAGGGCAAGGTATCTGGAGACTTGGTGCCACTTCAAGGCCAGGTATCTGGAGACTTGGTGTCGCTTCAGGGCCAGGTATCTGGATACTTGCTGCCGCTTCAGGGCCAGGTATCTGGAGACTTGGTGCTGCTTCAGGGCCAGGTGTCTGGATACTTGGTGCCGCTTCAAGGACAGTTATCTGGAGCCTTGGTGCCGCTTCAGGGACAGGTATCTGGAGACTTGGTGCCGCTTCAGGGCCAGGTATTTTGAGACTTGGTGCCGCTTCAAGGCCAGGTATCTGGAGACTTGGTGCTGCTTCAGGGCCAGGTGTCTGGATACTTGGTACCGCTTCAAGGCGAAGTATCTGGATACTTGGTGCAATTCAAGGACAGGTATCTGGAGACTTGGTGCCGCTTCAGGGCCAGGTATCTGGATTCTTGGTGCTACTTCAGGGCTAGGTATCTGGAGGCTTAGTGCCGCTTCAGGGCCAGGTATCTGGATACTCGGTGCTGCTTCAGGGCCAGGTATCTGGAGACTTGGTGCTGCTTCAAAGCCAGGTATCTGGAGACTTGGTGTCGCTTCAGGGCCAGGTATCTGGATACTTGGTGCCGCTTCAGGGCCTGGTATCTGGATAGTCGGTGCTGCTTCAGGGCCAGGTATCTGGATACTTGCTGCTGTTTCAGGGCAAGGTATCTGGAGACTTGGTGGCGCTTCAAGGCCAGGTATCTGGATACTTGCTGCCGCTTCAGGACCAGGTATCTGGAGATTTGGTACCGATTCTAGGCCAGGTATCTGGAGACTTGGTGCCTCTTCAGGTCCAGGTATCTGGATACTTGGTTCCGCTTCAGAGCCAGGTATCTGGATTCTTGGTGTTGCTTCAGGGCCAGGTATCTGGAGACTTAGTGCCCCTTCAGGGCCAGGTATCTGGAGACTTGGTGCCGCTTCAGGGCCAGGTATCTGGAGACTTGGTTCTGCTTCAGGGCCAAGTATCTGGAGACTTGGTGCTGCTTCAGGGCCAGGTATCTGGAGACTTGGTGCCGCTTCAGGGCCAGGTATTTGGAGACTTGCTGCTGCTTCAAGGCCAGGTATCTGGAGACTTGGTGCTGCTTCAGGGCCAGGTGTCTGGATACTTGGTGCCGCTTCAAGGCCAGGTATCTGGAGACTTGGTGCTGCTTCAGGGCCAAGTATCTGGAGACTTGGTGCCACTTCAGGGCCAGGTATCTGGAGACTTCGTTCCGCTTCAGGACCAGGTATCTGGAGACTTGGTTCTGCTTCAGGGCCAGGTATCTGGAGACTTGGTGCTGCTTCAGGGCCAGGTGTCTGGATACTTGGTGCTGCTTCAAGGTCAGGTATCTGGAGACTTGGTGCTGCTTCAGGGCCAGGTATCTGGAGACTTGATGCCGCTTCAAGGCCAGGTATCTGGATACTTGGTGCTACTTCACGGCCAGGTATCTGGAGACTTAATGTCGCTTCAGGGCCAGGTATCTGGAGACTTGGTGCCGCTTCAGGGCCAGGTGTCTGGATACTTGATGCCACTTCAAGGCCAGGTATCTGGAGACTTGGTGCTGCTTCAGGGCCAAGTATCTGGAGACTTGGTGCCACTTCAGGGCCAGGTATCTGGAGACTTCGTTCTGCTTCAGGACCAGGTATCTGGAGACTTGGTTCTGCTTCAGGGCCAGGTATCTGGAGACTTGGTGCTGCTTCAGGGCCAGGTGTCTGGATACTTGGTGCTGCTTCAAGGTCAGGTATCTAGAGACTTGGTGCTGCTTCAGGGCCAGGTATCTGGAGACTTGATGCCGCTTCAAGGCCAGGTATCTGGATACTTGGTGCTACTTCACGGCCAGGTATCTGGAGACTTAATGTCGCTTCAGGGCCAGGTATCTGGAGACTTGGTGCCACTTCAGGGCCAGGTATCTGGATTCTTGGTGCTACTTCACAGCCAGGTATCTGGAGACTTGGTGCCGCTTCAGGGCCAGGTATCTGGAGACTTGGTGCCGCTTCAGGGCCAGGTATCTGGAGACTTGGTTCTGCTTCAGGACCAGGTATCTGGAGACTTGGTTCTGCTACAAGGCCAGGTATCTGGATACTTGGTGCCGCTTCAAGGCCAGGTATCTGGAGACTTGGTGCTGCTTCAGGGCCAAGTATCTGGAGACTTGGTGCCACTTCAGGGCCAGGTATCTGGAGACTTCGTTCCGCTTCAGGACCAGGTATCTGGAGACTTGGTTCTGCTTCAGGACCAGGTATCTGGAGACTTGGTGCTGCTTCAGGGCCAGGTGTCTGGATACTTGGTGCCGCTTCAAGGCCAGGTATCTGGAGACTTGGTGCTGCTTCAGGGCCAAGTATCTGGAGACTTGGTGCCACTTCAGGGCCAGGTATCTGGAGACTTCGTTCCGCTTCAGGACCAGGTATCTGGAGACTTGGTTCTGCTTCAGAGCCAGGTATCTGGAGACTTGGTGCTGCTTCAGGGCCAGGTGTCTGGATACTTGGTGCTGCTTCAAGGTCAGGTATCTGGAGACTTGGTGCTGCTTCAGGGCCAGGTATCTGGAGACTTGATGCCGCTTCAAGGCCAGGTATCTGGATACTTGGTGCTACTTCACGGCCAGGTATCTGGAGACTTAATGTCGCTTCAGGGCCAGGTATCTGGAGACTTGGTGCCGCTTCAGGGCCAGGTGTCTGGATACTTGATGCCACTTCAAGGCCAGGTATCTGGAGACTTGGTGCTGCTTCAGGGCCAAGTATCTGGAGACTTGGTGCCACTTCAGGGCCAGGTATCTGGAGACTTCGTTCTGCTTCAGGACCAGGTATCTGGAGACTTGGTTCTGCTTCAGGGCCAGGTATCTGGAGACTTGGTGCTGCTTCAGGGCCAGGTGTCTGGATACTTGGTGCTGCTTCAAGGTCAGGTATCTGGAGACTTGGTGCTGCTTCAGGGCCAGGTATCTGGAGACTTGATGCCGCTTCAAGGCCAGGTATCTGGATACTTGGTGCTACTTCACGGCCAGGTATCTGGAGACTTAATGTCGCTTCAGGGCCAGGTATCTGGAGACTTGGTGCCACTTCAGGGCCAGGTATCTGGATTCTTGGTGCTACTTCACAGCCAGGTATCTGGAGACTTGGTGCCGCTTCAGGGCCAGGTATCTGGAGACTTGGTGCCGCTTCAGGGCCAGGTATCTGGAGACTTGGTTCTGCTTCAGGACCAGGTATCTGGAGACTTGGTTCTGCTACAAGGCCAGGTATCTGGATACTTGGTGCCGCTTCAAGGCCAGGTATCTGGAGACTTGGTGCCTCTTCAGGGCCAAGTATCTGGATACTTGGTGCCGCTTCAGGATCTGGAAACTTGGTGCCACTTCAAGGCCAGGTATCTGGAGACTTGGTACCTCTTCAGGGCCAGGTATCTGGATACTTGGTGCCGCTTCAGGGCCAGGTATCTGGATACTCAGTGCAGCTTCAGGGCCAGGGATCTGGAGACTTGGTGCCGCTTCAAAGCCAGGTATCTGGAGACTTGGTGTCGCTTCAGGGCCAGGTATCTGGATACTTGGTGCCGCTTCATGGCCAGGTATTTGGATACTCGGTGCCACTTCAGGGCCAGGTATCTGGATACTCAGTGCTGCTTCAGGGCCAGGTATCTGGATACTTGCTGCTGTTTCAGGGCAAGGTATCTGGAGACTTGGTGCCGCTTCAAGGCCAGGTATCTGGATTCTTGGTGCCTCTTCAGGGCCAGGTATCTGGATACTTGGTGCCACTTCAGGGCCAGGTATCTGGATACTCGGTGCTGCTTCAGGGCCAAGTATCTGGAGACTTGGTGCCACTTCAAGGCCAGGTATCTGGAGACTTGGTGACGCTTCAGGTCCATGTATCTGGATACTTGGTGCCACTTCAGGGCCAGGTATCTGGATTATTGGTGCTGCTTCAGGGCCAGGTATCTGGAGACTTGGTGCCGCTTCAAGGCCAGGTATCTGGATTCTTGGTGCCTCTTCAGGGCCAGGTATCTGGATACTTGGTGCCATTTCAGGGCCAGGTATCTGGATACTCGGTGCTGCTTCAGGGCCAGGTATCTGGAGACTTGGTGCCACTTCAAGGCCAGGTATCTGGAGACTTGGTGACGCTTCAGAGCCAGGTACCTGGATAATTGGTGCCGCTTCATGGCCAGGTATCTGAATACTCGGTGCCGCTTCAGGGCCAGGTATCTGGATACTCGGTGCCGCTTCAGGGCCAGGTATCTGGATACATGCTGCTGCTTCAGGGCAAGGTATCTGGAGACTTGGTGCCACTTCAAGGCCAGGTATCTGGAGACTTGGTGTCGCTTCAGGGCCAGGTATCTGGATACTTGCTGCCGCTTCAGGGCCAGGTATCTGGAGACTTGGTGCTGCTTCAGGGCCAGGTGTCTGGATACTTGGTGCCGCTTCAAGGACAGTTATCTGGAGCCTTGGTGCCGCTTCAGGGACAGGTATCTGGAGACTTGGTGCTGCTTCAGGGCCAGGTATTTTGAGACTTGGTGCCGCTTCAAGGCCAGGTATCTGGAGACTTGGTGCTGCTTCAGGGCCAGGTGTCTGGATACTTGGTACCGCTTCAAGGCGAAGTATCTGGATACTTGGTGCAATTCAAGGACAGGTATCTGGAGACTTGGTGCCGCTTCAGGGCCAGGTATCTGGATTCTTGGTGCTACTTCAGGGCTAGGTATCTGGAGGCTTAGTGCCACTTCAGGGCCAGGTATCTGGAGACTTGGTGCCGCTTCAGGGCCAGGTATCTGGAGACTTGGTTCCGCTTCAGACCCAGGTATCTGGATACTTGGTTCCGCTTCAAGGCAGGTATCTGGATACTTGGTGCCGCTTCAAGGCCAGGTATCTGGATACTTGGTGCCGCTTCAGGGCCAGGTATCTGGATACTCGGTGCTGCTTCAGGGCCAGGTATCTGGAGACTTGGTGCCGCTTCAAAGCCAGTTATCTGGAGACTTGGTGTCGCTTCAGGGCCAGGTATCTGGATACTTGGTGCCGCTTCAGGGCCTGGTATCTGGATAGTCGGTGCTGCTTCAGGGCCAGGTATCTGGATACTTGCTGCTGTTTCAGGGCAAGGTATCTGGAGACTTGGTGGCGCTTCAAGGCCAGGAATCTGGATACTTGCTGCCGCTTCAGGACCAGGTATCTGGAGATTTGGTACAGATTCTAGGCCAGGTATCTGGAGACTTGGTGCCTCTTCAGGTCCAGGTATCTGGATACTTGGTTCCGCTTCAGAGCCAGGTATCTGGATTCTTGGTGTTGCTTCAGGGCCAGGTATCTGGAGACTTAGTGCCCCTTCAGGGCCAGGTATCTGGAGACTTGGTGCCGCTTCAGGGCCAGGTATCTGGAGACTTGGTTCTGCTTCAGGGCCAAGTATCTGGAGACTTGGTGCTGCTTTAGGGCCAGGTATCTGGAGACTTGGTGCCGCTTCAGGGCCAGGTATTTGGAGACTTGCTGCTGCTTCAAGGCCAGGTATCTGGAGACTTGGTGCTGCTTCAGGGCCAGGTGTCTGGATACTTGGTGCCGCTTCAAGGCCAGGTATCTGGAGACTTGGTGCTGCTTCATGGCCAGGTATCTGGAGACTTGGTGCCACTTTAGTGCCAGGTACCTGGATACTTGCTGCCGCTTCAGGGCATGGTATCTGGAGACTTGGTGCCGCTTCAAGGCCAGGTATCTGGATACTTGGTTCTGCTTCATGGCCAGGTATCTGGATACTCGGTGCCGCTTCAGTGCCAGGTCTCTGGATACTCGGTGCCGCTTCAGGGCCAGGTATCTGGAGACTTGGTGCTGCTTCAGGGCCAGGTGTCTGGATACTTGGTGCCATTCAAGGACAGGTATCTGGAGTCTTGGAGCTGCTTCAGGGCCAGGTATCTGGAGACTTGGTGCCGCTTCAGGGCCAGGTATCTGGAGACTTGGTGCCGCTTCAGGGCCAGGTGTCTGGATACTTGGTGCCACTTCAAGGCCAGGTATCTGGAGACTTGGTGCTGCTTCAGGGCCAAGTATCTGGAGACTTGGTGCCACTTCAGGGCCAGGTATCTGGAGACTTCGTTCCGCTTCAGGACCAGGTATCTGGAGACTTGGTTCTGCTTCAGGGCCAGGTATCTGGAGACTTGGTGCTGCTTCAGGGCCAGGTGTCTGGATACTTGGTGCTGCTTCAAGGTCAGGTATCTGGAGACTTGGTGCTGCTTCAGGGCCAGGTATCTGGAGACTTGATGCCGCTTCAAGGCCAGGTATCTGGATACTTGGTGCTACTTCACGGCCAGGTATCTGAAGACTTAATGCCGCTTCAGGGCCAGGTATCTGGAGACTTGGTGCCACTTCAGGGCCAGGTATCTGGATTCTTGGTGCTACTTCACAGCCAGGTATCTGGAGACTTGGTGCCGCTTCAGGGCCAGGTATCTGGAGACTTGGTGCCGCTTCAGGGCCAGGTATCTGGAGACTTGGTTCTGCTTCAGGACCAGGTATCTGGAGACTTGGTTCTGCTACAAGGCCAGGTATCTGGATACTTGGTGCCGCTTCAAGGCCAGGTATCTGGAGACTTGGTGCCTCTTCAGGGCCAAGTATCTGGATACTTGGTGCCGCTTCAGGATCTGGAAACTTGGTGCCACTTCAAGGCCAGGTATCTGGATTCTTGGTGCCTCTTCAGGGCCAGGTATCTGGATACTTGGTGCCGCTTCAGGGCCAGGTATCTGGATACTCGGTGCTGCTTCAGAGCCAGGTATCTGGAGACTTGGTGCCACTTCAAGGCCAGGTATCTGGAGACTTGGTGACGCTTCAGGGCCAGGTATCTGGATAATTGGTGCCGCTTCATGGCCAGGTATCTGAATACTCGGTGCCGCTTCAGGTCCAGGTATCTGGATACTCGGTGCCACTTCAGGGCCAGGTATCTGGATACATGCTGCTCCTTCAGGGCAAGGTATCTGGAGACTTGGTGCCGCTTCAAGGCCAGGTATCTGGAGACTTGGTGTCGCTTCAGGGCCAGGTATCTGGATACTTGGTGCCGCTTCAGGGCCAGTTATCTGGAGACTTGGTGCGGCTTCAGGTCCAGCTATCTGGAGACTTGGTGCTGCTTCAAGGCCAGGTATCTGGATATTTACTGCCACTTCAGGACCAGGTATCTGGAGACTTGGTATCGATTCAAGGCCAGGTATCTGGATACTTGCTGCCGCTTCAGGACAAGGTATCTGGAGATTTGGTACCGATTCTAGGCCAGGTATCTGGAGACTTGGTGCCTATTCAGGTCCAGGTATCTGGATACTTGGTTCCGCTTCAGGGCCAGGTATCTGGATTCTTGGTGTTGCTTCAGGGCCAGGTATCTGGAGACTTAGTGCCCCTTCAGGGCCAGGTATCTGGAGACTTGGTGCCACTTCAGGGCCAGGCATCTGGAGACTTGGTTCTGCTTCAGGGCCAAGTATCTGGAGACTTGGTGCTGCTTCAGGGCCAGGTATCTGGAGACTTGGTGCCGCTTCAGGGCCAGGTATTTGGAGACTTGGTGCTGCTTCAAGGCCAGGTATCTGGAGACTTAGTGCCACTTCAGGGCCAGGTATCTGGAGACTTGGTGCCGCTTCAGGGCCAGGTATCTGGAGACTTGGTTCCGCTTCAGGACCAGGTATCTGGATACTTGGTTCCGCTTCAAGGCCAGGTATCTGGATACTTGGTGCCGCTTCAAGGCCAGGTATCTGGATACTTGGTGCCGCTTCAGGGCCAGGTATCTGGATACTCGGTGCTGCTTCAGGGCCAGGTATCTGGAGACTTGGTGCTGCTTCAAAGCCAGGTATCTGGAGACTTGGTGTCGCTTCAGGGCCAGGTATATGGATACTTGGTGCTGCTTCATGGCCAGGTATTTGGATGCTCGGTGCCGCTTCAGGGCCAGGTATCTGGATGCTCGGTGCTGCTTTAGGGCCAGGTATCTGGAGACTTGCTGCTGTTTCAGGGCAAGGTATCTGGAGGCTTGGTGCCGCTTCAAGGACCAGGTATCTGGAGATTTGGTACCGATTCTAGGCCAGGTATCTGGAGACTTGGTGCCTCTTCAGGTCCAGGTATCTGGATACTTGGTGCCTCCTCAGGGCCAGGTATCTGGATTCTTGGTGCCGCTTCAGGGCCAGGTATCTGGATACTCGGTGCTGCTTCAGGGCCAGGTATCTGGAGACTTGGTGCTGCTTCAAAGCCAGGTATCTGGAGACTTGGTGTCGCTTCAGGGCCAGGTATATGGATACTTGGTGCCGCTTCATGGCCAGGTATTTGGATGCTCGGTGCCGCTTCAAGGCCAGGTATCTGGATGCTCGGTGCTGCTTCAGGGCCAGGTATCTGGAGACTTGCTGCTGTTTCAGGGCAAGGTATCTGGAGGCTTGGTGCCGCTTCAAGGACCAGGTATCTGGAGATTTGGTACCGATTCTAGGCCAGGTATCTGGAGACTTGGTGCCTCTTCAGGTCCAGGTATCTGGATACTTGGTGCCGCCTCAGGGCCAGGTATCTGGATTCTTGGTGTTGCTTCAGGGCCAGGTATCTGGAGACTTAGTGCCCCTTCAGGGCCAGGTATCTGGAGACTTGGTGCCGCTTCAGGGCCAGGTATTTGGAGACTTGGTTCTGCTTCAGGGCCAGGTATCTGGAGACTTGGTGTCGCTTCAGGGCCAGGTATCTGGATACTTGGTGCCGCTTCAGGGCCAGTTATCTGGAGACTTGGTGCGGCTTCAGGTCCCGCTATCTGGAGACTTGGTGCTGCTTCAAGGCCAGGTATCTGGATATTTACTGCCACTTCAGGACCAGGTATCTGGAGACTTGGTATCGATTCAAGGCCAGGTATCTGGATACTTGCTGCCGCTTCAGGACAAGGTATCTGGAGATTTGGTACCGATTCTAGGCCAGGTATCTGGAGACTTGGTGCCTATTTAGGTCCAGGTATCTGGATACTTGGTTCCGCTTCAGGGCCAGGTATCTGGATTCTTGGTGTTGCTTCAGGGCCAGGTATCTGGAGACTTAGTGCCCCTTCAGGGCCAGGTATCTGGAGACTTGGTGCCACTTCAGGGCCAGGCATCTGGAGACTTGGTTCTGCTTCAGGGCCAAGTATCTGGAGACTTGGTGCTGCTTCAGGGCCAGGTATCTGGAGACTTAGTGCCACTTCAGGGCCAGGTATCTGGAGACTTGGTGCCGCTTCAGGGCCAGGTATCTGGAGACTTGGTTCCGCTTCAGGACCAGGTATCTGGATACTTGGTTCCGCTTCAAGGCCAGGTATCTGGATACTTGGTGCCACTTCAAGGCCAGGTATCTGGATACTTGGTGCCGCTTCAAGGCCAGGTATCTGGATACTTGGTGCCGCTTCAGGGCCAGGTATCTGGATACTCGGTGCTGCTTCAGGGCCAGGTATCTGGAGACTTGGTGCTGCTTCAAAGCCAGGTATCTGGAGACTTGGTGTCGCTTCAGGGCCAGGTATATGGATACTTGGTGCCGCTTCATGGCCAGGTATTTGGATGCTCGGTGCCGCTTCAGGGCCAGGTATCTGGATGCTCGGTGCTGCTTCAGGGCCAGGTATCTGGAGACTTGCTGCTGTTTCAGGGCAAGGTATCTGGAGGCTTGGTGCCGCTTCAAGGACCAGGTATCTGGAGATTTGGTACCGATTTTAGGCCAGGTATCTGGAGACTTGGTGCCTCTTCAGGTCCAGGTATCTGGATACTTGGTGCCGCCTCAGGGCCAGGTATCTGGATTCTTGGTGTTGCTTCAGGGCCAGGTATCTGGAGACTTAGTGCCCCTTCAGGGCCAGGTATCTGGAGACTTGGTGCCGCTTCAGGGCCAGGTATTTGGAGACTTGGTTCTGCTTCAGGGCCAGGTATCTGGAGACTTGGTGTCGCTTCAGGGCCAGGTATCTGGATACTTGGTGCCGCTTCAGGGCCAGTTATCTGGAGACTTGGTGCGGCTTCAGGTCCCGCTATCTGGAGACTAGGTGCTGCTTCAAGGCCAGGTATCTGGATATTTACTGCCACTTCAGGACCAGGTATCTGGAGACTTGGTATCGATTCAAGGCCAGGTATCTGGATACTTGCTGCCGCTTCAGGACAAGGTATCTGGAGATTTGGTACCGATTCTAGGCCAGGTATCTGGAGACTTGGTGCCTATTTAGGTCCAGGTATCTGGATACTTGGTTCCGCTTCAGGGCCAGGTATCTGGATTCTTGGTGTTGCTTCAGGGCCAGGTATCTGGAGACTTAGTGCCCCTTCAGGGCCAGGTATCTGGAGACTTGGTGCCACTTCAGGGCCAGGCATCTGGAGACTTGGTACTGCTTCAGGGCCAAGTATCTGGAGACTTGGTGCTGCTTCAGGGCCAGGTATCTGGAGACTTAGTGCCACTTCAGGGCCAGGTATCTGGAGACTTGGTGCCGCTTCAGGGCCAGGTATCTGGAGACTTGGTTCCGCTTCAGGACCAGGTATCTGGATACTTGGTTCCGCTTCAAGGCCAGGTATCTGGATACTTGGTGCCACTTCAAGGCCAGGTATCTGGATACTTGGTGCCGCTTCAAGGCCAGGTATCTGGATACTTGGTGCCGCTTCAGGGCCAGGTATCTGGATACTCGGTGCTGCTTCAGGGCCAGGTATCTGGAGACTTGGTGCTGCTTCAAAGCCAGGTATCTGGAGACTTGGTGTCGCTTCAGGGCCAGGTATATGGATACTTGGTGCCGCTTCATGGCCAGGTATTTGGATGCTCGGTGCCGCTTCAGGGCCAGGTATCTGGATGCTCGGTGCTGCTTCAGGGCCAGGTATCTGGAGACTTGCTGCTGTTTCAGGGCAAGGTATCTGGAGGCTTGGTGCCGCTTCAAGGACCAGGTATCTGGAGATTTGGTACCGATTCTAGGCCAGGTATCTGGAGACTTGGTGCCTCTTCAGGTCCAGGTATCTGGATACTTGGTGCCGCCTCAGGGCCAGGTATCTGGATTCTTGGTGTTGCTTCAGGGCCAGGTATCTGGAGACTTAGTGCCCCTTCAGGGCCAGGTATCTGGAGACTTGGTGCTGCTTCAAGGCCAGGTATTTGGAGACTTGGTTCTGCTTCAGGGCCAGGTATCTGGAGACTTGGTGCCACTTCAGGGCCAGGTATTTGGAGACTTGGTGCTGCTTCAAGGCCAGGTATCTGGAGACTTGGTGCTGCTTCAGGGCCAGGTGTCTGGATACTTGGTGTCGCTTCAAGGCCAGGTATCTGGAGACTTGGTGCTGCTTCATGGCCAGGTATCTGGAGACTTGGTGCCACTTCAGGGCCAGGTACCTGGATACTTGCTGCCGCTTCAGGGCAAGGTATCTGGAGACTTGGTGCCGCTTCAAGGCCAGGTATCTGGATACTTGGTTCTGCTTCATGGCCAGGTATCTGGATACTCGGTGCCGCTTCAGGGTCCGGTATCTGGATACTCGGTGCCGCTTCAGGGCCAAGTATCTGGAGACTTGGTGCCACTTCAGGGCCAGGTATCTGGAGACTTCGTTGCGCTTCAGGACCAGGTATCTGGAGACTTGGTTCTGCTTCAGGGCCAGGTATCTTGAGACTTGGTGCTGCTTCATGTCCAGGTGTCTGGATACTTGGTGCCGCTTCAAGGTCAGGTATCTGGAGACTTGGTGCTGCTTCAGGGCCAGGTATCTGGAGACTTGATGCCGCTTCAAGGCCAGGTATCTGGATACTTGGTGCTACTTCATGGCCAGGTATCTGGAGACTTAGTGCCGCTTCAGGGCCAGGTATCTGGAGACTTGGTGCCGTTTCAGGGCCAGGTATCTGGAGACTTGGTTCTGCTTCAGGTCCAGGTATCTGGAGACTTGGTTCTGCTTCAAGGCCAGGTATCTGGATACCTGGTGCCGCTTCAAGGCCAGGTATCTGGAGACTTGCTGCCTCTTCAGAGCCAAGTATCTGGATACTTGGTGCCGCTTCAGGGCCAGGTATCTGGATACTTGATGCCGCTTCATGGCCAGGTATTTGGATACTCGGTGCTGCCTCAGGGCCAGGTATCTGGATACTCGGTTCCGCTTCAGGGACAGCCATCTGGATACTTGCTGCCGCTTCAGGGCAAGGTATCTGGAGACTTGGTGCCGCTTCAAGGCCAGGTATCTGGAGACTTGGTGTCACTTCAGGCCAGGTATCTGGATAATTGGTGCCGCTTCAGGGCCAGGTATCTGGAGACTTGGTGCTGCTTCAGGGCAAGGTATCTGGAGACCTGGTGCCGCTTCAAGAGCAAGGTATCTGGATACTTGCTGCCGCTTCAGGACCAGGTATCTGGAGATTTGGTACCGATTCAAGGCCAGGTATCTGGAGACTTGGTGCCTCTTCAGGTCCAGGTTTCTGGATTCTTGGTGCCGCTTCAGGGCCAGGTATCTGGATTCTTGGCACTGCTTCAGGGCCAGGTATCTGGAGACTTAGTGCCCCTTCAGGGCCAGGTATCTGGAGACTTAGTGCCGCTTCAGGGCCAGGTATCTGGAGACTTGGTTCTGCTTCAGGACCAGGTATCTGGAGACTTGGTTCCGCTTCAGGGCCAGGTATCTGGAGACTTGGTGCCGCTTCAAGGCCAGGTATCTGGAGACTTGGTGCTGCCTCAAGGCCAGGTATCTGGAGACTTGGTGCTGCTTCAGGGCCAGGTGTCTGGATACTTGGTGCCGCTTCAAGGCCAGGTCTCTAGATACTCGGTGCCGCTTCAGGGCCAGGTATCTGGATACTCGGTTCCGCTTCAGGGACAGGCATCTGGATACTTGCTGCCGCTTCAGGGCAAGGTATCTGGAGACTTGGTGCCGCTTCAAGGCCAGGTATCTGGAGACTTGGTGTCACTTCAGGCCAGGTATCTGGATAATTGGTGCCGCTTCAGGGCCAGGTATCTGGAGACTTGGTGCTGCTTCAGGGCCAGGTGTCTGGATACTTGGTGCCGTTCAAGGACAGGTATATGGAGACTTGGTGCCGCTTCAGGGCCAGCTATTTGGAGACATGGTGCCGCTTCAGGGCCAGGTATCTGGAGACTTGGTGCCGCTTTAAGGCCAGGTATCTGGAGACTTGGTGCTGCTTCAGGGCCAGGTGTCTGGATACTTGGTGCCGCTTCAAGGCCAGGTATCTGGAGACTTGGTGCTGCTTCAGGGCCAGGTATCTGGAGACTTGGTGCCGCTTCAGGGCCAGGTATCTGGAGACTTCGTTCTGCTTCAGGACCAGGTATCTGGAGACTTGGTGCTGCTTCAGGGACAGGTGTCTGGATACTTGGTGCCGCTTCAAGGTCAGGTATCTGGAGACTTAGTGCCCCTTCAGGGCCAGGTATCTGGAGACTTGGTGCCGCTTCATGGCCAGGTATTTGGATACTCAGTGCTGCCTCAGGGCCAGGTATCTGGATACTTGCTGCCGTTTCAGGGCAAGGTATCTGGAGACCTGGTGCCGCTTCAAGAGCAAGGTATCTGGATACTTGCTGCCGCTTCAGGACCAGGTATCTGGAGACTTGGTGCCACTTCAAGGCCAGGTATCTGGATACTCGGTGCCGCTTCAGGGCCAGGTATCTGGATACTCGGTTCCGCTTCAGGGACAGGTCTCTGGATACTTGCTGCCGCTTCAGGGCAAGGTATCTGGAGACTTGGTGCCACTTCAAGGCCAGGTATCTGGAGACTTGGTGTCACTTCAGGCCAGGTATCTGGATACTTGGTGCCACTTCAGGGCCAGGTATCTGGAGACTTGGTGCTGCTTCAGGGCCAGGTGTCTGGAGACATGGTGCCGCTTCAGGTCCAGGTATCTGGAGACTTGGTGACGCTTTAAGGCCAGGTATCTGGTGACTTGGTGCTGCTTCAGGGCCAGGTGTCTGGATACTTGGTGCTGCTTCAAGGTCAGGTATCTGGAGACTTTGTGCTGCTTCAGGGCCAGGTATCTGGAGACTTGGTGCCGCTTCAGGGCCAGGTATCTGGAGACATGGTGCCGCTTCAGGTCCAGGTATCTGGAGACTTGGTGACGCTTTAAGGCCAGGTATCTGGAGACTTGGTGCTGCTTCAGGGCCAGGTGTCTGGATACTTGGTGCTGCTTCAAGGTCAGGTATCTGGAGACTTTGTGCTGCTTCAGGGCCAGGTATCTGGAGACTTGGTGCCGCTTCAGGGCCACGTATCTGGAGACTTCGTTCCGCTTCAAGACCAGGTATCTGGAGACTTGGTTCTGCTTCAGGGCCAGGTATCTGGATACTTGGTGCCGCTTCAGGGCCAGGTATCTGTAGACTTGGTAACTCTCAGGGCCCGGTATCTGGATATGTGGTGCCACTTCAGGGCCAGGTATCTGGATACTTGGTGCCGCTTCAGGGCCAGGTATCTGGAGACTTTCTGCCACTTCAGGGCTAGGTATCTGGATACTTGGTGCCTCTTCACGTCCAGGTATCTGGAGACTTAGTGCCGCTTCAGGGCCAGGTATCTGGAGACTTGGTGCCACTTCAGGGCCAGGTATCTGGAGACTTGGTTCCACTTCAGGACCAGGTATCTGGAGACTTGGTTCCGCTTCGGGCCAGGTATCTGGATTCTTGGTGCCGCTTCAAGGCCAGGTATCTGGAGACTTGGTGCCTCTTCAGGGCCAGGTATCTGGATACTTTGTGCCCCTTCAAGGCCAGGTATCTGGATACTCGGTGCCTCTTCAGGGCCAGGTATCTGGATACTCGGTTCCGCTTCAGGGACAGGTCTCTGGATACTTGCTGCCGCTTCAGGGCAAGGTATCTGGAGACTTGGTGCCACTTCAAGGCCAGGTATCTGGAGACTTGGTGTCACTTCAGCCCAGGTATCTGGATACTTGGTGCCACTTCAGGGCCAGGTATCTGGAGACTTGGTGCTGCTTCAGGGCCAGGTGTCTGGATACTTGGTGCCGTTCAAGGACAGGTATCTGGAGACTTGGTGCCGCTTCAGGGCCAGGTATCTGGAGACATGGTGCCGCTTCAGGACCAGGTATCTGGAGACTTGGTGCCGCTTTAAGGCCAGGTATCTGGAGACTTGGTGCTGCTTCAGGGCCAGGTGTCTGGATACTTGGTGCCGCTTCAAGGTCAGGTATCTGGAGACTTTGTGCTGCTTCAGGGCCAGGTATCTGGAGACTTGGTGCCGCTTCAGGGCCAGGTATCTGGAGACTTCGTTCCGCTTCAGGACCAGGTATCTGGAGACTTGGTTCTGCTTCAGGGCCAGGTATCTGGATACTTGGTGCAGCTTCAGGGCCAGGTATCTGTAGACTTGGTAACTCTCAGGGCCCGGTATCTGGATACGTGGTGCCACTTCAGGGCCAGGTATCTGGATATTGGTGCTGCTTCAGGGCCAGGTATCTGGAGACTTTCTGCCACTTCAGGGCCAGGTATCTGGAGACTTGGTGCCACTTCAGGGCCAGGTATCTGGAGACTTGGTTCCACTTCAGGAACAGGTATCTGGAGACTTGGTGCCGCTTCAAGGCCAGGTATCTGGATACTTGGTTCTGCTTCATGGCCAGGTATCTGGATACTCGGTGCCGCTTCAGGGTCAGGTATCTGGATACTCGGTGCCGCTTCAGGGCCAAGTATCTGGAGACTTGGTGCCACTTCAGGGCCAGGTATCTGGAGACTTTGTTGCGCTTCAGGACCAGGTATCTGGAGACTTGGTTCTGCTTCAGGGCCAGGTATCTGGAGACTTGGTGCTGCTTCATGTCCAGATGTCTGGATACTTGGTGCCGCTTCAAGGTCAGGTATCTGGAGACTTGGTGCTGCTTCAGGGCCAGGTATCTGGAGACTTGATGCCGCTTCAAGGCCAGGTATCTGGATACTTGGTGCTACTTCATGGCCAGGTATCTGGAGACTTAGTGCCGCTTCAGGGCCAGGTATCTGGAGACTTGGTGCCGTTTCAGGGCCAGGTATCTGGAGACTTGGTTCTGCTTCAGGTCCAGGTATCTGGAGACTTGGTTCTGCTTCAAGGCCAGGTATCTGGATACCTGGTGCCGCTTCAAGTCCAGGTATCTGGAGACTTGCTGCCTCTTCAGAGCCAAGTATCTGGATACTTGGTGCCGCTTCAGGGCCAGGTATCTGGATACTTGATGCCGCTTCATGGCCAGGTATTTAGATACTCGGTGCTGCCTCAGGGCCAGGTATCTGGATACTCGGTTCCGCTTCAGGGACAGGCATCTGGATACTTGCTGCCGCTTCAGGGCAAGGTATCTGGAGACTTGGTGCCGCTTCAAGGCCAGGTATCTGGAGACTTGGTGTCACTTCAGGCCAGGTATCTGGATAATTGGTGCCGCTTCAGGGCCAGGTATATGGAGACTTGGTGCTGCTTCAGGGCAAGGTATCTGGAGACCTGGTGCCGCTTCAAGAGCAAGGTATCTGGATACTTGCTGCCGCTTCAGGACCAGGTATCTGGAGATTTGGTACCGATTCAAGGCCAGGTATCTGGAGACTTGGTGCCTCTTCAGGTCCAGGTTTCTGGATTCTTGGTGCCGCTTCAGGGCCAGGTATCTGGATTCTTGGCGCTGCTTCAGGGCCAGGTATCTGGAGACTTAGTGCTCCTTCAGGGCCAGGTATCTGGAGACTTAGTGCCGCTTCAGGGCCAGGTATCTGGAGACTTGGTTCTGCTTCAGGACCAGGTAGCTGGAGACTTGGTTCCGCTTCAGGGCCAGGTATCTGGAGACTTGGTGCCGCTTCAAGGCCAGGTATCTGGAGACTTGGTGCTGCTTCAAGGCCAGGTATCTGGAGACTTGGTGCTGCTTCAGGGCCAGGTGTCTGGATACTTGGTGCCGCTTCAAGGCCAGGTATCTAGATACTCGGTGCCGCTTCAGGGCCAGGTATCTGGATACTCGGTTCCGCTTCAGGGACAGGCATCTGGATACTTGCTGCCGCTTCAGGGCAAGGTATCTGGAGACTTGGTGCCGCTTCAAGGCCAGGTATCTGGAGACTTGGTGTCACTTCAGGCCAGGTATCTGGATAATTGGTGCCGCTTCAGGGCCAGCTATCTGGAGACTTGGTGCTGCTTCAGGGCCAGGTGTCTGGATACTTGGTGCCGTTCAAGGACAGGTATATGGAGACTTGGTGCCGCTTCAGGGCCAGCTATTTGGAGACATGGTGCCGCTTCAGGGCCAGGTATCTGGAGACTTGGTGCCGCTTTAAGGCCAGGTATCTGGAGACTTGGTGCTGCTTCAGGGCCAGGTGTCTGGATACTTGGTGCCGCTTCAAGGCCAGGTATCTGGAGACTTGGTGCTGCTTCAGGGCCAGGTATCTGGAGACTTGCTGCCGCTTCAGGGCCAGGTATCTGGAGACTTCGTTCTGCTTCAGGACCAGGTATCTGGAGACTTGGTGCTGCTTCAGGGACAGGTGTCTGGATACTTGGTGCCGCTTCAAGGTCAGGTATCTGGAGACTTAGTGCCCCTTCAGGGCCAGGTATCTGGAGACTTGGTGCCGCTTCATGGCCAGGTATTTGGATACTCGGTGCTGCCTCAGGGCCAGGTATCTGGATACTTGCTGCCGTTTCAGGGCAAGGTATCTGGAGACCTGGTGCCGCTTCAAGAGCAAGGTATCTGGATACTTGCTGCCGCTTCAGGACCAGGTATCTGGAGACTTGGTGCCACTTCAAGGCCAGGTATCTGGATACTCGGTGCCGCTTCAGGGCCAGGTATCTGGATACTCGGTTCCGCTTCAGGGACAGGTCTCTGGATACTTGCTGCCGCTTCAGGGCAAGGTATCTGGAGACTTGGTGCCACTTCAAGGCCAGGTATCTGGAGACTTGGTGTCACTTCAGGCCAGGTATCTGGATACTTGGTGCCACTTCAGGGCCAGGTATCTGGAGACTTGGTGCTGCTTCAGGGCCAGGTGTCTGGATACTTGGTGCCGTTCAAGGACAGGTATCTGGAGAATTGGTGCCGCTTCAGGGCCGGGTATCTGGAGACATGGTGCTGCTTCAGGGCCAGGTATCTGGAGACTTGGTGACGCTTTAAGGCCAGGTATCTGGAGACTTGGTGCTGCTTTAGGGCCAGGTGTCTGGATACTTGGTGCCGCTTCAAGGTCAGGTATCTGGAGACTTTGTGCTGCTTCAGGGCCAGGTATCTGGAGACTTGGTGCCGCTTCAGGGCCACGTATCTGGAGACTTCGTTCCGCTTCAAGACCAGGTATCTGGAGACTTGGTTCTGCTTCAGGGCCAGGTATCTGGATACTTGGTGCCGCTTCAGGGCCAGGTATCTTTAGACTTGGTAACTCTCAGGGCCCGGTATCTGGATACATGGTGCCACTTCAGGGCCAGGTATCTGGATACTTGGTGCCGCTTCAGGGCCAGGTATCTGGAGACTTTCTGCCACTTCAGGGCTAGGTATCTGGATACTTGGTGCCTCTTCACGTCCAGGTATCTGGAGACTTAGTGCCGCTTCAGGGCCAGGTATCTGGAGACTTGGTGCCACTTCAAGGCCAGGTATCTGGAGACTTGGTTCCACTTCAGGACCAGGTATCTGGAGACTTGGTTCCGCTTCGGGCCAGGTATCTGGATTCTTGGTGCCGCTTCAAGGCCAGGTATCTGGAGACTTGGTGCCTCTTCAGGGCCAGCTATCTGGATACTTGGTGCCCCTTCAGGGCCAGGTATCTGGATACTTGGTGCTGCTTCAGGGCCAGGTATCTGAAGACTAGGTGCCGCTTCAAGGCCAGGTATCTGGATACTCGGTGCCTCTTCAGGGCCAGGTATCTGGATACTCGGTTCCGCTTCAGGGACAGGTCTCTGGATACTTGCTGCCGCTTCAGGGCAAGGTATCTGGAGACTTGGTGCCACTTCAAGGCCAGGTATCTGGAGACTTGGTGTCACTTCAGCCCAGGTATCTGGATACTTGGTGCCACTTCAGGGCCAGGTATCTGGAGACTTGGTGCTGCTTCAGGGCCAGGTGTCTGGATACTTGGTGCCGTTCAAGGACAGGTATCTGGAGACTTGGTGCCGCTTCAGGGCCAGGTATCTGGAGACATGGTGCCGCTTCAGGGCCAGGTATCTGGAGACTTGGTGCCGCTTTAAGGCCAGGTATCTGGAGACTTGGTGCTGCTTCAGGGCCAGGTGTCTGGATACTTGGTGCCGCTTCAAGGTCAGGTATCTGGAGACTTTGTGCTGCTTCAGGGCCAGGTATCTGGAGACTTGGTGCCGCTTCAGGGCCAGGTATCTGGAGACTTCGTTCCGCTTCAGGACCAGGTATCTGGAGACTTGGTTCTGCTTCAGGGCCAGGTATCTGGATACTTGGTGCAGCTTCAGGGCCAGGTATCTGTAGACTTGGTAACTCTCAGGGCCCGGTATCTGGATACGTGGTGCCACTTCAGGGCCAGGTATCTGGATACTTGGTGCTGCTTCAGGGCCAGGTATCTGGAGACTTTCTGCCACTTCAGGGCCAGGTATCTGGAGACTTGGTGCCACTTCAGGGCCAGGTATCTGGAGACTTGGTTCCACTTCAGGAACAGGTATCTGGAGACTTTGTTCCGCTTCGGGCCAGGTATCTGGATTCTTGGTGCCGCTTCAAGGCCAGGTATCTGGAGACTTGGTGCCTCTTCAGGGCCAGGTATCTGGATACTTGGTGCCCCTTCAGGGCCATGTATCTGGATATTTGGTGCTGCTTCAGGGCCAGGTATCTGAAGACTAGGTGCCGCTTCAAGGCCAGGTATCTGGAGACTTGGTGAAGCTTGAGGGCCAGGTATCTGGATACTTGGTGCCGGTTCATGGCCAGGTATATGGATACTCGGTGCTGCTTCAGGGCCAGGTATCTGGATGCTCGGTGCTGCTTCAGGGCCCGGTATCTGGATACTTGCTGCCACTTCAGGGCAAGGTATCTGGAGACTTGGTGCCGCTTCAAGGCCAGGTATCTGGATACTTGCTGCCACTTCAGGACCAGGTATCTGGAGACTTGGTACCGATTCAAGGCCAGGTATCTGGAGACTTGGTGCCTCTTCAGGTCCAGGTATCTGGAGACTTGTGCCGCTTCAGGGCCAGGTATCTGGATTCTTGGTGCTGCTTCAGGGCCAGGTATCTGGAACCTTGCTGCCGCTTCAGGACCAGGTATCTGGAGATTTGGTACCGATTCTAGGCCAGGTATCTGGAGACTTGGTGCCTCTTCAGGTCCAGGTATCTGGATACTTGGTTCCGCTTCAGAGCTAGGTATCTGGATTCTTGGTGTTGCTTCAGGGCCAGGTATCTGGAGACTTAGTGCCCTTCAGGGCCAGGTATCTGGAGACTTGGTGCCGCTTCAGGGCCAGGTATCTGGAGACTTGGTTCTGCTTCAGGGCCAAGTATCTGGAGACTTGGTGCTGCTTCAGGGCCAGGTATCTGGAGACTTGGTGCTGCTTCAGGGCCAGGTATTTGGAGACTTGCTTCTGCTTCAAGGCCAGGTATCTGGAGACTTGGTGCTGCTTCAGGGCCAGGTGTCTGGATACTTGGTGCCGCTTCAAGGCCAGGTATCTGGAGACTTGGTGCTGCTTCATGGCCAGGTATCTGGAGACTTGGTGCCACTTTAGTGCCAGGTACCTGGATACTTGCTGCCGCTTCAGGGCAAGGTATCTGGAGACTTGGTGCCGCTTCAAGACCAGGTATCTGGATACTTGGTTCTGCTTCATGGCCAGGTATCTGGATACTCGGTGCCGCTTCAGTGCCAGGTCTCTGGATACTCGGTGCCGCTTCAGGGCCAGGTATCTGGAGACTTGGTGCTGCTTCAGGGCCAGGTGTCTGGATACTTGGTGCCATTCAAGGACAGGTATCTGGAGTCTTGGAGCTGCTTCAGGGCCAGGTATCTGGAGACTTGGTGCCGCTTCAGGGCCAGGTATCTGGAGACTTGGTGCCGCTTCAGGGCCAGGTGTCTGGATACTTGGTGCCACTTCAAGGCCAGGTATCTGGAGACTTGGTGCTGCTTCAGGGCCAAGTATCTGGAGACTTGGTGCCACTTCAGGGCCAGGTATCTGGAGACTTCGTTCCGCTTCAGGACCAGGTATCTGGAGACTTGGTTCTGCTTCAGGGCCAGGTATCTGGAGACTTGGTGCTGCTTCAGGGCCAGGTGTCTGGATACTTGGTGCTGCTTCAAGGTCAGGTATCTGGAGACTTGGTGCTGCTTCAGGGCCAGGTATCTGGAGACTTGATGCCGCTTCAAGGCCAGGTATCTGGATACTTGGTGCTACTTCACGGCCAGGTATCTGGAGACTTAATGCCGCTTCAGGGCCAGGTATCTGGAGACTTGGTGCCACTTCAGGGCCAGGTATCTGGATTCTTGGTGCTACTTCACAGCCAGGTATCTGGAGACTTGGTGCCGCTTCAGGGCCAGGTATCTGGAGACTTGGTGCCGCTTCAGGGCCAGGTATCTGGAGACTTGGTTCTGCTTCAGGACCAGGTATCTGGAGACTTGGTTCTGCTACAAGGCCAGGTATCTGGATACTTGGTGCCGCTTCAGGGCCAGGTATCTGGAGACTTGGTGCTGCTTCAGGGCCAGGTGTCTGGATACTTGGTGCCATTAAAGGACAGGTATCTGGAGTCTTGGAGCTGCTTCAGGGCCAGGTATCTGGAGACTTGGTGCCGCTTCAGGGCCAGGTATCTGGAGACTTGGTGCCGCTTCAGGGCCAGGTGTCTGGATACTTGGTGCCACTTCAAGGCCAGGTATCTGGAGACTTGGTGCTGCTTCAGGGCCAAGTATCTGGAGACTTGGTGCCACTTCAGGGCCAGGTATCTGGAGACTTCGTTCCGCTTCAGGACCAGGTATCTGGAGACTTGGTTCTGCTTCAGGGCCAGGTATCTGGAGACTTGGTGCTGCTTCAGGGCCAGGTGTCTGGATACTTGGTGCTGCTTCAAGGTCAGGTATCTGGAGACTTGGTGCTGCTTCAGGGCCAGGTATCTGGAGACTTGATGCCGCTTCAAGACCAGGTATCTGGATACTTGGTGCTACTTCACGGCCAGGTATCTGGAGACTTAATGTCGCTTCAGGGCCAGGTATCTGGATTCTTGGTGCTACTTCACAGCCAGGTATCTGGAGACTTGGTGCCGCTTCAGGGCCAGGTATCTGGAGACTTGGTGCCGCTTCAGGGCCAGGTATCTGGAGACTTGGTACTGCTTCAGGACCAGGTATCTGGAGACTTGGTTCTGCTACAAGGCCAGGTATCTGGATACTTGGTGCCGCTTCAAGGCCAGGTATCTGGAGACTTGGTGCCTCTTCAGGGCCAAGTATCTGGATACTTGGTGCCGCTTCAGGATCTGGATACTTGGTGCCTCTTCACGTCCAGGTATCTGGAGACTTAGTGCCGCTTCAGGGCCAGGTATCTGGAGACTTGGTGCCACTTCAGGGCCAGGTATCTGGAGACTTGGTTCCACTTCAGGACCAGGTATCTGGAGACTTGGTTCCGCTTCGGGCCAGGTATCTGGATTCTTGGTGCCGCTTCAAGGCCAGGTATCTGGAGACTTGGTGCCTCTTCAGGGCCAGGTATCTGGATACTTGGTGCCCCTTCGGGCCAGGTATCTGGATACTTGGTGCTGCTTCAGGGCCAGGTATCTGAAGACTAGGTGCCGCTTCAAGGCCAGGTATCTGGATACTCGGTGCCTCTTCAGGGCCAGGTATCTGGATACTCGGTTCCGCTTCAGGGACAGGTCTCTGGATACTTGCTGCCGCTTCAGGGCAAGGTATCTGGAGACTTGGTGCCACATCAAGGCCAGGTATCTGGAGACTTGGTGTCACTTCAGCCCAGGTATCTGGATACTTGGTGCCACTTCAGGGCCAGGTATCTGGAGACTTGGTGCTGCTTCAGGGCCAGGTGTCTGGATACTTGGTGCCGTTCAAGGACAGGTATCTGGAGACTTGGTGCCGCTTCAGGGCCAGGTATCTGGAGACATGGTGCCGCTTCAGGACCAGGTATCTGGAGACTTGGTGCCGCTTTAAGGCCAGGTATCTGGAGACTTGGTGCTGCTTCAGGGCCAGGTGTCTGGATACTTGGTGCCGCTTCAAGGTCAGGTATCTGGAGACTTTGTGCTGCTTCAGGGCCAGGTATCTGGAGACTTGGTGCCGCTTCAGGGCCAGGTATCTGGAGACTTCGTTCCGCTTCAGGACCAGGTATCTGGAGACTTGGTTCTGCTTCAGGGCCAGGTATCTGGATACTTGGTGCAGCTTCAGGGCCAGGTATCTGTAGACTTGGTAACTCTCAGGGCCCGGTATCTGGATACGTGGTGCCACTTCAGGGCCAGGTATCTGGATATTGGTGCTGCTTCAGGGCCAGGTATCTGGAGACTTTCTGCCACTTCAGGGCCAGGTATCTGGAGACTTGGTGCCACTTCAGGGCCAGGTATCTGGAGACTTGGTTCCACTTCAGGAACAGGTATCTGGAGACTTGGTGCCGCTTCAAGGCCAGGTATCTGGATACTTGGTTCTGCTTCATGGCCAGGTATCTGGATACTCGGTGCCGCTTCAGGGTCAGGTATCTGGATACTCGGTGCCGCTTCAGGGCCAAGTATCTGGAGACTTGGTGCCACTTCAGGGCCAGGTATCTGGAGACTTTGTTGCGCTTCAGGACCAGGTATCTGGAGACTTGGTTCTGCTTCAGGGCCAGGTATCTGGAGACTTGGTGCTGCTTCATGTCCAGATGTCTGGATACTTGGTGCCGCTTCAAGGTCAGGTATCTGGAGACTTGGTGCTGCTTCAGGGCCAGGTATCTGGAGACTTGATGCCGCTTCAAGGCCAGTTATCTGGATACTTGGTGCTACTTCATGGCCAGGTATCTGGAGACTTAGTGCCGCTTCAGGGCCAGGTATCTGGAGACTTGGTGCAGTTTCAGGGCCAGGTATCTGGAGACTTGGTTCTGCTTCAGGTCCAGGTATCTGGAGACTTGGTTCTGCTTCAAGGCCAGGTATCTGGATACCTGGTGCCGCTTCAAGGCCAGGTATCTGGAGACTTGCTGCCTCTTCAGAGCCAAGTATCTGGATACTTGGTGCCGCTTCAGGGCCAGGTATCTGGATACTTGATGCCGCTTCATGGCCAGGTATTTGGATACTCGGTGCTGCCTCAGGGCCAGGTATCTGGATACTCGGTTCCGCTTCAGGGACAGGCATCTGGATACTTGCTGCCGCTTCAGGGCAAGGTATCTGGAGACTTGGTGCCGCTTCAAGGCCAGGTATCTGGAGACTTGGTGTCACTTCAGGCCAGGTATCTGGATAATTGGTGCCGCTTCAGGGCCAGGTATCTGGAGACTTGGTGCTGCTTCAGGGCAAGGTATCTGGAGACCTGGTGCCGCTTCAAGAGCAAGGTATCTGGATACTTGCTGCCGCTTCAGGACCAGGTATCTGGAGATTTGGTACCGATTCAAGGCCAGGTATCTGGAGACTTGGTGCCTCTTCAGGTCCAGGTTTCTGGATTCTTGGTGCCGCTTCAGGGCCAGGTATCTGGATTCTTGGCGCTGTTTCAGGGCCAGGTATCTGGAGACTTAGTGCTCCTTCAGGGCCAGGTATCTGGAGACTTAGTGCCGCTTCAGGGCCAGGTATCTGGAGACTTGGTTCTGCTTCAGGACCAGGTATCTGGAGACTTGGTTCCGCTTCAGGGCCAGGTATCTGGAGACTTGGTTCCGCTTCAGGACCAGGTATCTGGATACTTGGTTCCGCTTCAAGGCCAGGTATCTGGAGACTTGGTGCCACTTCAGGGCCAGGTATCTGGAGACTTGGTTCCACTTCAGGAACAGGTATCTGGAGACTTGGTGCCGCTTCAAGGCCAGGTATCTGGATACTTGGTTCTGCTTCATGGCCAGGTATCTGGATACTCGGTGCCGCTTCAGGGTCAGGTATCTGGATACTCGGTGCCGCTTCAGGGCCAAGTATCTGGAGACTTGGTGCCACTTCAGGGCCAGGTATCTGGAGACTTTGTTGCGCTTCAGGACCAGGTATCTGGAGACTTGGTTCTGCTTCAGGGCCAGGTATCTGGAGACTTGGTGCTGCTTCATGTCCAGATGTCTGGATACTTGGTGCCGCTTCAAGGTCAGGTATCTGGAGACTTGGTGCTGCTTCAGGGCCAGGTATCTGGAGACTTGATGCCGCTTCAAGGCCAGTTATCTGGATACTTGGTGCTACTTCATGGCCAGGTATCTGGAGACTTAGTGCCGCTTCAGGGCCAGGTATCTGGAGACTTGGTGCAGTTTCAGGGCCAGGTATCTGGAGACTTGGTTCTGCTTCAGGTCCAGGTATCTGGAGACTTGGTTCTGCTTCAAGGCCAGGTATCTGGATACTTGGTGCAGCTTCAGGGCCAGGTATCTGTAGACTTGGTAACTCTCAGGGCCCGGTATCTGGATACGTGGTGCCACTTCAGGGCCAGGTATCTGGATACTTGGTGCTGCTTCAGGGCCAGGTATCTGGAGACTTTCTGCCACTTCAGGGCCAGGTATCTGGAGACTTGGTGCCACTTCAGGGCCAGGTATCTGGAGACTTGGTTCCACTTCAGGAACAGGTATCTGGAGACTTTGTTCCGCTTCGGGCCAGGTATCTGGATTCTTGGTGCCGCTTCAAGGCCAGGTATCTGGAGACTTGGTGCCTCTTCAGGGCCAGGTATCTGGATACTTGGTGCCCCTTCAGGGCCATGTATCTGGATATTTGGTGCTGCTTCAGGGCCAGGTATCTGAAGACTAGGTGCCGCTTCAAGGCCAGGTATCTGGAGACTTGGTGAAGCTTGAGGGCCAGGTATCTGGATACTTGGTGCCGGTTCATGGCCAGGTATATGGATACTCGGTGCTGCTTCAGGGCCAGGTATCTGGATGCTCGGTGCTGCTTCAGGGCCCGGTATCTGGATACTTGCTGCCACTTCAGGGCAAGGTATCTGGAGACTTGGTGCCGCTTCAAGGCCAGGTATCTGGATACTTGCTGCCACTTCAGGACCAGGTATCTGGAGACTTGGTACCGATTCAAGGCCAGGTATCTGGAGACTTGGTGCCTCTTCAGGTCCAGGTATCTGGAGACTTGTGCCGCTTCAGGGCCAGGTATCTGGATTCTTGGTGCTGCTTCAGGGCCAGGTATCTGGAACCTTGCTGCCGCTTCAGGACCAGGTATCTGGAGATTTGGTACCGATTCTAGGCCAGGTATCTGGAGACTTGGTGCCTCTTCAGGTCCAGGTATCTGGATACTTGGTTCCGCTTCAGAGCTAGGTATCTGGATTCTTGGTGTTGCTTCAGGGCCAGGTATCTGGAGACTTAGTGCCCTTCAGGGCCAGGTATCTGGAGACTTGGTGCCGCTTCAGGGCCAGGTATCTGGAGACTTGGTTCTGCTTCAGGGCCAAGTATCTGGAGACTTGGTGCTGCTTCAGGGCCAGGTATCTGGAGACTTGGTGCTGCTTCAGGGCCAGGTATTTGGAGACTTGCTTCTGCTTCAAGGCCAGGTATCTGGAGACTTGGTGCTGCTTCAGGGCCAGGTGTCTGGATACTTGGTGCCGCTTCAAGGCCAGGTATCTGGAGACTTGGTGCTGCTTCATGGCCAGGTATCTGGAGACTTGGTGCCACTTTAGTGCCAGGTACCTGGATACTTGCTGCCGCTTCAGGGCAAGGTATCTGGAGACTTGGTGCCGCTTCAAGACCAGGTATCTGGATACTTGGTTCTGCTTCATGGCCAGGTATCTGGATACTCGGTGCCGCTTCAGTGCCAGGTCTCTGGATACTCGGTGCCGCTTCAGGGCCAGGTATCTGGAGACTTGGTGCTGCTTCAGGGCCAGGTGTCTGGATACTTGGTGCCATTCAAGGACAGGTATCTGGAGTCTTGGAGCTGCTTCAGGGCCAGGTATCTGGAGACTTGGTGCCGCTTCAGGGCCAGGTATCTGGAGACTTGGTGCCGCTTCAGGGCCAGGTGTCTGGATACTTGGTGCCACTTCAAGGCCAGGTATCTGGAGACTTGGTGCTGCTTCAGGGCCAAGTATCTGGAGACTTGGTGCCACTTCAGGGCCAGGTATCTGGAGACTTCGTTCCGCTTCAGGACCAGGTATCTGGAGACTTGGTTCTGCTTCAGGGCCAGGTATCTGGAGACTTGGTGCTGCTTCAGGGCCAGGTGTCTGGATACTTGGTGCTGCTTCAAGGTCAGGTATCTGGAGACTTGGTGCTGCTTCAGGGCCAGGTATCTGGAGACTTGATGCCGCTTCAAGGCCAGGTATCTGGATACTTGGTGCTACTTCACGGCCAGGTATCTGGAGACTTAATGCCGCTTCAGGGCCAGGTATCTGGAGACTTGGTGCCACTTCAGGGCCAGGTATCTGGATTCTTGGTGCTACTTCACAGCCAGGTATCTGGAGACTTGGTGCCGCTTCAGGGCCAGGTATCTGGAGACTTGGTGCCGCTTCAGGGCCAGGTATCTGGAGACTTGGTTCTGCTTCAGGACCAGGTATCTGGAGACTTGGTTCTGCTACAAGGCCAGGTATCTGGATACTTGGTGCCGCTTCAGGGCCAGGTATCTGGAGACTTGGTGCTGCTTCAGGGCCAGGTGTCTGGATACTTGGTGCCATTAAAGGACAGGTATCTGGAGTCTTGGAGCTGCTTCAGGGCCAGGTATCTGGAGACTTGGTGCCGCTTCAGGGCCAGGTATCTGGAGACTTGGTGCCGCTTCAGGGCCAGGTGTCTGGATACTTGGTGCCACTTCAAGGCCAGGTATCTGGAGACTTGGTGCTGCTTCAGGGCCAAGTATCTGGAGACTTGGTGCCACTTCAGGGCCAGGTATCTGGAGACTTCGTTCCGCTTCAGGACCAGGTATCTGGAGACTTGGTTCTGCTTCAGGGCCAGGTATCTGGAGACTTGGTGCTGCTTCAGGGCCAGGTGTCTGGATACTTGGTGCTGCTTCAAGGTCAGGTATCTGGAGACTTGGTGCTGCTTCAGGGCCAGGTATCTGGAGACTTGATGCCGCTTCAAGACCAGGTATCTGGATACTTGGTGCTACTTCACGGCCAGGTATCTGGAGACTTAATGTCGCTTCAGGGCCAGGTATCTGGATTCTTGGTGCTACTTCACAGCCAGGTATCTGGAGACTTGGTGCCGCTTCAGGGCCAGGTATCTGGAGACTTGGTGCCGCTTCAGGGCCAGGTATCTGGAGACTTGGTACTGCTTCAGGACCAGGTATCTGGAGACTTGGTTCTGCTACAAGGCCAGGTATCTGGATACTTGGTGCCGCTTCAAGGCCAGGTATCTGGAGACTTGGTGCCTCTTCAGGGCCAAGTATCTGGATACTTGGTGCCGCTTCAGGATCTGGATACTTGGTGCCTCTTCACGTCCAGGTATCTGGAGACTTAGTGCCGCTTCAGGGCCAGGTATCTGGAGACTTGGTGCCACTTCAGGGCCAGGTATCTGGAGACTTGGTTCCACTTCAGGACCAGGTATCTGGAGACTTGGTTCCGCTTCGGGCCAGGTATCTGGATTCTTGGTGCCGCTTCAAGGCCAGGTATCTGGAGACTTGGTGCCTCTTCAGGGCCAGGTATCTGGATACTTGGTGCCCCTTCGGGCCAGGTATCTGGATACTTGGTGCTGCTTCAGGGCCAGGTATCTGAAGACTAGGTGCCGCTTCAAGGCCAGGTATCTGGATACTCGGTGCCTCTTCAGGGCCAGGTATCTGGATACTCGGTTCCGCTTCAGGGACAGGTCTCTGGATACTTGCTGCCGCTTCAGGGCAAGGTATCTGGAGACTTGGTGCCACATCAAGGCCAGGTATCTGGAGACTTGGTGTCACTTCAGCCCAGGTATCTGGATACTTGGTGCCACTTCAGGGCCAGGTATCTGGAGACTTGGTGCTGCTTCAGGGCCAGGTGTCTGGATACTTGGTGCCGTTCAAGGACAGGTATCTGGAGACTTGGTGCCGCTTCAGGGCCAGGTATCTGGAGACATGGTGCCGCTTCAGGACCAGGTATCTGGAGACTTGGTGCCGCTTTAAGGCCAGGTATCTGGAGACTTGGTGCTGCTTCAGGGCCAGGTGTCTGGATACTTGGTGCCGCTTCAAGGTCAGGTATCTGGAGACTTTGTGCTGCTTCAGGGCCAGGTATCTGGAGACTTGGTGCCGCTTCAGGGCCAGGTATCTGGAGACTTCGTTCCGCTTCAGGACCAGGTATCTGGAGACTTGGTTCTGCTTCAGGGCCAGGTATCTGGATACTTGGTGCAGCTTCAGGGCCAGGTATCTGTAGACTTGGTAACTCTCAGGGCCCGGTATCTGGATACGTGGTGCCACTTCAGGGCCAGGTATCTGGATATTGGTGCTGCTTCAGGGCCAGGTATCTGGAGACTTTCTGCCACTTCAGGGCCAGGTATCTGGAGACTTGGTGCCACTTCAGGGCCAGGTATCTGGAGACTTGGTTCCACTTCAGGAACAGGTATCTGGAGACTTGGTGCCGCTTCAAGGCCAGGTATCTGGATACTTGGTTCTGCTTCATGGCCAGGTATCTGGATACTCGGTGCCGCTTCAGGGTCAGGTATCTGGATACTCGGTGCCGCTTCAGGGCCAAGTATCTGGAGACTTGGTGCCACTTCAGGGCCAGGTATCTGGAGACTTTGTTGCGCTTCAGGACCAGGTATCTGGAGACTTGGTTCTGCTTCAGGGCCAGGTATCTGGAGACTTGGTGCTGCTTCATGTCCAGATGTCTGGATACTTGGTGCCGCTTCAAGGTCAGGTATCTGGAGACTTGGTGCTGCTTCAGGGCCAGGTATCTGGAGACTTGATGCCGCTTCAAGGCCAGTTATCTGGATACTTGGTGCTACTTCATGGCCAGGTATCTGGAGACTTAGTGCCGCTTCAGGGCCAGGTATCTGGAGACTTGGTGCAGTTTCAGGGCCAGGTATCTGGAGACTTGGTTCTGCTTCAGGTCCAGGTATCTGGAGACTTGGTTCTGCTTCAAGGCCAGGTATCTGGATACCTGGTGCCGCTTCAAGGCCAGGTATCTGGAGACTTGCTGCCTCTTCAGAGCCAAGTATCTGGATACTTGGTGCCGCTTCAGGGCCAGGTATCTGGATACTTGATGCCGCTTCATGGCCAGGTATTTGGATACTCGGTGCTGCCTCAGGGCCAGGTATCTGGATACTCGGTTCCGCTTCAGGGACAGGCATCTGGATACTTGCTGCCGCTTCAGGGCAAGGTATCTGGAGACTTGGTGCCGCTTCAAGGCCAGGTATCTGGAGACTTGGTGTCACTTCAGGCCAGGTATCTGGATAATTGGTGCCGCTTCAGGGCCAGGTATCTGGAGACTTGGTGCTGCTTCAGGGCAAGGTATCTGGAGACCTGGTGCCGCTTCAAGAGCAAGGTATCTGGATACTTGCTGCCGCTTCAGGACCAGGTATCTGGAGATTTGGTACCGATTCAAGGCCAGGTATCTGGAGACTTGGTGCCTCTTCAGGTCCAGGTTTCTGGATTCTTGGTGCCGCTTCAGGGCCAGGTATCTGGATTCTTGGCGCTGTTTCAGGGCCAGGTATCTGGAGACTTAGTGCTCCTTCAGGGCCAGGTATCTGGAGACTTAGTGCCGCTTCAGGGCCAGGTATCTGGAGACTTGGTTCTGCTTCAGGACCAGGTATCTGGAGACTTGGTTCCGCTTCAGGGCCAGGTATCTGGAGACTTGGTTCCGCTTCAGGACCAGGTATCTGGATACTTGGTTCCGCTTCAAGGCCAGGTATCTGGAGACTTGGTGCCACTTCAGGGCCAGGTATCTGGAGACTTGGTTCCACTTCAGGAACAGGTATCTGGAGACTTGGTGCCGCTTCAAGGCCAGGTATCTGGATACTTGGTTCTGCTTCATGGCCAGGTATCTGGATACTCGGTGCCGCTTCAGGGTCAGGTATCTGGATACTCGGTGCCGCTTCAGGGCCAAGTATCTGGAGACTTGGTGCCACTTCAGGGCCAGGTATCTGGAGACTTTGTTGCGCTTCAGGACCAGGTATCTGGAGACTTGGTTCTGCTTCAGGGCCAGGTATCTGGAGACTTGGTGCTGCTTCATGTCCAGATGTCTGGATACTTGGTGCCGCTTCAAGGTCAGGTATCTGGAGACTTGGTGCTGCTTCAGGGCCAGGTATCTGGAGACTTGATGCCGCTTCAAGGCCAGTTATCTGGATACTTGGTGCTACTTCATGGCCAGGTATCTGGAGACTTAGTGCCGCTTCAGGGCCAGGTATCTGGAGACTTGGTGCAGTTTCAGGGCCAGGTATCTGGAGACTTGGTTCTGCTTCAGGTCCAGGTATCTGGAGACTTGGTTCTGCTTCAAGGCCAGGTATCTGGATACCTGGTGCCGCTTCAAGGCCAGGTATCTGGAGACTTGCTGCCTCTTCAGAGCCAAGTATCTGGATACTTGGTGCCGCTTCAGGGCCAGGTATCTGGATACTTGATGCCGCTTCATGGCCAGGTATTTGGATACTCGGTGCTGCCTCAGGGCCAGGTATCTGGATACTCGGTTCCGCTTCAGGGACAGGCATCTGGATACTTGCTGCCGCTTCAGGGCAAGGTATCTGGAGACTTGGTGCCGCTTCAAGGCCAGGTATCTGGAGACTTGGTGTCACTTCAGGCCAGGTATCTGGATAATTGGTGCCGCTTCAGGGCCAGGTATCTGGAGACTTGGTGCTGCTTCAGGGCAAGGTATCTGGAGACCTGGTGCCGCTTCAAGAGCAAGGTATCTGGATACTTGCTGCCGCTTCAGGACCAGGTATCTGGAGATTTGGTACCGATTCAAGGCCAGGTATCTGGAGACTTGGTGCCTCTTCAGGTCCAGGTTTCTGGATTCTTGGTGCCGCTTCAGGGCCAGGTATCTGGATTCTTGGCGCTGTTTCAGGGCCAGGTATCTGGAGACTTAGTGCTCCTTCAGGGCCAGGTATCTGGAGACTTAGTGCCGCTTCAGGGCCAGGTATCTGGAGACTTGGTTCTGCTTCAGGACCAGGTATCTGGAGACTTGGTTCCGCTTCAGGGCCAGGTATCTGGAGACTTGGTGCCGCTTCAAGGCCAGGTATCTGGAGACTTGGTGCTGCTTCAAGGCCAGGTATCTGGAGACTTGGTGCTGCTTCAGGGCCAGGTGTCTGGATACTTGGTGCCGCTTCAAGGCCAGGTATCTAGATACTCGGTGCCGCTTCAGGGCCAGGTATCTGGATACTCGGTTCCGCTTCAGGGACAGGCATCTGGATACTTGCTGCCCCTTCAGGGCAAGGTATCTGGAGACTTGGTGCCGCTTCAAGGCCAGGTATCTGGAGACTTGGTGTCACTTCAGGCCAGGTATCTGGATAATTGGTGCCGCTTCAGGGCCAGCTATCTGGAGACTTGGTGCTGCTTCAGGGCCAGGTGTCTGGATACTTGGTGCCGTTCAAGGACAGGTATATGGAGACTTGGTGCCGCTTCAGGGCCAGCTATTTGGAGACATGGTGCCGCTTCAGGGCCAGGTATCTGGAGACTTGGTGCCGCTTTAAGGCCAGGTATCTGGAGACTTGGTGCTGCTTCAGGGCCAGGTGTCTGGATACTTGGTGCCGCTTCAAGGCCAGGTATCTGGAGACTTGGTGCTGCTTCAGGGCCAGGTATCTGGAGACTTGCTGCCGCTTCAGGGCCAGGTATCTGGAGACTTCGTTCTGCTTCAGGACCAGGTATCTGGAGACTTGGTGCTGCTTCAGGGACAGGTGTCTGGATACTTGGTGCCGCTTCAAGGTCAGGTATCTGGAGACTTAGTGCCCCTTCAGGGCCAGGTATCTGGAGACTTGGTGCCGCTTCATGGCCAGGTATTTGGATACTCGGTGCTGCCTCAGGGCCAGGTATCTGGATACTTGCTGCCGTTTCAGGGCAAGGTATCTGGAGACCTGGTGCCGCTTCAAGAGCAAGGTATCTGGATACTTGCTGCCGCTTCAGGACCAGGTATCTGGAGACTTGGTGCCACTTCAAGGCCAGGTATCTGGATACTCGGTGCCGCTTCAGGGCCAGGTATCTGGATACTCGGTTCCGCTTCAGGGACAGGTCTCTGGATACTTGCTGCCTGCTTCAGGGCAAGGTATCTGGAGACTTGGTGCCACTTCAAGGCCAGGTATCTGGAGACTTGGTGTCACTTCAGGCCAGGTATCTGGATACTTGGTGCCACTTCAGGGCCAGGTATCTGGAGACTTGGTGCTGCTTCAGGGCCAGGTGTCTGGATACTTGGTGCCGTTCAAGGACAGGTATCTGGAGAATTGGTGCCGATTCAGGGCCGGGTATCTGGAGACATGGTGCCGCTTCAGGGCCAGGTATCTGGAGACTTGGTGACGCTTTAAGGCCAGGTATCTGGAGACTTGGTGCTGCTTCAGGGCCAGGTGTCTGGATACTTGGTGCCGCTTCAAGGTCAGGTATCTGGAGACTTTGTGCTGCTTCAGGGCCAGGTATCTGGAGACTTGGTGCCGCTTCAGGGCCACGTATCTGGAGACTTCGTTCCGCTTCAAGACCAGGTATCTGGAGACTTGGTTCTGCTTCAGGGCCAGGTATCTGGATACTTGGTGCCGCTTCAGGGCCAGGTATCTGTAGACTTGGTAACTCTCAGGGCCCGGTATCTGGATACATGGTGCCACTTCAGGGCCAGGTATCTGGATACTTGGTGCCGCTTCAGGGCCAGGTATCTGGAGACTTTCTGCCACTTCAGGGCTAGGTATCTGGATACTTGGTGCCTCTTCACGTCCAGGTATCTGGAGACTTAGTGCCGCTTCAGGGCCAGGTATCTGGAGACTTGGTGCCACTTCAGGGCCAGGTATCTGGAGACTTGGTTCCACTTCAGGACCAGGTATCTGGAGACTTGGTTCCGCTTCGGGCCAGGTATCTGGATTCTTGGTGCCGCTTCAAGGCCAGGTATCTGGAGACTTGGTGCCTCTTCAGGGCCAGGTATCTGGATACTTGGTGCCCCTTCAGGGCCAGGTATCTGGATACTTGGTGCTGCTTCAGGGCCAGGTATCTGAAGACTAGGTGCCGCTTCAAGGCCAGGTATCTGGATACTCGGTGCCTCTTCAGGGCCAGGTATCTGGATACTCGGTTCCGCTTCAGGGACAGGTCTCTGGATACTTGCTGCCGCTTCAGGGCAAGGTATCTGGAGACTTGGTGCCACTTCAAGGCCAGGTATCTGGAGACTTGGTGTCACTTCAGCCCAGGTATCTGGATACTTGGTGCCACTTCAGGGCCAGGTATCTGGAGACTTGGTGCTGCTTCAGGGCCAGGTGTCTGGATACTTGGTGCCGTTCAAGGACAGGTATCTGGAGACTTGGTGCCGCTTCAGGGCCAGGTATCTGGAGACATGGTGCCGCTTCAGGGCCAGGTATCTGGAGACTTGGTGCCGCTTTAAGGCCAGGTATCTGGAGACTTGGTGCTGCTTCAGGGCCAGGTGTCTGGATACTTGGTGCCGCTTCAAGGTCAGGTATCTGGAGACTTTGTGCTGCTTCAGGGCCAGGTATCTGGAGACTTGGTGCCGCTTCAGGGCCAGGTATCTGGAGACTTCGTTCCGCTTCAGGGCCAGGTATCTGGAGACTTGGTTCTGCTTCAGGGCCAATTATCTGGATACTTGGTGCAGCTTCAGGGCCAGGTATCTGTAGACTTGGTAACTCTCAGGGCCCGGTATCTGGATACGTGGTGCCACTTCAGGGCCAGGTATCTGGATACTTGGTGCTGCTTCAGGGCCAGGTATCTGGAGACTTTCTGCCACTTCAGGGCCAGGTATCTGGAGACTTGGTGCCACTTCAGGGCCAGGTATCTGGAGACTTGGTTCCACTTCAGGAACAGGTATCTGGAGACTTGGTTCCGCTTCGGGCCAGGTATCTGGATTCTTGGTGCCGCTTCAAGGCCAGGTATCTGGAGACTTGGTGCCTCTTCAGGGCCAGGTATCTGGATACTTGGTGCCCCTTCAGGGCCATGTATCTGGATATTTGGTGCTGCTTCAGGGCCAGGTATCTGAAGACTAGGTGCCGCTTCAAGGCCAGGTATCTGGAGACTTGGTGAAGCTTGAGGGCCAGGTATCTGGATACTTGGTGCCGGTTCATGGCCAGGTATATGGATACTCGGTGCTGCTTCAGGGCCAGTTATCTGGATGCTCGGTGCTGCTTCAGGGCCCGGTATCTGGATACTTGCTGCCACTTCAGGGCAAGGTATCTGGAGACTTGGTGCCGCTTCAAGGCCAGGTATCTGGATACTTGCTGCCACTTCAGGACCAGGTATCTGGAGACTTGGTACCGATTCAAGGCCAGGTATCTGGAGACTTGGTGCCTCTTCAGGTCCAGGTATCTGGATACTTGTGCCGCTTCAGGGCCAGGTATCTGGATTCTTGGTGCTGCTTCAGGGCCAGGTATCTGGAACCTTGCTGCCGCTTCAGGACCAGGTATCTGGAGATTTGGTACCGATTCTAGGCCAGGTATCTGGAGACTTGGTGCCTCTTCAGGTCCAGGTATCTGGATACTTGGTTCCGCTTCAGAGCTAGGTATCTGGATTCTTGGTGTTGCTTCAGGGCCAGGTATCTGGAGACTTAGTGCCCCTTCAGGGCCAGGTATCTGGAGACTTGGTGCCGCTTCAGGGCCAGGTATCTGGAGACTTGGTTCTGCTTCAGGGCCAAGTATCTGGAGACTTGGTGCTGCTTCAGGGCCAGGTATCTGGAGACTTGGTGCCGCTTCAGGGCCAGGTATTTGGAGACTTGCTTCTGCTTCAAGGCCAGGTATCTGGAGACTTGGTGCTGCTTCAGCGCCAGGTGTCTGGATACTTGGTGCCGCTTCAAGGCCAGGTATCTGGAGACTTGGTGCTGCTTCATGGCCAGGTATCTGGAGACTTGGTGCCACTTTAGTGCCAGGTACCTGGATACTTGCTGCCGCTTCAGGGCAAGGTATCTGGAGACTTGGTGCCGCTTCAAGACCAGGTATCTGGATACTTGGTTCTGCTTCATGGCCAGGTATCTGGATACTCGGTGCCGCTTCAGTGCCAGGTCTCTGGATACTCGGTGCCGCTTCAGGGCCAGGTATCTGGAGACTTGGTGCTGCTTCAGGGCCAGGTGTCTGGATACTTGGTGCCATTCAAGGACAGGTATCTGGAGTCTTGGAGCTGCTTCAGGGCCAGGTATCTGGAGACTTGGTGCCGCTTCAGGGCCAGGTATCTGGAGACTTGGTGCCGCTTCAGGGCCAGGTGTCTGGATACTTGGTGCCACTTCAAGGCCAGGTATCTGGAGACTTGGTGCTGCTTCAGGGCCAAGTATCTGGAGACTTGGTGCCACTTCAGGGCCAGGTATCTGGAGACTTTGTTCCGCTTCAGGACCAGGTATCTGGAGACTTGGTTCTGCTTCAGGGCCAGGTATCTGGAGACTTGGTGCTGCTTCAGGGCCAGGTGTCTGGATACTTGGTGCTGCTTCAAGGTCAGGTATCTGGAGACTTGGTGCTGCTTCAGGGCCAGGTATCTGGAGACTTGATGCCGCTTCAAGGCCAGGTATCTGGATACTTGGTGCTACTTCACGGCCAGGTATCTGGAGACTTAATGCCGCTTCAGGGCCAGGTATCTGGAGACTTGGTGCCACTTCAGGGCCAGGTATCTGGATTCTTGGTGCTACTTCACAGCCAGGTATCTGGAGACTTGGTGCCGCTTCAGGGCCAGGTATCTGGAGACTTGGTGCCGCTTCAGGGCCAGGTATCTGGAGACTTGGTTCTGCTTCAGGACCAGGTATCTGGAGACTTGGTTCTGCTACAAGGCCAGGTATCTGGATACTTGGTGCCGCTTCAGGGCCAGGTATCTGGAGACTTGGTGCTGCTTCAGGGCCAGGTGTCTGGATACTTGGTGCCATTAAAGGACAGGTATCTGGAGTCTTGGAGCTGCTTCAGGGCCAGGTATCTGGAGACTTGGTGCCGCTTCAGGGCCAGGTATCTGGAGACTTGGTGCCGCTTCAGGGCCAGGTGTCTGGATACTTGGTGCCACTTCAAGACCAGGTATCTGGAGACTTGGTGCTGCTTCAGGGCCAAGTATCTGGAGACTTGGTGCCACTTCAGGGCCAGGTATCTGGAGACTTCGTTCCGCTTCAGGACCAGGTATCTGGAGACTTGGTTCTGCTTCAGGGCCAGGTATCTGGAAACTTGGTGCTGCTGCAGGGCCAGGTGTCTGGATACTTGGTGCTGCTTCAAGGTCAGGTATCTGGAGACTTGGTGCTGCTTCAGGGCCAGGTATCTGGAGACTTGATGCCGCTTCAAGGCCAGGTATCTGGATACTTGGTGCTACTTCACGGCCAGGTATCTGGAGACTTAATGTCGCTTCAGGGCCAGGTATCTGGAGACTTGGTGCCACTTCAGGGCCAGGTATCTGGATTCTTGGTGCTACTTCACAGCCAGGTATCTGGAGACTTGGTGCCGCTTCAGGGCCAGGTATCTGGAGACTTGGTGCCGCTTCAGGGCCAGGTATCTGGAGACTTGGTTCTGCTTCAGGACCAGGTATCTGGAGACTTGGTTCTGCTACAAGGCCAGGTATCTGGATACTTGGTGCCGCTTCAAGGCCAGGTATCTGGAGACTTGGTGCCTCTTCAGGGCCAAGTATCTGGATACTTGGTGCCGCTTCAGGATCTGGAAACTTGGTGCCACTTCAAGGCCAGGTATCTGGAGACTTGGTACCTCTTCATGGCCAGGTATCTGGATACTTGGTGCCGCTTCAGGGCCAGGTATCTGGATACTCAGTGCAGCTTCAGGGCCAGGGATCTGGAGACTTGGTGCCGCTTCAAAGCCAGGTATCTGGAGACTTGGTGTCGCTTCAGGGCCAGGTATCTGGATACTTGGTGCCGCTTCATGGCCAGGTATTTGGATACTCGGTGCCACTTCAGGGCCAGGTATCTGGATACTCAGTGCTGCTTCAGGGCCAGGTATCTAGATACTTGCTGCTGTTTCAGGGCAAGGTATCTGCAGACTTGGTGCCGCTTCAAGGCCAGGTATCTGGATTCTTGGTGCCTCTTCAGGGCCAGGTATCTGGATACTTGGTGCCACTTCAGGGCCAGGTATCTGGATACTCGGTGCTGCTTCAGGGCCAAGTATCTGGAGACTTGGTGCCACTTCAAGGCCAGGTATCTGGAGACTTGGTGACGCTTCAGGTCCATGTATCTGGATACTTGGTGCCGCTTCAGGGCCAGGTATCTGGATTCTTGGTGCTGCTTCAGGGCCAGGTATCTGGAGACTTGGTGCCGCTTCAAGGCCAGGTATCTGGATTCTTGGTGCCTCTTCAGGGCCAGGTATCTGGATACTTGGTGCCATTTCAGGGCCAGGTATCTGGATACTCGGTGCTGCTTCAGGGCCAGGTATCTGGAGACTTGGTGCCACTTCAAGGCCAGGTATCTGGAGACTTGGTGACGCTTCAGGGCCAGGTACCTGGATAATTGGTGCCGCTTCATGGCCAGGTATCTGAATACTCGGTGCCGCTTCAGGGCCAGGTATCTGGATACTCGGTGCCGCTTCAGGGCCAGGTATCTGGATACATGCTGCTGCTTCAGGGCAAGGTATCTGGAGACTTGGTGCCACTTCAAGGCCAGGTATCTGGAGACTTGGTGTCGCTTCAGGGCCAGGTATCTGGATACTTGCTGCCGCTTCAGGGCCAGGTATCTGGAGACTTGGTGCTGCTTCAGGGCCAGGTGTCTGGATACTTGGTGCCGCTTCAAGGACAGTTATCTGGAGCCTTGGTGCTGCTTCAGGGACAGGTATCTGGAGACTTGGTGCCGCTTCAGGGCCAGGTATTTTGAGACTTGGTGCCGCTTCAAGGCCAGGTATCTGGAGACTTGGTGCTGCTTCAGGGCCAGGTGTCTGGATACTTGGTACCGCTTCAAGGCCAAGTATCTGGATACTTGGTGCCATTCAAGGACAGGTATCTGGAGACTTGGTGCCGCTTCAGGGCCAGGTATCTGGATTCTTGGTGCTACTTCAGGGCTAGGTATCTGGAGGCTTAGTGCCACTTCAGGGCCAGGTATCTGGAGACTTGGTGCCGCTTCAGGGCCAGGTATCTGGAGACTTGGTTCCGCTTCAGAGCCAAGTATCTGGATACTTGGTTCCGCTTCAAGGCAGGTATCTGGATACTTGGTGCCGCTTCAAGGCCAGGTATCTGGATACTTGGTGCCGCTTCAGGGCCAGGTATCTGGATACTCGGTGCTGCTTCAGGGCCAGGTATCTGGAGACTTGGTGCCGCTTCAAAGCCAGGTATCTGGAGACTTGGTGTCGCTTCAGGGCCAGGTATCTGGATACTTGGTGCCGCTTCAGGGCCTGGTATCTGGATAGTCGGTGCTGCTTCAGGGCCAGGTATCTGGATACTTGCTGCTGTTTCAGGGCAAGGTATCTGGAGACTTGGTGGCGCTTCAAGGCCAGGTATCTGGATACTTGCTGCCGCTTCAGGACCAGGTATCTGGAGATTTGGTACAGATTCTAGGCCAGGTATCTGGAGACTTGGTGCCTCTTCAGGTCCAGGTATCTGGATACTTGGTTCCGCTTCAGAGCCAGGTATCTGGATTCTTGGTGTTGCTTCAGGGCCAGGTATCTGGAGACTTAGTGCCCCTTCAGGGCCAGGTATCTGGAGACTTGGTGCCGCTTCAGGGCCAGGTATCTGGAGACTTGGTTCTGCTTCAGGGCCAAGTATCTGGAGACTTGGTGCTGCTTTAGGGCCAGGTATCTGGAGACTTGGTGCCGCTTCAGGGCCAGGTATTTGGAGACTTGCTGCTGCTTCAAGGCCAGGTATCTGGAGACTTGGTGCTGCTTCAGGGCCAGGTGTCTGGATACTTGGTGCCGCTTCAAGGCCAGGTATCTGGAGACTTGGTGCTGCTTCATGGCCAGGTATCTGGAGACTTGGTGCCACTTTAGTGCCAGGTACCTGGATATTTGCTGCCGCTTCAGGGCATGGTATCTGGAGACTTGGTGCCGCTTCAAGGCCAGGTATCTGGATACTTGGTTCTGCTTCATGGCCAGGTATCTGGATACTCGGTGCCGCTTCAGTGCCAGGTCTCTGGATACTCGGTGCCGCTTCAGGGCCAGGTATCTGGAGACTTGGTGCTGCTTCAGGGCCAGGTGTCTGGATACTTGGTGCCATTCAAGGACAGGTATCTGGAGTCTTGGAGCTGCTTCAGGGCCAGGTATCTGGAGACTTGGTGCCGCTTCAGGGCCAGGTATCTGGAGACTTGGTGCCGCTTCAGGGCCAGGTGTCTGGATACTTGGTGCCACTTCAAGGCCAGGTATCTGGAGACTTGGTGCTGCTTCAGGGCCAAGTATCTGGAGACTTGGTGCCACTTCAGGGCCAGGTATCTGGAGACTTCGTTCCGCTTCAGGACCAGGTATCTGGAGACTTGGTTCTGCTTCAGGGCCAGGTATCTGGAGACTTGGTGCTGCTTCAGGGCCAGGTGTCTGGATACTTGGTGCTGCTTCAAGGTCAGGTATCTGGAGACTTGGTGCTGCTTCAGGGCCAGGTATCTGGAGACTTGATGCCGCTTCAAGGCCAGGTATCTGGATACTTGGTGCTACTTCACGGCCAGGTATCTGAAGACTTAATGCCGCTTCAGGGCCAGGTATCTGGAGACTTGGTGCCACTTCAGGGCCCGGTATCTGGATTCTTGGTGCTACTTCACACCCAGGTATCTGGAGACTTGGTGCCGCTTCAGGGCCAGGTATCTGGAGACTTGGTGCCGCTTCAGGGCCAGGTATCTGGAGACTTGGTTCTGCTTCAGGACCAGGTATCTGGAGACTTGGTTCTGCTACAAGGCCAGGTATCTGGATACTTGGTGCCGCTTCAAGGCCAGGTATCTGGAGACTTGGTGCCTCTTCAGGGCCAAGTATCTGGATACTTGGTGCCGCTTCAGGATCTGGAAACTTGGTGCCACTTCAAGGCCAGGTATCTGGATTCTTGGTGCCTCTTCAGGGCCAGGTATCTGGATACTTGGTGCCGCTTCAGGGCCAGGTATCTGGATACTCGGTGCTGCTTCAGGGCCAGGTATCTGGAGACTTGGTGCCACTTCAAGGCCAGGTATCTGGAGACTTGGTGACGCTTCAGGGCCAGGTATCTGGATAATTGGTGCCGCTTCATGGCCAGGTATCTGAATACTCGGTGCCGCTTCAGGTCCAGGTATCTGGATACTCGGTGCCACTTCAGGGCCAGGTATCTGGATACATGCTGCTGCTTCAGGGCAAGGTATCTGGAGACTTGGTGCCGCTTCAAGGCCAGGTATCTGGAGACTTGGTGTCGCTTCAGGGCCAGGTATCTGGATACTTGGTGCCGCTTCAGGGCCAGTTATCTGGAGACTTGGTGCGGCTTCAGGTCCAGCTATCTGGAGACTTGGTGCTGCTTCAAGGCCAGGTATCTGGATATTTACTGCCACTTCAGGACCAGGTATCTGGAGACTTGGTATCGATTCAAGGCCAGGTATCTGGATACTTGCTGCCGCTTCAGGACAAGGTATCTGGAGATTTGGTACCGATTCTAGGCCAGGTATCTGGAGACTTGGTGCCTATTCAGGTCCAGGTATCTGGATACTTGGTTCCGCTTCAGGGCCAGGTATCTGGATTCTTGGTGTTGCTTCAGGGCCAGGTATCTGGAGACTTAGTGCCCCTTCAGGGCCAGGTATCTTTAGACTTGGTGCCACTTCAGGGCCAGGCATCTGGAGACTTGGTTCTGCTTCAGGGCCAAGTATCTGGAGACTTGGTGCTGCTTCAGGGCCAGGTATCTGGAGACTTGGTGCCGCTTCAGGGCCAGGTATTTGGAGACTTGGTGCTGCTTCAAGGCCAGGTATCTGGAGACTTAGTGCCACTTCAGGGCCAGGTATCTGGAGACTTGGTGCCGCTTCAGGGCCAGGTATCTGGAGACTTGGTTCCGCTTCAAGGCCAGGTATCTGGATACTTGGTGCCGCTTCAGGGCCAGGTATCTGGATACTCGGTGCTGCTTCAGGGCCAGGTATCTGGAGACTTGGTGCTGCTTCAAAGCCAGGTATCTGGAGACTTGGTGTCGCTTCAGGGCCAGGTATATGGATACTTGGTGCTGCTTTAGGGCCAGGTATCTGGAGACTTGCTGCTGTTTCAGGGCAAGGTATCTGGAGGCTTGGTGCCGCTTCAAGGGCAAGGTATCTGGAGACTTGGTGCCGCTTCAGGGCCAGGTATCTGGAGACTTGGTTCCGCTTCAGAGCCAGGTATCTGGATACTTGGTTCCGCTTCAAGGCAGGTATCTGGATACTTGGTGCCGCTTCAAGGCCAGGTATCTGGATACTTGGTGCCGCTTCAGGGCCAGGTATCTGGATACTCGGTGCTGCTTCAGGGCCAGGTATCTGGAGACTTGGTGCCGCTTCAAGGCCAGGTATCTGGATACTTGGTTCTGCTTCATGGCCAGGTATCTGGATACTCGGTGCCGCTTCAGTGCCAGGTCTCTGGATACTCGGTGCCGCTTCAGGGCCAGGTATCTGGAGACTTGGTGCTGCTTCAGGGCCAGGTGTCTGGATACTTGGTGCCATTCAAGGACAGGTATCTGGAGTCTTGGAGCTGCTTCAGGGCCAGGTATCTGGAGACTTGGTGCCGCTTCAGGGCCAGGTGTCTGGATACTTGGTGCCACTTCAAGGCCAGGTATCTGGAGACTTGGTGCTGCTTCAGGGCCAAGTATCTGGAGACTTGGTGCCACTTCAGGGCCAGGTATCTGGAGACTTCGTTCCGCTTCAGGACCAGGTATCTGGAGACTTGGTTCTGCTTCAGGGCCAGGTATCTGGAGACTTGGTGCTGCTTCAGGGCCAGGTGTCTGGATACTTGGTGCTGCTTCAAGGTCAGGTATCTGGAGACTTGGTGCTGCTTCAGGGCCAGGTATCTGGAGACTTGATGCCGCTTCAAGGCCAGGTATCTGGATACTTGGTGCTACTTCACGGCCAGGTATCTGAAGACTTAATGCCGCTTCAGGGCCAGGTATCTGGAGACTTGGTGCCACTTCAGGGCCCGGTATCTGGATTCTTGGTGCTACTTCACACCCAGGTATCTGGAGACTTGGTGCCGCTTCAGGGCCAGGTATCTGGAGACTTGGTGCCGCTTCAGGGCCAGGTATCTGGAGACTTGGTTCTGCTTCAGGACCAGGTATCTGGAGACTTGGTTCTGCTACAAGGCCAGGTATCTGGATACTTGGTGCCGCTTCAAGGCCAGGTATCTGGAGACTTGGTGCCTCTTCAGGGCCAAGTATCTGGATACTTGGTGCCGCTTCAGGATCTGGAAACTTGGTGCCACTTCAAGGCCAGGTATCTGGATTCTTGGTGCCTCTTCAGGGCCAGGTATCTGGATACTTGGTGCCGCTTCAGGGCCAGGTATCTGGATACTCGGTGCTGCTTCAGGGCCAGTTATCTGGAGACTTGGTGCCACTTCAAGGCCAGGTATCTGGAGACTTGGTGACGCTTCAGGGCCAGGTATCTGGATAATTGGTGCCGCTTCATGGCCAGGTATCTGAATACTCGGTGCCGCTTCAGGTCCAGGTATCTGGATACTCGGTGCCACTTCAGGGCCAGGTATCTGGATACATGCTGCTGCTTCAGGGCAAGGTATCTGGAGACTTGGTGCCGCTTCAAGGCCAGGTATCTGGAGACTTGGTGTCGCTTCAGGGCCAGGTATCTGGATACTTGGTGCCGCTTCAGGGCCAGTTATCTGGAGACTTGGTGCGGCTTCAGGTCCAGCTATCTGGAGACTTGGTGCTGCTTCAAGGCCAGGTATCTGGATATTTACTGCCACTTCAGGACCAGGTATCTGGAGACTTGGTATCGATTCAAGGCCAGGTATCTGGATACTTGCTGCCGCTTCAGGACAAGGTATCTGGAGATTTGGTACCGATTCTAGGCCAGGTATCTGGAGACTTGGTGCCTATTCAGGTCCAGGTATCTGGATACTTGGTTCCGCTTCAGGGCCAGGTATCTGGATTCTTGGTGTTGCTTCAGGGCCAGGTATCTGGAGACTTAGTGCCCCTTCAGGGCCAGGTATCTGGAGACTTGGTGCCACTTCAGGGCCAGGCATCTGGAGACTTGGTTCTGCTTCAGGGCCAAGTATCTGGAGACTTGGTGCTGCTTCAGGGCCAGGTATCTGGAGACTTGGTGCCGCTTCAGGGCCAGGTATTTGGAGACTTGGTGCTGCTTCAAGGCCAGGTATCTGGAGACTTAGTGCCACTTCAGGGCCAGGTATCTGGAGACTTGGTGCCGCTTCAGGGCCAGGTATCTGGAGACTTGGTTCCGCTTCAAGGCCAGGTATCTGGATACTTGGTGCCGCTTCAGGGCCAGGTATCTGGATACTCGGTGCTGCTTCAGGGCCAGGTATCTGGAGACTTGGTGCTGCTTCAAAGCCAGGTATCTGGAGACTTGGTGTCGCTTCAGGGCCAGGTATATGGATACTTGGTGCTGCTTTAGGGCCAGGTATCTGGAGACTTGCTGCTGTTTCAGGGCAAGGTATCTGGAGGCTTGGTGCCGCTTCAAGGGCAAGGTATCTGGAGACTTGGTGCCACTTCAGGGCCAGGTATCTGGAGACTTGGTTCCGCTTCAGAGCCAGGTATCTGGATACTTGGTTCCGCTTCAAGGCAGGTATCTGGATACTTGGTGCCGCTTCAAGGCCAGGTATCTGGATACTTGGTGCCGCTTCAGGGCCAGGTATCTGGATACTCGGTGCTGCTTCAGGGCCAGGTATCTGGAGACTTGGTGCCGCTTCAAGGCCAGGTATCTGGATACTTGGTTCTGCTTCATGGCCAGGTATCTGGATACTCGGTGCCGCTTCAGTGCCAGGTCTCTGGATACTCGGTGCCGCTTCAGGGCCAGGTATCTGGAGACTTGGTGCTGCTTCAGGGCCAGGTGTCTGGATACTTGGTGCCATTCAAGGACAGGTATCTGGAGTCTTGGAGCTGCTTCAGGGCCAGGTATCTGGAGACTTGGTGCCGCTTCAGGGCCAGGTGTCTGGATACTTGGTGCCACTTCAAGGCCAGGTATCTGGAGACTTGGTGCTGCTTCAGGGCCAAGTATCTGGAGACTTGGTGCCACTTCAGGGCCAGGTATCTGGAGACTTCGTTCCGCTTCAGGACCAGGTATCTGGAGACTTGGTTCTGCTTCAGGGCCAGGTATCTGGAGACTTGGTGCTGCTTCAGGGCCAGGTGTCTGGATACTTGGTGCTGCTTCAAGGTCAGGTATCTGGAGACTTGGTGCTGCTTCAGGGCCAGGTATCTGGAGACTTGATGCCGCTTCAAGGCCAGGTATCTGGATACTTGGTGCTACTTCACGGCCAGGTATCTGAAGACTTAATGCCGCTTCAGGGCCAGGTATCTGGAGACTTGGTGCCACTTCAGGGCCCGGTATCTGGATTCTTGGTGCTACTTCACACCCAGGTATCTGGAGACTTGGTGCCGCTTCAGGGCCAGGTATCTGGAGACTTGGTGCCGCTTCAGGGCCAGGTATCTGGAGACTTGGTTCTGCTTCAGGACCAGGTATCTGGAGACTTGGTTCTGCTACAAGGCCAGGTATCTGGATACTTGGTGCCGCTTCAAGGCCAGGTATCTGGAGACTTGGTGCCTCTTCAGGGCCAAGTATCTGGATACTTGGTGCCGCTTCAGGATCTGGAAACTTGGTGCCACTTCAAGGCCAGGTATCTGGATTCTTGGTGCCTCTTCAGGGCCAGGTATCTGGATACTTGGTGCCGCTTCAGGGCCAGGTATCTGGATACTCGGTGCTGCTTCAGGGCCAGGTATCTGGAGACTTGGTGCCACTTCAAGGCCAGGTATCTGGAGACTTGGTGACGCTTCAGGGCCAGGTATCTGGATAATTGGTGCCGCTTCATGGCCAGGTATCTGAATACTCGGTGCCGCTTCAGGTCCAGGTATCTGGATACTCGGTGCCACTTCAGGGCCAGGTATCTGGATACATGCTGCTGCTTCAGGGCAAGGTATCTGGAGACTTGGTGCCGCTTCAAGGCCAGGTATCTGGAGACTTGGTGTCGCTTCAGGGCCAGGTATCTGGATACTTGGTGCCGCTTCAGGGCCAGTTATCTGGAGACTTGGTGCGGCTTCAGGTCCAGCTATCTGGAGACTTGGTGCTGCTTCAAGGCCAGGTATCTGGATATTTACTGCCACTTCAGGACCAGGTATCTGGAGACTTGGTATCGATTCAAGGCGAGGTATCTGGATACTTGCTGCCGCTTCAGGACAAGGTATCTGGAGATTTGGTACCGATTCTAGGCCAGGTATCTGGAGACTTGGTGCCTATTCAGGTCCAGGTATCTGGATACTTGGTTCCGCTTCAGGGCCAGGTATCTGGATTCTTGGTGTTGCTTCAGGGCCAGGTATCTGGAGACTTAGTGCACCTTCAGGGCCAGGTATCTGGAGACTTGGTGCCACTTCAGGGCCAGGCATCTGGAGACTTGGTTCTGCTTCAGGGCCAAGTATCTGGAGACTTGGTGCTGCTTCAGGGCCAGGTATCTGGAGACTTGGTGCCGCTTCAGGGCCAGGTATTTGGAGACTTGGTGCTGCTTCAAGGCCAGGTATCTGGAGACTTAGTGCCACTTCAGGGCCAGGTATCTGGAGACTTGGTGCCGCTTCAGGGCCAGGTATCTGGAGACTTGGTGCCACTTTAGTGCCAGGTACCTGGATACTTGCTGCCGCTTCAGGGCATGGTATCTGGAGACTTGGTGCCGCTTCAAGGCCAGGTATCTGGATACTTGGTTCTGCTTCATGGCCAGGTATCTGGATACTCGGTGCTGCTTCAGTGCCAGGTCTCTGGATACTCGGTGCCGCTTCAGGGCCAGGTATCTGGAGACTTGGTGCTGCTTCAGGGCCAGGTGTCTGGATACTTGGTGCCATTCAAGGACAGGTATCTGGAGTCTTGGAGCTGCTTCAGGGCCAGGTATCTGGAGACTTGGTGCCGCTTCAGGGCCAGGTATCTGGAGACTTGGTGCCGCTTCAGGGCCAGGTGTCTGGATACTTGGTGCCACTTCAAGGCCAGGTATCTGGAGACTTGGTGCTGCTTCAGGGCCAAGTATCTGGAGACTTGGTGCCACTTCAGGGCCAGGTATCTGGAGACTTCGTTCCGCTTCAGGACCAGGTATCTGGAGACTTGGTTCTGCTTCAGGGCCAGGTATCTGGAGACTTGGTGCTGCTTCAGGGCCAGGTGTCTGGATACTTGGTGCTGCTTCAAGGTCAGGTATCTGGAGACTTGGTGCTGCTTCAGGGCCAGGTATCTGGAGACTTGATGCCGCTTCAAGGCCAGGTATCTGGATACTTGGTGCTACTTCACGGCCAGGTATCTGAAGACTTAATGCCGCTTCAGGGCCAGGTATCTGGAGACTTGGTGCCACTTCAGGGCCCGGTATCTGGATTCTTGGTGCTACTTCACACCCAGGTATCTGGAGACTTGGTGCCGCTTCAGGGCCAGGTATCTGGAGACTTGGTGCCGCTTCAGGGCCAGGTATCTGGAGACTTGGTTCTGCTTCAGGACCAGGTATCTGGAGACTTGGTTCTGCTACAAGGCCAGGTATCTGGATACTTGGTGCCGCTTCAAGGCCAGGTATCTGGAGACTTGGTGCCTCTTCAGGGCCAAGTATCTGGATACTTGGTGCCGCTTCAGGATCTGGAAACTTGGTGCCACTTCAAGGCCAGGTATCTGGATTCTTGGTGCCTCTTCAGGGCCAGGTATCTGGATACTTGGTGCCGCTTCAGGGCCAGGTATCTGGATACTCGGTGCTGCTTCAGGGCCAGGTATCTGGAGACTTGGTGCCACTTCAAGGCCAGGTATCTGGAGACTTGGTGACGCTTCAGGGCCAGGTATCTGGATAATTGGTGCCGCTTCATGGCCAGGTATCTGAATACTCGGTGCCGCTTCAGGTCCAGGTATCTGGATACTCGGTGCCACTTCAGGGCCAGGTATCTGGATACATGCTGCTGCTTCAGGGCAAGGTATCTGGAGACTTGGTGCCGCTTCAAGGCCAGGTATCTGGAGACTTGGTGTCGCTTCAGGGCCAGGTATCTGGATACTTGGTGCCGCTTCAGGGCCAGTTATCTGGAGACTTGGTGCGGCTTCAGGTCCAGCTATCTGGAGACTTGGTGCTGCTTCAAGGCCAGGTATCTGGATATTTACTGCCACTTCAGGACCAGGTATCTGGAGACTTGGTATCGATTCAAGGCCAGGTATCTGGATACTTGCTGCCGCTTCAGGACAAGGTATCTGGAGATTTGGTACCGATTCTAGGCCAGGTATCTGGAGACTTGGTGCCTATTCAGGTCCAGGTATCTGGATACTTGGTTCCGCTTCAGGGCCAGGTATCTGGATTCTTGGTGTTGCTTCAGGGCCAGGTATCTGGAGACTTAGTGCCCCTTCAGGGCCAGGTATCTGGAGACTTGGTGCCACTTCAGGGCCAGGCATCTGGAGACTTGGTTCTGCTTCAGGGCCAAGTATCTGGAGACTTGGTGCTGCTTCAGGGCCAGGTATCTGGAGACTTGGTGCCGCTTCAGGGCCAGGTATTTGGAGACTTGGTGCTGCTTCAAGGCCAGGTATCTGGAGACTTAGTGCCACTTCAGGGCCAGGTATCTGGAGACTTGGTGCCGCTTCAGGGCCAGGTATCTGGAGACTTGGTTCCGCTTCAAGGCCAGGTATCTGGATACTTGGTGCCGCTTCAGGGCCAGGTATCTGGATACTCGGTGCTGCTTCAGGGCCAGGTATCTGGAGACTTGGTGCTGCTTCAAAGCCAGGTATCTGGAGACTTGGTGTCGCTTCAGGGCCAGGTATATGGATACTTGGTGCTGCTTTAGGGCCAGGTATCTGGAGACTTGCTGCTGTTTCAGGGCAAGGTATCTGGAGGCTTGGTGCCGCTTCAAGGGCAAGGTATCTGGAGGCTTGGTGCCGCTTCAAGGACCAGGTATCTGGAGATTTGGTACCGATTCTAGGCCAGGTATCTGGAGACTTGGTGCCTCTTCAGGTCCAGGTATCTGGATACTTGGTGCCTCCTCAGGGCCAGGTATCTGGATTCTTGGTGCCGCTTCAGGGCCAGGTATCTGGATACTCGGTGCTGCTTCAGGGCCAGGTATCTGGAGACTTGGTGCTGCTTCAAAGCCAGGTATCTGGAGACTTGGTGTCGCTTCAGGGCCAGGTATATGGATACTTGGTGCCGCTTCATGGCCAGGTATTTGGATGCTCGGTGCCACTTCAGGGCCAGGTATCTGGATGCTCGGTGCTGCTTCAGGGCCAGGTATCTGGAGACTTGCTGCTGTTTCAGGGCAAGGTATCTGGAGGCTTGGTGCCGCTTCAAGGACCAGGTATCTGGAGATTTGGTACCGATTCTAGGCCAGGTATCTGGAGACTTGGTGCCTCTTCAGGTCCAGGTATCTGGATACTTGGTGCCGCCTCAGGGCCAGGTGTCTGGATTCTTGGTGTTGCTTCAGGGCCAGGTATCTGGAGACTTAGTGCCCCTTCAGGGCCAGGTATCTGGAGACTTGGTGCCGCTTCAGGGCCAGGTATTTGGAGACTTGGTTCTGCTTCAGGGCCAGGTATCTGGAGACTTGGTGTCGCTTCAGGGCCAGGTATCTGGATACTTGGTGCCGCTTCAGGGCCAGTTATCTGGAGACTTGGTGCGGCTTCAGGTCCAGCTATCTGGAGACTTGGTGCTGCTTCAAGGCCAGGTATCTGGATATTTACTGCCACTTCAGGACCAGGTATCTGGAGACTTGGTATCGATTCAAGGCCAGGTATCTGGATACTTGCTGGCGCTTCAGGACAAGGTATCTGGAGATTTGGTACCGATTCTAGGCCAGGTATCTGGAGACTTGGTGCCTATTTAGGTCCAGGTATCTGGATACTTGGTTCCGCTTCAGGGCCAGGTATCTGGATTCTTGGTGTTGCTTCAGGGCCAGGTATCTGGAGACTTAGTGCCCCTTCAGGGCCAGGTATCTGGAGACTTGGTGCCACTTCAGGGCCAGGCATCTGGAGACTTGGTTCTGCTTCAGGGCCAAGTATCTGGAGACTTGGTGCTGCTTCAGGGCCAGGTATCTGGAGACTTAGTGCCACTTCAGGGCCAGGTATCTGGAGACTTGGTGCCGCTTCAGGGCCAGGTATCTGGAGACTTGGTTCCGCTTCAGGACCAGGTATCTGGATACTTGGTTCCGCTTCAAGGCCAGGTATCTGGATACTTGGTGCCACTTCAAGGCCAGGTATCTGGATACTTGGTGCCGCTTCAAGGCCAGGTATCTGGATACTTGGTGCCGCTTCAGGGCCAGGTATCTGGATACTTGGTGCTGCTTCAGGGCCAGGTATCTGGAGACTTGGTGCTGCTTCAAAGCCAGGTATCTGGAGACTTGGTGTCGCTTCAGGGCCAGGTATATGGATACTTGGTGCCGCTTCATGGCCAGGTATTTGGATGCTCGGTGCCGCTTCAGGGCCAGGTAACTGGATGCTCGGTGCTGCTTCAGGGCCAGGTATCTGGAGACTTGCTGCTGTTTCAGGGCAAGGTATCTGGAGGCTTGGTGCCGCTTCAAGGACCAGGTATCTGGAGATTTGGTACCGATTCTAGGCCAGGTATCTGGAGACTTGGTGCCTCTTCAGGTCCAGGTATCTGGATACTTGGTGCCGCCTCAGGGCCAGGTATCTGGATTCTTGGTGTTGCTTCAGGGCCAGGTATCTGGAGACTTAGTGCCCCTTCAGGGCCAGGTATCTGGAGACTTGGTGCTGCTTCAAGGCCAGGTATTTGGAGACTTGGTTCTGCTTCAGGGCCAGGTATCTGGAGACTTGGTGCCACCTCAGGGCCAGGTATTTGGAGACTTGGTGCTGCTTCAAGGCCAGGTATCTGGAGACTTGGTGCTGCTTCAGGGCCAGGTGTCTGGATACTTGGTGTCGCTTCAAGGCCAGGTATCTGGAGACTTGGTGCTGCTTCATGGCCAGGTATCTGGAGACTTGGTGCCACTTCAGGGCCAGGTACCTGGATACTTGCTGCCGCTTCAGGGCAAGGTATCTGGAGACTTGGTGCCGCTTCAAAGCCAGGTATCTGGATACTTGGTTCTGCTTCATGGCCAGGTATCTGGATACTCGGTGCCGCTTCAGGGTCAGGTATCTGGATACTCGGTGCCGCTTCAGGGCCAAGTATCTGGAGACTTGGTGCCACTTCAGGGCCAGGTATCTGGAGACTTCGTTGCGCTTCAGGACCAGGTATCTGGAGACTTGGTTCTGCTTCAGGGCCAGGTATCTGGAGACTTGGTGCTGCTTCATGTCCAGGTGTCTGGATACTTGGTGCCGCTTCAAGGTCAGGTATCTGGAGACTTGGTGCTGCTTCAGGGCCAGGTATCTGGAGACTTGATGCCGCTTCAAGGCCAGGTATCTGGATACTTGGTGCTACTTCATGGCCAGGTATCTGGAGACTTAGTGCCGCTTCAGGGCCAGGTATCTGGAGACTTGGTGCCGTTTCAGGGCCAGGTATCTGGAGACTTGGTTCTGCTTCAGGTCCAGGTATCTGGAGACTTGGTTCTGCTTCAAGGCCAGGTATCTGGATACCTGGTGCCGCTTCAAGGCCAGGTATCTGGAGACTTGCTGCCTCTTCAGAGCCAAGTATCTGGATACTTGGTGCCGCTTCAGGGCCAGGTATCTGGATACTTGATGCCGCTTCATGGCCAGGTATTTGGATACTCGGTGCTGCCTCAGGGCCAGGTATCTGGATACTCGGTTCCGCTTCAGGGACAGGCATCTGGATACTTGCTGCCGCTTCAGGGCAAGGTATCTGGAGACTTGGTGCCGCTTCAAGGCCAGGTATCTGGAGACTTGGTGTCACTTCAGGCCAGGTATCTGGATAATTGGTGCCGCTTCAGGGCCAGGTATCTGGAGACTTGGTGCTGCTTCAGGGCAAGGTATCTGGAGACCTGGTGCCGCTTCAAGAGCAAGGTATCTGGATACTTGCTGCCGCTTCAGGACCAGGTATCTGGAGATTTGGTACCGATTCAAGGCCAGGTATCTGGAGACTTGGTGCCTCTTCAGGTCCAGGTTTCTGGATTCTTGGTGCCGCTTCAGGGCCAGGTATCTGGATTCTTGGCGCTGCTTCAGGGCCAGGTATCTGGAGACTTAGTGCCCCTTCAGGGCCAGGTATCTGGAGACTTAGTGCCGCTTCAGGGCCATGTATCTGGAGACTTGGTTCTGCTTCAGGACCAGGTATCTGGAGACTTGGTTCCGCTTCAGGGCCAGGTATCTGGAGACTTGGTGCCGCTTCAAGGCCAGGTATCTGGAGACTTGGTGCTGCTTCAAGGCCAGGTATCTGGAGACTTGGTGCTGCTTCAGGGCCAGGTGTCTGGATACTTGGTGCCGCTTCAAGGCCAGGTATCTAGATACTCGGTGCCGCTTCAGGGCCAGGTATCTGGATACTCGGTTCCGCTTCAGGGACAGGCATCTGGATACTTGCTGCCGCTTCAGGGCAAGGTATCTGGAGACTTGGTGCCGCTTCAAGGCCAGGTATCTGGAGACTTGGTGTCACTTCAGGCCAGGTATCTGGATAATTGGTGCCGCTTCAGGGCCAGGTATCTGGAGACTTGATGCTGCTTCAGGGCCAGGTGTCTGGATACTTGGTGCTGTTCAAGGACAGGTATATGGAGACTTGGTGCCGCTTCAGGGCCAGCTATTTGGAGACATGGTGCCGCTTCAGGGCCAGGTATCTGGAGACTTGGTGCCGCTTTAAGGCCAGGTATCTGGAGACTTGGTGCTGCTTCAGGGCCAGGTGTCTGGATACTTGGTGCCGCTTCAAGGCCAGGTATCTGGAGACTTGGTGCTGCTTCAGGGCCAGGTATCTGGAGACTTGGTGCCGCTTCAGGGCCAGGTATCTGGAGACTTCGTTCTGCTTCAGGACCAGGTATCTGGAGACTTGGTGCTGCTTCAGGGACAGGTGTCTGGATACTTGGTGCCGCTTCAAGGTCACGTATCTGGAGACTTAGTGCCCCTTCAGGGCCAGGTATCTGGAGACTTGGTGCCGCTTCATGGCCAGGTATTTGGATACTCGGTGCTGCCTCAGGGCCAGGTATCTGGATACTTGCTGCCGTTTCAGGGCAAGGTATCTGGAGACCTGGTGCCGCTTCAAGAGCAAGGTATCTGGATACTTGCTGCCGCTTCAGGACCAGGTATCTGGAGACTTGGTGCCACTTCAAGGCCAGGTATCTGGATACTCGGTGCCGCTTCAGGGCCAGGTATCTGGATACTCGGTTCCGCTTCAGGGACAGGTCTCTGGATACTTGCTGCCGCTTCAGGGCAAGGTATCTGGAGACTTGGTGCCGCTTCAAGACCAGGTATCTGGATACTTGGTGCCGCTTCAGGGCCAGGTATCTGGATACTCGGTGCTGCTTCAGGGCCAGGTATCTGGAGACTTGGTGCTGCTTCAAAGCCAGGTATCTGGAGACTTGGTGTCGCTTCAGGGCCAGGTATATGGATACTTGGTGCCGCTTCATGGCCAGGTATTTGGATGCTCGGTGCCGCTTCAGGGCCAGGTATCTGGATGCTCGGTGCTGCTTCAGGGCCAGGTATCTGGAGACTTGCTGCTGTTTCAGGGCAAGGTATCTGGAGGCTTGGTGCTGCTTCAAGGACCAGGTATCTGGAGATTTGGTACCGATTCTAGGCCAGGTATCTGGAGACTTGGTGCCTCTTCAGGTCCAGGTATCTGGATACTTGGTGCCGCCTCAGGGCCAGGTATCTGGATTCTTGGTGTTGCTTCAGGGCCAGGTATCTGGAGACTTAGTGCCCCTTCAGGGCCAGGTATCTGGAGACTTGGTGCTGCTTCAAGGCCAGGTATTTGGAGACTTGGTTCTGCTTCAGGGCCAGGTATCTGGAGACTTGGTGCCACTTCAGGGCCAGGTATTTGGAGACTTGGTGCTGCTTCAAGGCCAGGTATCTGGAGACTTGGTGCTGCTTCAGGGCCATGTGTCTGGATACTTGGTGTCGCTTCAAGGCCAGGTATATGGAGACTTGGTGCTGCTTCATGGCCAGGTATCTGGAGACTTGGTGCCACTTCAGGGCCAGGTACCTGGATACTTGCTGCCGCTTCAGGGCAAGGTATCTGGAGACTTGGTGCCGCTTCAAGGCCAGGTATCTGGATACTTGGTTCTGCTTCATGGCCAGGTATCTGGATACTCGGTGCCGCTTCAGGGTCAGGTATCTGGATACTCGGTGCCGCTTCAGGGCCAAGTATCTGGAGACTTGGTGCCACTTCAGGGCCAGGTATCTGGAGACTTCGTTGCGCTTCAGGACCAGGTATCTGGAGACTTGGTTCTGCTTCAGGGCCAGGTATCTGGAGACTTGGTGCTGCTTCATGTCCAGGTGTCTGGATACTTGGTGCCGCTTCAAGGTCAGGTATCTGGAGACTTGGTGCTGCTTCAGGGCCAGGTATCTGGAGACTTGATGCCGCTTCAAGGCCAGGTATCTGGATACTTGGTGCTACTTCATGGCCAGGTATCTGGAGACTTAGTGCCGCTTCAGGGCCAGGTATCTGGAGACTTGGTGCCGTTTCAGGGCCAGGTATCTGGAGACTTGGTTCTGCTTCAGGTCCAGGTATCTGGAGACTTGGTTCTGCTTCAAGGCCAGGTATCTGGATACCTGGTGCCGCTTCAAGGCCAGGTATCTGGAGACTTGCTGCCTCTTCAGAGCCAAGTATCTGGATACTTGGTGCCGCTTCAGGGCCAGGTATCTGGATACTTGATGCCGCTTCATGGCCAGGTATTTGGATACTCGGTGCTGCCTCAGGGCCAGGTATCTGGATACTCGGTTCCGCTTCAGGGACAGGCATCTGGATACTTGCTGCCGCTTCAGGGCAAGGTATCTGGAGACTTGGTGCCGCTTCAAGGCCAGGTATCTGGAGACTTGGTGTCACTTCAGGCCAGGTATCTGGATAATTGGTGCCGCTTCAGGGCCAGGTATCTGGAGACTTGGTGCTGCTTCAGGGCAAGTATCTGGAGACCTGGTGCCGCTTCAAGAGCAAGGTATCTGGATACTCGCTGCCGCTTCAGGACCAGGTATCTGGAGATTTGGTACCGATTCAAGGCCAGGTATCTGGAGACTTGGTGCCTCTTCAGGTCCAGGTTTCTGGATTCTTGGTGCCGCTTCAGGGCCAGGTATCTGGATTCTTGGCGCTGCTTCAGGGCCAGGTATCTGGAGACTTAGTGCCCCTTCAGGGCCAGGTATCTGGAGACTTAGTGCCGCTTCAGGGCCAGGTATCTGGAGACTTGGTTCTGCTTCAGGACCAGGTATCTGGAGACTTGGTTCCGCTTCAGGGCCAGGTATCTGGAGACTTGGTGCCGCTTCAAGGCCAGGTATCTGGAGACTTGGTGCTGCTTCAAGGCCAGGTATCTGGAGACTTGGTGCTGCTTCAGGGCCAGGTGTCTGGATACTTGGTGCCGCTTCAAGGCCAGGTATCTAGATACTCGGTGCCGCTTCAGGGCCAGGTATCTGGATACTCGGTTCCGCTTCAGGGACAGGCATCTGGATACTTGCTGCCGCTTCAGGGCAAGGTATCTGGAGACTTGGTGCCGCTTCAAGGCCAGGTATCTGGAGACTTGGTGTCACTTCAGGCCAGGTATCTGGATAATTGGTGCCGCTTCAGGGCCAGGTATCTGGAGACTTGGTGCTGCTTCAGGGCCAGGTGTCTGGATACTTGGTGCCGTTCAAGGACAGGTATATGGAGACTTGGTGCTGCTTCAGGGACAGCTATTTGGAGACATGGTGCCGCTTCAGGGCCAGGTATCTGGAGACTTGGTGCCGCTTTAAGGCGAGGTATCTGGAGACTTGGTGCTGCTTCAGGGCCAGGTGTCTGGATACTTGGTGCCGCTTCAAGGCCAGGTATCTGGAGACTTGGTGCTGCTTCAGGGCCAGGTATCTGGAGACTTGGTGCCGCTTCAGGGCCAGGTATCTGGAGACTTCGTTCTGCTTCAGGACCAGGTATCTGGAGACTTGGTGCTGCTTCAGGGACAGGTGTCTGGATACTTGGTGCCGCTTCAAGGTCAGGTATCTGGAGACTTAGTGCCCCTTCAGGGCCAGGTATCTGGAGACTTGGTGCCGCTTCATGGCCAGGTATTTGGATACTCGGTGCTGCCTCAGGGCCAGGTATCTGGATACTTGCTGCCGTTTCAGGGCAAGGTATCTGGAGACCTGGTGCCGCTTCAAGAGCAAGGTATCTGGATACTTGCTGCCGCTTCAGGACCAGGTATCTGGAGACTTGGTGCCACTTCAAGGCCAGGTATCTGGATACTCGGTGCCGCTTCAGGGCCAGGTATCTGGATACTCGGTTCCGCTTCAGGGACAGGTCTCTGGATACTTGCTGCCGCTTCAGGGCAAGGTATCTGGAGACTTGGTGCCACTTCAAGGCCAGGTATCTGGAGACTTGGTGTCACTTCAGGCCAGGTATCTGGATACTTGGTGCCACTTCAGGGCCAGGTATCTGGAGACTTGGTGCTGCTTCAGGGCCAGGTGTCTGGATACTTGGTGCCGTTCAAGGACAGGTATCTGGAGACTTGGTGCCGCTTCAGGGCCAGGTATCTGGAGACATGGTGCCGCTTCAGGGCCAGGTATCTGGAGACTTGGTGACGCTTTAAGGCCAGGTATCTGGAGACTTGGTGCTGCTTCAGGGCCAGGTGTCTGGATACTTGGTGCCGCTTCAAGGTCAGGTATCTGGAGACTTTGTGCTGCTTCAGGGCCAGGTATCTGGAGACTTGGTGCCGCTTCAGGGCCACGTATCTGGAGACTTTGTTCCGCTTCAAGACCAGGTATCTGGAGACTTGGTTCTGCTTCAGGGCCAGGTATCTGGATACTTGGTGCCGCTTCAGGGCCAGGTATCTGTAGACTTGGTAACTCTCAGGGCCCGGTATCTGGATACGTGGTGCCACTTCAGGGCCAGGTATCTGGATACTTGGTGCCGCTTCAGGGCCAGGTATCTGGAGACTTTCTGCCACTTCAGGGCTAGGTATCTGGATACTTGGTGCCTCTTCACGTCCAGGTATCTGGAGACTTAGTGCCGCTTCAGGGCCAGGTATCTGGAGACTTGGTGCCACTTCAGGGCCAGGTATCTGGAGACTTGGTTCCACTTCAGGACCAGGTATCTGGAGACTTGGTTCCTCTTCGGGCCAGGTATCTGGATTCTTGGTGCCGCTTCAAGGCCAGGTATCTGGAGACTTGGTGCCTCTTGAGGGCCAGGTATCTGGATACTTGGTGCCCCTTCAGGGCCAGGTATCTGGATACTTGGTGCTGCTTCAGGGCCAGGTATCTGAAGACTAGGTGCCGCTTCAAGGCCAGGTATCTGGATACTCGGTGCCTCTTCAGGGCCAGGTATCTGGATACTCGGTTCCGCTTCAGGGACAGGTCTCTGGATACTTGCTGCCGCTTCAGGGTAAGGTATCTGGAGACTTGGTGCCACTTCAAGGCCAGGTATCTGGAGACTTGGTGTCACTTCAGCCCAGGTATCTGGATACTTGGTGCCACTTCAGGGCCAGGTATCTGGAGACTTGGTGCTGCTTCAGGGCCAGGTGTCTGGATACTTGGTGCCGTTCAAGGACAGGTATCTGGAGACTTGGTGCCGCTTCAGGGCCAGGTATCTGGAGACATGGTGCCGCTTCAGGGCCAGGTATCTGGAGACTTGGTGCCGCTTTAAGGCCAGGTATCTGGAGACTTGGTGCTGCTTCAGGGCCAGGTGTCTGGATACTTGGTGCCGCTTCAAGGTCAGGTATCTGGAGACTTTGTGCTGCTTCAGGGCCAGGTATCTGGAGACTTGGTGCCGCTTCAGGGCCAGGTATCTGGAGACTTCATTCCGCTTCAGGACCAGATATCTGGAGACTTGGTTCTGCTTCAGGGCCAGGTATCTGGATACTTGGTGCAGCTTCAGGGCCAGGTATCTGTAGACTTGGTAACTCTCAGGGCCCGGTATCTGGATACGTGGTGCCACTTCAGGGCCAGGTATCTGGATACTTGGTGCTGCTTCAGGGCCAGGTATCTGGAGACTTTCTGCCACTTCAGGGCCAGGTATCTGGAGACTTGGTGCCACTTCAGGGCCAGGTATCTGGAGACTTGGTTCCACTTCAGGAACAGGTATCTGGAGACTTGGTGCCGCTTCAAGGCCAGGTATCTGGATACTTGGTTCTGCTTCATGGCCAGGTATCTGGATACTCGGTGCCGCTTCAGGGTCAGGTATCTGGATACTCGGTGCCGCTTCAGGGCCAAGTATCTGGAGACTTGGTGCCACTTCAGGGCCAGGTATCTGGAGACTTCGTTGCGCTTTAGGACCAGGTATCTGGAGACTTGGTTCTGCTTCAGGGCCAGGTATCTGGAGACTTGGTGCTGCTTCATGTCCAGGTGTCTGGATACTTGGTGCCGCTTCAAGGTCAGGTATCTGGAGACTTGGTGCTGCTTCAGGGCCAGGTATCTGGAGACTTGATGCCGCTTCAAGGCCAGGTATCTGGATACTTGGTGCTACTTCATGGCCAGGTATCTGGAGACTTAGTGCCGCTTCAGGGCCAGGTATCTGGAGACTTGGTGCCGTTTCAGGGCCAGGTATCTGGAGACTTGGTTCTGCTTCAAGGCCAGGTATCTGGATACCTGGTGCCGCTTCAAGGCCAGGTATCTGGAGACTTGCTGCCTCTTCAGAGCCAAGTATCTGGATACTTGGTGCCGCTTCAGGGCCAGGTATCTGGATACTTGATGCCGCTTCATGGCCAGGTATTTGGATACTCGGTGCTGCCTCAGGGCCAGGTATCTGGATACTCGGTTCCGCTTCAGGGACAGGCATCTGGATACTTGCTGCCGCTTCAGGGCAAGGTATCTGGAGACTTGGTGCCGCTTCAAGGCCAGGTATCTGGAGACTTGGTGTCACTTCAGGCCAGGTATCTGGATAATTGGTGCCACTTCAGGGCCAGGTATCTGGAGACTTGGTGCTGCTTCAGGGCAAGGTATCTGGAGACCTGGTGCCTCTTCAAGAGCAAGGTATCTGGATACTTGCTGCCGCTTCAAGACCAGGTATCTGGAGATTTGGTACCGATTCAAGGCCAGGTATCTGGAGACTTGGTGCCTCTTCAGGTCCAGGTTTCTGGATTCTTGGTGCCGTTTCAGGGCCAGGTATCTGGATTCTTGGCGCTGCTTCAGGGCCAGGTATCTGGAGACTTAGTGCCCCTTCAGGGCCAGGTATCTGGAGACTTAGTGCCGCTTCAGGGCCAGGTATCTGGAGACTTGGTTCTGCTTCAGGACCAGGTATCTGGAGACTTGGTTCCGCTTCAGGGCCAGGTATCTGGAGACTTGGTGCCGCTTCAAGGCCAGGTATCTGGAGACTTGGTGCTGCTTCAAGGCCAGGTATCTGGAGACTTGGTGCTGCTTCAGGGCCAGGTGTCTGGATACTTGGTGCCGCTTCAAGGCCAGGTATCTAGATACTCGGTGCCGCTTCAGGGCCAGGTATCTGGATACTCGGTTCCGCTTCAGGGACAGGCATCTGGATACTTGCTGCCGCTTCAGGGCAAGGTATCTGGAGACTTGGTGCCGCTTCAAGGCCAGGTATCTGGAGACTTGGTGTCACTTCAGGCCAGGTATCTGGATAATTGGTGCCGCTTCAGGGCCAGGTATCTGGAGACTTGGTGCTGCTTCAGGGCCAGGTGTCTGGATACTTGGTGCCGTTCAAGGACAGGTATATGGAGACTTGGTGCCGCTTCAGGGCCAGCTATTTGGAGACATGGTGCCGCTTCAGGGCCAGGTATCTGGAGACTTGGTGCCGCTTTAAGGCCAGGTATCTGGAGACTTGGTGCTGCTTCAGGGCCAGGTGTCTGGATACTTGGTGCCGCTTCAAGGCCAGGTATCTGGAGACTTGGTGCTGCTTCAGGGCCAGGTATCTGGAGACTTGGTGCCGCTTCAGGGCCAGGTATCTGGAGACTTCGTTCTGCTTCAGGACCAGGTATCTGGAGACTTGGTGCTGCTTCAGGGACAGGTGTCTGGATACTTGGTGCCGCTTCAAGGTCAGGTATCTGGAGACTTAGTGCCCCTTCAGGGCCAGGTATCTGGAGACTTGGTGCCGCTTCATGGCCAGGTATTTGGATACTCGGTGCTGCCTCAGGGCCAGGTATCTGGATACTTGCTGCCGTTTCAGGGCAAGGTATCTGGAGACCTGGTGCCGCTTCAAGAGCAAGGTATCTGGATACTTGCTGCCGCTTCAGGACCAGGTATCTGGAGACTTGGTGCCACTTCAAGGCCAGGTATCTGGATACTCGGTGCCACTTCAGGGCCAGGTATCTGGATACTCGGTTCCGCTTCAGGGACAGGTCTCTGGATACTTGCTGCCGCTTCAGGGCCAGGTATCTGGAGACTTGGTGCCACTTCAAGGCCAGGTATCTGGAGACTTGGTGTCACTTCAGGCCAGGTATCTGGATACTTGGTGCCACTTCAGGGCCAGGTATCTGGAAACTTGGTGCTGCTTCAGGGCCAGGTGTCTGGATACTTGGTGCCGTTCAAGGACAGGTATCTGGAGAATTGGTGCCGCTTCAGGGCCAGGTATCTGGAGACATGGTGCCGCTTCAGGGCCAGGTATCTGGAGACTTGGTGACGCTTTAAGGCCAGGTATCTGGAGACTTGGTGCTGCTTCAGGGCCAGGTGTCTGGATACTTGGTGCCGCTTCAAGGTCAGGTATCTGGAGACTTTGTGCTGCTTCAGGGCCAGGTATCTGGAGACTTGGTGCCGCTTCAGGGCCACGTATCTGGAGACTTCGTTCCGCTTCAAGACCAGGTATCTGGAGACTTGGTTCTGCTTCAGGGCCAGGTATCTGGATACTTGGTGCCGCTTCAGGGCCAGGTATCTGTAGACTTGGTAACTCTCAGGGCCCGGTATCTGGATACGTGGTGCCACTTCAGGGCCAGGTATCTGGATACTTGGTGCCGCTTCAGGGCCAGGTATCTGGAGACTTTCTGCCACTTCAGGGCTAGGTATCTGGATACTTGGTGCCTCTTCACGTCCAGGTATCTGGAGACTTAGTGCCGCTTCAGGGCCAGGTATCTGGAGACTTGGTGCCACTTCAGGGCCAGGTATCTGGAGACTTGGTTCCACTTCAGGACCAGGTATCTGGAGACTTGGTTCCGCTTCGGGCCAGGTATCTGGATTCTTGGTGCCGCTTCAAGGCCAGGTATCTGGAGACTTGGTGCCTCTTCAGGGCCAGGTATCTGGATACTTGGTGCCCCTTCAGGGCCAGGTATCTGGATACTTGGTGCTGCTTCAGGGCCAGGTATCTGAAGACTAGGTGCCGCTTCAAGGCCAGTTATCTGGATACTCGGTGCCTCTTCAGGGCCAGGTATCTGGATACTCGGTTCCGCTTCAGGGACAGGTCTCTGGATACTTGCTGCCGCTTCAGGGCAAGGTATCTGGAGACATGGTGCCGCTTCAGGGCCAGGTATCTGGAGACATGGTGCCGCTTCAGGGCCAGGTATCTGGAGACTTGGTGCCGCTTTAAGGCCAGGTATCTGGAGACTTGGTGCTGCTTCAGGGCCAGGTGTCTGGATACTTGGTGCCGCTTCAAGGTCAGGTATCTGGAGACTTTGTGCTGCTTCAGGGCCAGGTATCTGGAGACTTGGTGCCGCTTCAGGGCCAGGTATCTGGAGACTTCGTTCCGCTTCAGGACCAGGTATCTGGAGACTTGGTTCTGCTTCAGGGCCAGGTATCTGGATACTTGGTGCAGCTTCAGGGCCAGGTATCTGTAGACTTGGTAACTCTCAGGGCCCGGTATCTGGATACGTGGTGCCACTTCAGGGCCAGGTATCTGGATACTTGGTGCTGCTTCAGGGCCAGGTATCTGGAGACTTTCTGCCACTTCAGGGCCAGGTATCTGGAGACTTGGTGCCACTTCAGGGCCAGGTATCTGGAGACTTGGTTCCACTTCAGGAACAGGTATCTGGAGACTTGGTTCCGCTTCGGGCCAGGTATCTGGATTCTTGGTGCCACTTCAAGGCCAGGTATCTGGAGACTTGGTGCCTCTTCAGGGCCAGGTATCTGGATACTTGGTGCCCCTTCAGGGCCATGTATCTGGATATTTGGTGCTGCTTCAGGGCCAGGTATCTGAAGACTAGGTGCCGCTTCAAGGCCAGGTATCTGGAGACTTGGTGAAGCTTGAGGGCCAGGTATCTGGATACTTGGTGCCGGTTCATGGCCAGGTATATGGATACTCGGTGCTGCTTCAGTGCCAGGTATCTGGATGCTCGGTGCTGCTTCAGGGCCCGGTATCTGGATACTTGCTGCCGCTTCAGGGCAAGGTATCTGGAGACTTGGTGCCGCTTCAAGGCCAGGTATCTGGATACTTGCTGCCACTTCAGGACCAGGTATCTGGAGACTTGGTACCGATTCAAGGCCAGGTATCTGGAGACTTGGTGCCTCTTCAGGTCCAGGTATCTGGATACTTGTGCCGCTTCAGGGCCAGGTATCTGGATTCTTGGTGCTGCTTCAGGGCCAGGTATCTGGAACCTTGCTGCCGCTTCAGGACCAGGTATCTGGAGATTTGGTACCGATTCTAGGCCAGGTATCTGGAGACTTGGTGCCTCTTCAGGTCCAGGTATCTGGATACTTGGTTCCGCTTCAGAGCCAGGTATCTGGATTCTTGGTGTTGCTTCAGGGCCAGGTATCTGGAGACTTAGTGCCCCTTCAGGGCCAGGTATCTGGAGACTTGGTGCCGCTTCAGGGCCAGGTATCTGGAGACTTGGTTCTGCTTCAGGGCCAAGTATCTGGAGACTTGGTGCTGCTTCAGGGCCAGGTATCTGGAGACTTGGTGCCGCTTCAGGGCCAGGTATTTGGAGACTTGCTTCTGCTTCAAGGCCAGGTATCTGGAGACTTGGTGCTGCTTCAGGGCCAGGTGTCTGGATACTTGGTGCCGCTTCAAGGCCAGGTATCTGGAGACTTGGTGCTGCTTCATGGCCAGGTATCTGGAGACTTGGTGCCACTTTAGTGCCAGGTACCTGGATACTTGCTGCCGCTTCAGGGCAAGGTTTCTGGAGACTTGGTGCTGCTTCAAGACCAGGTATCTGGATACTTGGTTCTGCTTCATGGCCAGGTATCTGGATACTCGGTGCCGCTTCAGTGCCAGGTCTCTGGATACTCGGTGCCGCTTCAGGGCCAGGTATCTGGAGACTTGGTGCTGCTTCAGGGCCAGGTGTCTGGATACTTGGTGCCATTCAAGGACAAGTATCTGGAGTCTTGGAGCTGCTTCAGGGCCAGGTATCTGGAGACTTGGTGCCGCTTCAGGGCCAGGTATCTGGAGACTTGGTGCCGCTTCAGGGCCAGTTGTCTGGATACTTGGTGCCACTTCAAGGCCAGGTATCTGGAGACTTGGTGTTGCTTCAGGGCCAAGTATCTGGAGAATTGGTGCCACTTCAGGGCCAGGTATCTGGAGACTTCGTTCCGCTTCAGGACCAGGTATCTGGAGACTTGGTTCTGCTTCAGGGCCAGGTATCTGGAGACTTGGTGCTGCTTCAGGGCCAGGTGTCTGGATACTTGGTGCTGCTTCAAGGTCAGGTATCTGGAGACTTGGTGCTGCTTCAGGGCCAGGTATCTGGAGACTTGATGCCGCTTCAAGGCCAGGTATCTGGATACTTGGTGCTACTTCACGGCCAGGTATCTGGAGACTTAATGCCGCTTCAGGGCCAGGTATCTGGAGACTTGGTGCCACTTCAGGGCCAGGTATCTGGATTCTTGGTGCTACTTCACAGCCAGGTATCTGGAGACTTGGTGCCGCTTCAGGGCCAGGTATCTGGAGACTTGGTGCCGCTTCAGGGCCAGGTATCTGGAGACTTGGTTCTGCTTCAGGACCAGGTATCTGGAGACTTGGTTCTGCTACAAGGCCAGGTATCTGGATACTTGGTGCCGCTTCAAGGCCAGGTATCTGGAGACTTGGTGCCTCTTCAGGGCCAAGTATCTGGATACTTGCTGCCGCTTCAGGATCTGGAAACTTGGTGCCACTTCAAGGCCAGGTATCTGGATTCTTGGTGCCTCTTCAGGGCCAGGTATCTGGATACTTGGTGCCACTTCAGGGCCAGGTATCTGGATACTCGGTGCTGCTTCAGGGCCAGGTATCTGGAGACTTGGTGCCACTTCAAGGCCAGGTATCTGGAGACTTGGTGACGCTTCAGGGCCAGGTATCTGGATAATTGGTGCCGCTTCATGGCCAGGTATCTGAATACTCAGTGCCGCTTCAGGGCCAGGTATCTGGATACTCGGTGCCGCTTCAGGGCCAGGTATCTGGATACATGCTGCTGCTTCAGGGCAAGGTATCTGGAGACTTGGTGCCGCTTCAAGGCCAGGTATCTGGAGACTTGGTGTCGCTTCAGGGCCAGGTATCTGGATACTTGGTGCCGCTTCAGGGCCAGTTATCTGGAGACTTGGTGCGGCTTCAGGTCCAGCTATCTGGAGACTTGGTGCTGCTTCAAGGCCAGGTATCTGGATATTTACTGCCACTTCAGGACCAGGTATCTGGAGACTTGGTATCGATTCAAGGCCAGGTATCTGGATACTTGCTGCCGCTTCAGGACAAGGTATCTGGAGATTTGGTACCGATTCTAGGCCAGGTATCTGGAGACTTGGTGCCTATTCAGGTCCAGGTATCTGGATACTTGGTTCCGCTTCAGGGCCAGGTATCTGGATTCTTGGTGTTGCTTCAGGGCCAGGTATCTGGAGACTTAGTGCCCCTTCAGGGCCAGGTATCTGGAGACTTGGTGCCGCTTCAGGGCCAGGCATCTGGAGACTTGGTTCTGCTTCAGGGCCAAGTATCTGGAGACTTGGTGCTGCTTCAGGGCCAGGTATCTGGAGACTTGGTGCCGCTTCAGGGCCAGGTATTTGGAGACTTGGTGCTGCTTCAAGGCCAGGTATCTGGAGACTTAGTGCCGCTTCAGGGCCAGGTATCTGGAGACTTGGTTCCGCTTCAGGACCAGGTATCTGGATACTTGGTTCCGCTTCAAGGCCAGGTATCTGGATACTTGGTGCCGCTTCAAGGCCAGGTATCTGGATACTTGGTGCCGCTTCAGGGCCAGGTATCTGGATACTTGGTGCTGCTTCAGGGCCAGGTATCTGGAGACTTGGTGCTGCTTCAAAGCCAGGTATCTGGAGACTTGGTGCCGCTTCAGGGCCAGGTATCTGGAATCTTGGTGCTACTTCAGGGCTATGTATCTGGAGACTTAGTGCCACTTCAGGGCCAGGTATCTGGAGACTTGGTTCCGCTTCAGGGCAAGGTATCTGGATACTTGGTGCCTCTTCACGTCCAGGTATCTGGAGACTTAGTGCCGCTTCAGGGCCAGTTATCTGGAGACTTGGTGCCACTTCAGGGCCAGGTATCTGGAGACTTGGTTCCACTTCAGGAACAGGTATCTGGAGACTTGGTTCCGCTTCGGGCCAGGTATCTGGATTCTTGGTGCCGTTTCAAGGCCAGGTATCTGGAGACTTGGTGCCTCTTCAGGGCCAGGTATCTGGATACTTGGTGCCCCTTCAGGGCCATGTATCTGGATATTTGGTGCTGCTTCAGGGCCAGGTATCTGAAGACTAGGTGCCGCTTCAAGGCCAGGTATCTGGAGACTTGGTGAAGCTTGAGGGCCAGGTATCTGGATACTTGGTGCCGGTTCATGGCCAGGTATATGGATACTCGGTGCTGCTTCAGGGCCAGGTATCTGGATGCTCGGTGCTGCTTCAGGGCCCGGTATCTGGATACTTGCTGCCGCTTCAGGGCAAGGTATCTGGAGACTTGGTGCCGCTTCAAGGCCAGGTATCTGGATACTTGCTGCCACTTCAGGACCAGGTATCTGGAGACTTGGTACCGATTCAAGGCCAGGTATCTGGAGACTTGGTGCCTCTTCAGGTCCAGGTATCTGGATACTTGTGCCGCTTCAGGGCCAGGTATCTGGATTCTTGGTGCTGCTTCAGGGCCAGGTATCTGGAACCTTGCTGCCGCTTCAGGACCAGGTATCTGGAGATTTGGTACCGATTCTAGGCCAGGTATCTGGAGACTTGGTGCCTCTTCAGGTCCAGGTATCTGGATACTTGGTTCCGCTTCAGAGCCAGGTATCTGGATTCTTGGTGTTGCTTCAGGGCCAGGTATCTGGAGACTTAGTGCCCCTTCAGGGCCAGGTATCTGGAGACTTGGTGCCGCTTCAGGGCCAGGTATCTGGAGACTTGGTTCTGCTTCAGGGCCAAGTATCTGGAGACTTGGTGCTGCTTCAGGGACAGGTATCTGGAGACTTGGTGCCACTTCAGGGCCAGGTATTTGGAGACTTGCTTCTGCTTCAAGGCCAGGTATCTGGAGACTTGGTGCTGCTTCAGGGCCAGGTGTCTGGATACTTGGTGCCGCTTCAAGGCCAGGTATCTGGAGACTTGGTGCTGCTTCATGGCCAGGTATCTGGAGACTTGGTGCCACTTTAGTGCCAGATACCTGGATACTTGCTGCCGCTTCAGGGCAAGGTATCTGGAGACTTGGTGCCGCTTCAAGGCCAGGTATCTGGATACTTGGTTCTGCTTCATGGCCAGGTATCTGGATACTCGGTGCCGCTTCAGTGCCAGGTCTCTGGATACTCGGTGCCGCTTCAGGGCCAGGTATCTGGAGACTTGGTGCTGCTTCAGGGCCAGGTGTCTGGATACTTGGTGCCATCCAAGGACAGGTATCTGGAGTCTTGGAGCTGTTTCAGGGCCAGGTATCTGGAGACTTGGTGCCGCTTCAGGGCCAGGTATCTGGAGACTTGGTGCCACTTCAGGGCCAGGTGTCTGGATACTTGATGCCACTTCAAGGCCAGGTATCTGGAGACTTGGTGCTGCTTCAGGGCCAAGTATCTGGAGACTTGGTGCCACTTCAGGGCCAGGTATCTGGAGACTTCGTTCCGCTTCAGGACCAGGTATCTGGAGACTTGGTTCTGCTTCAGGGCCAGGTATCTGGAGACTTGGTGCTGCTTCAGGGCCAGGTGTCTGGATACTTGGTGCTGCTTCAAGGTCAGGTATCTGGAGACTTGGTGCTGCTTCAGGGCCAGGTATCTGGAGAATTGATGCCGCTTCAAGGCCAGGTATCTGGATACTTGGTGCTACTTCACGGCCAGGTATCTGGAGACTTAATGCCGCTTCAGGGCCAGGAATCTGGAGACTTGGTGCCGCTTCAGGGCCAGGTATCTGGAGACTTGGTGCCGCTTCAGGGCCAGGTATCTGGAGACTTGGTTCTGCTTCAGGACCAGGTATCTGGAGACTTGGTTCTGCTACAAGGCCAGGTATCTGGATACTTGGTGCCGCTTCAAGGCCAGGTATCTGGAGACTTGGTGCCTCTTCAGGGCCAAGTATCTGGATACTTGGTGCCGCTTCAGGATCTGGAAACTTGGTGCCACTTCAAGGCCAAGTATCTGGATTCTTGGTGCCTCTTCAGGGCCAGGTATCTGGATACTTGGTGCCGCTTCAGGGCCAGGTATCTGGATACTCGGTGCTGCTTCAGGGCCAGGTATCTGGAGACTCGGTGCCACTTCAAGGCCAGGTATCTGGAGACTTGGTGACGCTTCAGGGCCAGGTATCTGGATAATTGGTGCCGCTTCATGGCCAGGTATCTGAATACTCGGTGCCGCTTCAGGGCCAGGTATCTGGATACTCGGTGCCGCTTCAGGGCCAGGTATCTGGATACATGCTGCTGCTTCAGGGCAAGGTATCTGGAGACTTGGTGCCGCTTCAAGGCCAGGTATCTGGAGACTTGGTGTCGCTTCAGGGCCAGGTATCTGGATACTTGGTGCCGCTTCAGGGCCAGATATCTGGAGACTTGGTGCGGCTTCAGGTCCAGCTATCTGGAGACTTGGTGCTGCTTCAAGGCCAGGTATCTGGATATTTACTGCCACTTCAGGACCAGGTATCTGGAGACTTGGTATCGATTCAAGGCCAGGTATCTGGATACTTGCTGCCGCTTCAGGACAAGGTATCTGGAGATTTGGTACCGATTCTAGGCCAGGTATCTGGAGACTTGGTGCCTATTCAGGTCCAGGTATCTGGATACTTGGTTCCGCTTCAGGGCCAGGTATCTGGAGACTTGGTTCTGCTTCAGGGCCAAGTATCTGGAGACTTGGTGCTGCTTCAGGGCCAGGTATCTGGAGACTTGGTGCCGCTTCAGGGCCAGGTATTTGGAGACTTGGTGCTGCTTCAAGGCCAGGTATCTGGAGACTTAGTGCCGCTTCAGGGCCAGGTATCTGGAGACTTGGTTCCGCTTCAGGACCAGGTATCTGGATACTTGGTTCCGCTTCAAGGCCAGGTATCTGGATACTTGGTGCAGCTTCAAGGCCAGGTATCTGGATACTTGGTGCCGCTTCAGGGCCAGGTATCTGGATACTCGGTGCTGCTTCAGGGCCAGGTATCTGGAGACTTGGTGCTGCTTCAAAGCCAGGTATCTGGAGACTTGGTGCCGCTTCAGGGCCAGGTATCTGGAATCTTGGTGCTACTTCAGGGCTATGTATCTGGAGACTTAGTGCCACTTCAGGGCCAGGTATCTGGAGACTTGGTTCCGCTTCAGGACCAGGTATCTGGATACTTGGTTCCGCTTCAAGGCCAGGTATCTGGATACTTGGTGCCGCTTCAGGGCCAGGTATCTGGATACTCGGTGCTGCTTCAGGGCCAGGTATCTGGGGACTTGGTGCTGCTTCAAAGCCAGGTATCTGGAGACTTGGTGTCGCTTCAGGGCCAGGTATATGGATACTTGGTGCCGCTTCATGGCCAGGTATTTGGATGCTCGGTGCCGCTTCAGGGCCAGGTATCTGGATGCTCGGTGCTGCTTCAGGGCCAGGTATCTGGAGACTTGCTGCTGTTTCAGGGCAAGGTATCTGGAGGCTTGGTGCCGCTTCAAGGACCAGGTATCTGGAGATTTGGTACCGATTCTAGGCCAGGTATCTGGAGACTTGGTGCCTCTTCAGGTCCAGGTATCTGGATACTTGGTGCCGCTTCAGGGCCAGGTATCTGGATTCTTGGTGTTGCTTCAGGGCCAGGTATCTGGAGACTTAGTGCCCCTTCAGGGCTAGGTATCTGGAGACTTGGTGCCGCTTCAGGGCCAGGTATTTGGAGACTTGATTCTGCTTCAGGGCCAGGTATCTGGAGACTTGGTGCCGCTTCAGGGCCAGGTATTTGGAGACTTGGTGCTGCTTCAAGGCCAGGTATCTGGAGACTTGGTGCTGCTTCAGGGCCAGGTGTCTGGATACTTAGTGTCGCTTCAAGGCCAGGTATCCGGAGACTTGGTGCTGCTTCATGGCCAGGTATCTGGAGACTTGGTGCCACTTCAGGGCCAGGTACCTGGATACTTGCTGCCGCTTCAGGGCAAGGTATCTAGAGACTTGGTGCCGCTTCAAGGCCAGGTATCTGGATACTTGGTTCTGCTTCATGGCCAGGTATCTGGATACTTGGTGCCGCTTCAGGGTCAGGTATCTGGATACTCGGTGCCGCTTCAGGGCCAGGTATCTGGAGACTTGGTGCTGCTTCAGGGCCATGTGTCTGGATACTTGGTGCTGTTCAAGGACAGGTATCTGGAGTCTTGGAGCTGCTTCAGGGCCAGGTATCTGGAGACTTGGTGCCGCTTCAGGGCCAGGTATCTGGAGACTTGGTGCCGCTTCAAGGCCTGGTATCTGGAGACTTGGTGCTGCTTCAGGGCCAGGTGTCTAGCTACTTGGTGCCACTTCAAGGCCAGGTATCTGGAGACTCTGTGCTGCTTCAGGGCCAAGTATCTGGAGACTTGGTGCCACTTCATGGCCAGGTATCTGGAGACTTCGTTGCGCTTCAGGACCAGGTATCTGGAGACTTGGTTCTGCTTCAGGGCCAGGTATCTGGAGACTTGGTGCTGCTTCATGTCCAGGTGTCTGGATACTTGGTGCCGCTTCAAGGTCAGGTATCTGGAGACTTGGTGCTGCTTCAGGGCCAGGTATCTGGAGACTTGATGCCGCTTCAAGGCCAGGTATCTGGATACTTGGTGCTACTTCATGGCCAGGTATCTGGAGACTTAGTGCCGCTTCAGGGCCAGGTATCTGGAGACTTGGTGCCACTTCAGGGCCAGGTATCTGGATTCTTGGTGCTACTTCACGGCCAGGTATCTGGAGACTTGGTGCCGCTTCAGGGCCAGGTATCTGGAGACTTGGTGCCGTTTCAGGGCCAGGTATCTGGAGACTTGGTTCTGCTTCAGGTCCAGGTATCTGGAGACTTGGTTCTGCTTCAAGGCCAGGTATCTGGATACCTGGTGCCGCTTCAAGGCCAGGTATCTGGAGACTTGGTGCCTCTTCAGAGCCAAGTATCTGGATACTTGGTGCCGCTTCAGGGCCAGGTATCTGGATACTTGATGCCGCTTCATGGCCAGGTATTTGGATACTCGGTGCTGCCTCAGGGCCAGGTATCTGGATACTTGCTGCCGTTTCAGGGCAAGGTATCTGGAGACCTGGTGCCGCTTCAAGAGCAAGGTATCTGGATACTTGCTGCCGCTTCAGGACCAGGTATCTGGAGATTTGGTACCGATTCAAGGCCAGGTATCTGGAGACTTGGTGCCTCTTCAGGTCCAGGTTTCTGGATTCTTGGTGCCGCTTCAGGGCCAGGTATCTGGATTCTTGGCACTGCTTCAGGGCCAGGTATCTGGAGACTTAGTGCCCCTTCAGGGCTAGGTATCTGGAGACTTAGTGCCGCTTCAGGGCCAGGTATCTGGAGACTTGGTTCTGCTTCAGGGCCAGGTATCTGGAGACTTGGTGCCGCTTCAGGGCCAGGTATCTGGAGACTTGGTGCTGCTTCAAGGCCAGGTATCTGGAGACTTGGTGCTGCTTCAGGGCCAGGTGTCTGGATACTTGGTGCCGCTTCAAGGCCAGGTATCTGGATAATCGGTGCCGCTTCAGGGCCAGGTATCTGGATACTCGGTTCCGCTTCAGGGACAGGCATCTGGATACTTGCTGCCGCTTCAGGGCAAGGTACCTGGAGACTTGGTGCCGCTTCAAGGCCAGGTATCTGGAGACTTGGTGTCACTTCAGGCCAGGTATCTGGATACTTGGTGCCGCTTCAGGGCCAGGTATCTGGAGACTTGGTGCTGCTTCAGGGCCAGGTGTCTGGATACTTGGTGCCGTTCAAGGACAGGTATATGGAGACTTGGTGCCGCTTCAGGGCCAGGTATCTGGAGACTTGGTGCTGCTTCAGGGCCAGGTGTCTGGAGACTTGGTGGCGCTTTAAGGCCAGGTATCTGGAGACTTGGTGCTGCTTCAGGGCCAGGTGTCTGGATACTTGGTGCCGCTTCAAGGCCAGGTATCTGGAGACTTGGTGCTGCTTCAGGGCCAGGTGTCTGGAGACTTGGTGCCGCTTCAGGGCCAGGTATCTGGAGACTTCGTTCCACTTCAGGACCAGGTATCTGGAGACTTGGTGCTGCTTCAGGGACAGGTGTCTGGATACTTGGTGCCGCTTTAAGGTCAGGTATCTGGAGACTTAGTGCCCCTTCAGGGCCAGGTATCTGGAGACTTGGTGCCGCTTCATGGCCAGGTATTTGGATACTCGGTGCTGCCTCAGGGCCAGGTATCTGGATACTTGCTGCCGTTTCAGGGCAAGGTATCTGGAGACCTGGTGCCGCTTCAAGAGCAAGGTATCTGGATACTTGCTGCCGCTTCAGGACCAGGTATCTGGAGACTTGGTGCCGCTTCAAGGCCAGGTATCTGGATACTCGGTGCCGCTTCAGGGCCAGGTATCTGGATACTCGGTTCCGCTTCAGGGACAGGTCTCTGGATACTTGCTGCCGCTTCAGGGCAAGGTATCTGGAGACTTGGTGCCACTTCAAGGCCAGGTATCTGGAGACTTGGTGTCACTTCAGGCCAGGTATTTGGATACTTGGTGCCACTTCAGGGCCAGGTATCTGGAGACTTGGTGCTGCTTCAGGGCCAGGTGTCTGGATACTTGGTGCCGTTCAAGGACAGGTATCTGGTGACTTGGTGCCGCTTCAGGGCCAGGTATCTGGAGACATGGTGCCGCTTCAGGGCCAGGTATCTGGAGACTTTGTGACACTTTAAGGCCAGGTATCTGGAGACTTGGTGCTGCTTCAGGGCCAGGTGTCTGGATACTTGGTGCCGCTTCAAGGTCAGGTATCTGGAGACTTTGTGCTGCTTCAGGGCCAGGTATCTGGAGACTTGGTGCCGCTTCAGGGCCAGGTATCTGGAGACTTCTTCCGCTTCAGGACCAGGTATCTGGAGACTTGGTTCTGCTTCAGGGCCAGGTATCTGGATACTTGGTGCCGCTTCAGGGCCAGGTATCTGTAGACTTGGTAATTCTCAGGGCCCGGTATCTGGATACGTGGTGCCACTTCAGGGCCAGGTATCTGGATACTTGGTGCCGCTTCAGGGCCAGGTATCTGGAGACTTTCTGCCACTTCAGGGCTAGGTATCTGGATACTTGGTGCCTCTTCACGTCCAGGTATCTGGAGACTTAGTGCCGCTTCAGGGCCAGGTATCTGGAGACTTGGTGCCACTTCAGGGCCAGGTATCTGGAGACTTGGTTCCACTTCAGGACCAGGTATCTGGAGACTTGGTTCCGCTTTGGGCCAGGTATCTGGATTCTTGGTGCCACTTCAAGGCCAGGTATCTGGAGACTTGGTGCCTCTTCAGGGCCAGGTATCTGGATACTTGGTGCCGCTTCAAGGTCAGGTATCTGGAGACTTTGTGCTGCTTCAGGGCCAGGTATCTGGAGACATGGTGCCGCTTCAGGGCCAGGTATCTGGAGACTTGGTGACACTTTAAGGCCAGGTATCTGGAGACTTGGTGCTGCTTCAGGGCCAGGTGTCTGGATACTTGGTGCCGCTTCAAGGTCAGGTATCTGGAGACTTTGTGCTGCTTCAGGGCCAGGTATCTGGAGACTTGGTGCCGCTTCAGGGCCAGGTATCTGGAGACTTCGTTCCGCTTCAGGACCAGGTATCTGGAGACTTGGTTCTGCTTCAGGGCCAGGTATCTGGATACTTGGTGCCGCTTCAGGGCCAGGTATCTGTAGACTTGGTAATTCTCAGGGCCCGGTATCTGGATACGTGGTGCCACTTCAGGGCCAGGTATCTGGATACTTGGTGCCGCTTCAGGGCCAGGTATCTGGAGACTTTCTGCCACTTCAGGGCTAGGTATCTGGATACTTGGTGCCTCTTCACGTCCAGGTATCTGGAGACTTAGTGCCGCTTCAGGGCCAGGTATCTGGAGACTTGGTGCCACTTCAGGGCCAGGTATCTGGAGACTTGGTTCCACTTCAGGACCAGGTATCTGGAGACTTGGTTCCGCTTTGGGCCAGGTATCTGGATTCTTGGTGCCACTTCAAGGCCAGGTATCTGGAGACTTGGTGCCTCTTCAGGGCCAGGTATCTGGATACTTGGTGCCCCTTCAGGGCCAGGTATCTGGATACTTGGTGCTGCTTCAGGGCCAGGTATCTGAAGACTAGGTGCCGCTTCAAGGCCAGGTATCTGGATACTCGGTGCCTCTTCAGGGCCAGGTATCTGGATACTCGGTTCCGCTTCAGGGCCAGGTATCTGGAGACTTTCTGCCACTTCAGGGCTAGGTATCTGGATACTTGGTGCCTCTTCACGTCCAGGTATCTGGAGACTTGGTGCTGCTTCAGGGCCAGGTATCTGAAGACTAGGTGCCGCTTCAAGGCCAGGTATCTGGATACTCGGTGCCTCTTCAGGGCCAGGTATCTGGATACTCGGTTCCGCTTCAGGGCCAGGTATCTGGAGACTTTCTGCCACTTCAGGGCTAGGTATCTGGATACTTGGTGCCTCTTCACGTCCAGGTATCTGGAGACTTAGTGCCGCTTCAGGGCCAGGTATCTGGAGACTTGGTGCCACTTCAGGGCCAGGTATCTGGAGACTTGGTTCCACTTCAGGACCAGGTATCTGGAGACTTGGTTCCGCTTTGGGCCAGGTATCTGGATTCTTGGTGCCACTTCAAGGCCCGGTATCTGGATACGTGGTGCCACTTCAGGGCCAGGTATCTGGATACTTGGTGCCGCTTCAGGGCCAGGTATCTGGAGACTTTCTGCCACTTCAGGGCTAGGTATCTGGATACTTGGTGCCTCTTCACGTCCAGGTATCTGGAGACTTAGTGCCGCTTCAGGGCCAGGTATCTGGAGACTTGGTGCCACTTCAGGGCCAGGTATCTGGAGACTTGGTTCCACTTCAGGACCAGGTATCTGGAGACTTGGTTCCGCTTTGGGCCAGGTATCTGGATTCTTGGTGCCACTTCAAGGCAAGGTATCTGGAGACTTGGTGCCTCTTCAGGGCCAGGTATCTGGATACTTGGTGCCCCTTCAGGGCCAGGTATCTGGATACTTGGTGCTGCTTCAGGGCCAGGTATCTGAAGACTAGGTGCCGCTTCAAGGCCAGGTATCTGGATACTCGGTGCCTCTTCAGGGCCAGGTATCTGGATACTCGGTTCCGCTTCAGGGACAGGTCTCTGGATACTTGCTGCCACTTCAGGGCAAGGTATCTGGAGACTTGGTGCCACTTCAAGGCCAGGTATCTGGAGACTTGGTGTCACTTCAACCCAGGTATCTGGATACTTGGTGCCACTTCAGGGCCAGGTATCTGGAGACTTGGTGCTGCTTCAGGGCCAGGTGTCTGGATACTTGGTGCCATTCAAGGACAGGTATCTGGAGACTTGGTGCCGCTTAAGGGCCAGGTATCTGGAGACATGGTGCCGCTTCAGGGCCAGGTATCTGGAGACTTGGTGCCGCTTCAGGGCCAGGTATCTGGAGACATGGTGCCGCTTCAGGGCCAGGTATCTGGAGACTTGGTGCCGCTTTAAGGCCAGGTATCTGGAGACTTGGTGCTGCTTCAGGGCCAGGTGTCTGGATACTTGGTGCCGCTTCAAGGTCAGGTATCTGGAGACTTTGTGCTGCTTCAGGGCCAGGTATCTGGAGACTTGGTGCCGCTTCAGGGCCAGGTATCTGGAGACTTCGTTCCGCTTCAGGACCAGGTATCTGGAGACTTGGTTCTGCTTCAGGGCCAGGTATCTGGATACTTGGTGCCGCTTCAGGGCCAGGTATCTGTAGACTTGGTAACTCTCAGGGCCCGGTATCTGAATACATGGTGCCACTTCAGGGCCAGGTATCTGGATACTTGGTGCCGCTTCAGGGCCAGGTATCTGGAGACTTTCTGCCACTTCAGGGCAAGGTATCTGGATACTTGGTGCCTCTTCACGTCCAGGTATCTGGAGACTTAGTGCCGCTTCAGGGCCAGGTATCTGGAGACTTGGTGCCACTTCAGGGCCAGGTATCTGGAGACTTGGTTCCACTTCAGGACCAGGTATCTGGAGACTTGGTTCCGCTTCGGGCCAGGTATCTAGATTCTTGGTGCCCCTTCAAGGCCAGGTATCTGGAGACTTGGTGCCTCTTCAGGGCCAGGTATCTGGATACTTGGTGCCCTTTCAGGGCCAGGTATCTGGATACTTGGTGCTGCTTCAGGGCCAGGTATCTGAAGACTAGGTGCCGCTTCAAGGCCAGGTATCTGGAGACTTGGTGAAGCTTGAGGGCCAGGTATCTGGAGACTTGGTGCTGCTTCAGGGCCAGGTATCTGGAGACTTGGTGCCGCTTCAGGGCCAGGTATCTGGAGACTTTCTGCCACTTCAGGGCTAGGTATCTGGATACTTGGTGCCTCTTCACGTCCAGGTATCTGGAGACTTAGTGCCGCTTCAGGGCCAGGTATCTGGAGACTTGGTGCCACTTCAGGGCCAGGTATCTGGAGACTTGGTTCCACTTCAGGACCAGGTATCTGGAGACTTGGTTCCGCTTCGGGCCAGGTATCTGGATTCTTGGTGCCGCTTCAAGGCCAGGTATCTGGAGACTTGGTGCCTCTTCAGGGCCAGGTATCTGGATACTTGGTGCCCCTTCAGGGCCAGGTATCTGGATACTTGGTGCTGCTTCAGGGCCAGGTATCTGAAGACTAGGTGCCGCTTCAAGGCCAGTTATCTGGATACTCGGTGCCTCTTCAGGGCCAGGTATCTGGATACTCGGTTCCGCTTCAGGGACAGGTCTCTGGATACTTGCTGCCGCTTCAGGGCAAGGTATCTGGAGACATGGTGCCGCTTCAGGGCCAGGTATCTGGAGACATGGTGCCGCTTCAGGGCCAGGTATCTGGAGACTTGGTGCCGCTTTAAGGCCAGGTATCTGGAGACTTGGTGCTGCTTCAGGGCCAGGTGTCTGGATACTTGGTGCCGCTTCAAGGTCAGGTATCTGGAGACTTTGTGCTGCTTCAGGGCCAGGTATCTGGAGACTTGGTGCCGCTTCAGGGCCAGGTATCTGGAGACTTCGTTCCGCTTCAGGACCAGGTATCTGGAGACTTGGTTCTGCTTCAGGGCCAGGTATCTGGATACTTGGTGCAGCTTCAGGGCCAGGTATCTGTAGACTTGGTAACTCTCAGGGCCCGGTATCTGGATACGTGGTGCCACTTCAGGGCCAGGTATCTGGATACTTGGTGCTGCTTCAGGGCCAGGTATCTGGAGACTTTCTGCCACTTCAGGGCCAGGTATCTGGAGACTTGGTGCCACTTCAGGGCCAGGTATCTGGAGACTTGGTTCCACTTCAGGAACAGGTATCTGGAGACTTGGTTCCGCTTCGGGCCAGGTATCTGGATTCTTGGTGCCACTTCAAGGCCAGGTATCTGGAGACTTGGTGCCTCTTCAGGGCCAGGTATCTGGATACTTGGTGCCCCTTCAGGGCCATGTATCTGGATATTTGGTGCTGCTTCAGGGCCAGGTATCTGAAGACTAGGTGCCGCTTCAAGGCCAGGTATCTGGAGACTTGGTGAAGCTTGAGGGCCAGGTATCTGGATACTTGGTGCCGGTTCATGGCCAGGTATATGGATACTCGGTGCTGCTTCAGTGCCAGGTATCTGGATGCTCGGTGCTGCTTCAGGGCCCGGTATCTGGATACTTGCTGCCGCTTCAGGGCAAGGTATCTGGAGACTTGGTGCCGCTTCAAGGCCAGGTATCTGGATACTTGCTGCCACTTCAGGACCAGGTATCTGGAGACTTGGTACCGATTCAAGGCCAGGTATCTGGAGACTTGGTGCCTCTTCAGGTCCAGGTATCTGGATACTTGTGCCGCTTCAGGGCCAGGTATCTGGATTCTTGGTGCTGCTTCAGGGCCAGGTATCTGGAACCTTGCTGCCGCTTCAGGACCAGGTATCTGGAGATTTGGTACCGATTCTAGGCCAGGTATCTGGAGACTTGGTGCCTCTTCAGGTCCAGGTATCTGGATACTTGGTTCCGCTTCAGAGCCAGGTATCTGGATTCTTGGTGTTGCTTCAGGGCCAGGTATCTGGAGACTTAGTGCCCCTTCAGGGCCAGGTATCTGGAGACTTGGTGCCGCTTCAGGGCCAGGTATCTGGAGACTTGGTTCTGCTTCAGGGCCAAGTATCTGGAGACTTGGTGCTGCTTCAGGGCCAGGTATCTGGAGACTTGGTGCCGCTTCAGGGCCAGGTATTTGGAGACTTGCTTCTGCTTCAAGGCCAGGTATCTGGAGACTTGGTGCTGCTTCAGGGCCAGGTGTCTGGATACTTGGTGCCGCTTCAAGGCCAGGTATCTGGAGACTTGGTGCTGCTTCATGGCCAGGTATCTGGAGACTTGGTGCCACTTTAGTGCCAGGTACCTGGATACTTGCTGCCGCTTCAGGGCAAGGTTTCTGGAGACTTGGTGCTGCTTCAAGACCAGGTATCTGGATACTTGGTTCTGCTTCATGGCCAGGTATCTGGATACTCGGTGCCGCTTCAGTGCCAGGTCTCTGGATACTCGGTGCCGCTTCAGGGCCAGGTATCTGGAGACTTGGTGCTGCTTCAGGGCCAGGTGTCTGGATACTTGGTGCCATTCAAGGACAAGTATCTGGAGTCTTGGAGCTGCTTCAGGGCCAGGTATCTGGAGACTTGGTGCCGCTTCAGGGCCAGGTATCTGGAGACTTGGTGCCGCTTCAGGGCCAGTTGTCTGGATACTTGGTGCCACTTCAAGGCCAGGTATCTGGAGACTTGGTGTTGCTTCAGGGCCAAGTATCTGGAGAATTGGTGCCACTTCAGGGCCAGGTATCTGGAGACTTCGTTCCGCTTCAGGACCAGGTATCTGGAGACTTGGTTCTGCTTCAGGGCCAGGTATCTGGAGACTTGGTGCTGCTTCAGGGCCAGGTGTCTGGATACTTGGTGCTGCTTCAAGGTCAGGTATCTGGAGACTTGGTGCTGCTTCAGGGCCAGGTATCTGGAGACTTGATGCCGCTTCAAGGCCAGGTATCTGGATACTTGGTGCTACTTCACGGCCAGGTATCTGGAGACTTAATGCCGCTTCAGGGCCAGGTATCTGGAGACTTGGTGCCACTTCAGGGCCAGGTATCTGGATTCTTGGTGCTACTTCACAGCCAGGTATCTGGAGACTTGGTGCCGCTTCAGGGCCAGGTATCTGGAGACTTGGTGCCGCTTCAGGGCCAGGTATCTGGAGACTTGGTTCTGCTTCAGGACCAGGTATCTGGAGACTTGGTTCTGCTACAAGGCCAGGTATCTGGATACTTGGTGCCGCTTCAAGGCCAGGTATCTGGAGACTTGGTGCCTCTTCAGGGCCAAGTATCTGGATACTTGCTGCCGCTTCAGGATCTGGAAACTTGGTGCCACTTCAAGGCCAGGTATCTGGATTCTTGGTGCCTCTTCAGGGCCAGGTATCTGGATACTTGGTGCCACTTCAGGGCCAGGTATCTGGATACTCGGTGCTGCTTCAGGGCCAGGTATCTGGAGACTTGGTGCCACTTCAAGGCCAGGTATCTGGAGACTTGGTGACGCTTCAGGGCCAGGTATCTGGATAATTGGTGCCGCTTCATGGCCAGGTATCTGAATACTCAGTGCCGCTTCAGGGCCAGGTATCTGGATACTCGGTGCCGCTTCAGGGCCAGGTATCTGGATACATGCTGCTGCTTCAGGGCAAGGTATCTGGAGACTTGGTGCCGCTTCAAGGCCAGGTATCTGGAGACTTGGTGTCGCTTCAGGGCCAGGTATCAGGATACTTGGTGCCGCTTCAGGGCCAGTTATCTGGAGACTTGGTGCGGCTTCAGGTCCAGCTATCTGGAGACTTGGTGCTGCTTCAAGGCCAGGTATCTGGATATTTACTGCCACTTCAGGACCAGGTATCTGGAGACTTGGTATCGATTCAAGGCCAGGTATCTGGATACTTGCTGCCGCTTCAGGACAAGGTATCTGGAGATTTGGTACCGATTCTAGGCCAGGTATCTGGAGACTTGGTGCCTATTCAGGTCCAGGTATCTGGATACTTGGTTCCGCTTCAGGGCCAGGTATCTGGATTCTTGGTGTTGCTTCAGGGCCAGGTATCTGGAGACTTAGTGCCCCTTCAGGGCCAGGTATCTGGAGACTTGGTGCCGCTTCAGGGCCAGGCATCTGGAGACTTGGTTCTGCTTCAGGGCCAAGTATCTGGAGACTTGGTGCTGCTTCAGGGCCAGGTATCTGGAGACTTGGTGCCGCTTCAGGGCCAGGTATTTGGAGACTTGGTGCTGCTTCAAGGCCAGGTATCTGGAGACTTAGTGCCGCTTCAGGGCCAGGTATCTGGAGACTTGGTTCCGCTTCAGGACCAGGTATCTGGATACTTGGTTCCGCTTCAAGGCCAGGTATCTGGATACTTGGTGCCGCTTCAAGGCCAGGTATCTGGATACTTGGTGCCGCTTCAGGGCCAGGTATCTGGATACTTGGTGCTGCTTCAGGGCCAGGTATCTGGAGACTTGGTGCTGCTTCAAAGCCAGGTATCTGGAGACTTGGTGCCGCTTCAGGGCCAGGTATCTGGAATCTTGGTGCTACTTCAGGGCTATGTATCTGGAGACTTAGTGCCACTTCAGGGCCAGGTATCTGGAGACTTGGTTCCGCTTCAGGGCAAGGTATCTGGATACTTGGTGCCTCTTCACGTCCAGGTATCTGGAGACTTAGTGCCGCTTCAGGGCCAGTTATCTGGAGACTTGGTGCCACTTCAGGGCCAGGTATCTGGAGACTTGGTTCCACTTCAGGAACAGGTATCTGGAGACTTGGTTCCGCTTCGGGCCAGGTATCTGGATTCTTGGTGCCGTTTCAAGGCCAGGTATCTGGAGACTTGGTGCCTCTTCAGGGCCAGGTATCTGGATACTTGGTGCCCCTTCAGGGCCATGTATCTGGATATTTGGTGCTGCTTCAGGGCCAGGTATCTGAAGACTAGGTGCCGCTTCAAGGCCAGGTATCTGGAGACTTGGTGAAGCTTGAGGGCCAGGTATCTGGATACTTGGTGCCGGTTCATGGCCAGGTATATGGATACTCGGTGCTGCTTCAGGGCCAGGTATCTGGATGCTCGGTGCTGCTTCAGGGCCCGGTATCTGGATACTTGCTGCCGCTTCAGGGCAAGGTATCTGGAGACTTGGTGCCGCTTCAAGGCCAGGTATCTGGATACTTGCTGCCACTTCAGGACCAGGTATCTGGAGACTTGGTACCGATTCAAGGCCAGGTATCTGGAGACTTGGTGCCTCTTCAGGTCCAGGTATCTGGATACTTGTGCCGCTTCAGGGCCAGGTATCTGGATTCTTGGTGCTGCTTCAGGGCCAGGTATCTGGAACCTTGCTGCCGCTTCAGGACCAGGTATCTGGAGATTTGGTACCGATTCTAGGCCAGGTATCTGGAGACTTGGTGCCTCTTCAGGTCCAGGTATCTGGATACTTGGTTCCGCTTCAGAGCCAGGTATCTGGATTCTTGGTGTTGCTTCAGGGCCAGGTATCTGGAGACTTAGTGCCCCTTCAGGGCCAGGTATCTGGAGACTTGGTGCCGCTTCAGGGCCAGGTATCTGGAGACTTGGTTCTGCTTCAGGGCCAAGTATCTGGAGACTTGGTGCTGCTTCAGGGACAGGTATCTGGAGACTTGGTGCCACTTCAGGGCCAGGTATTTGGAGACTTGCTTCTGCTTCAAGGCCAGGTATCTGGAGACTTGGTGCTGCTTCAGGGCCAGGTGTCTGGATACTTGGTGCCGCTTCAAGGCCAGGTATCTGGAGACTTGGTGCTGCTTCATGGCCAGGTATCTGGAGACTTGGTGCCACTTTAGTGCCAGATACCTGGATACTTGCTGCCGCTTCAGGGCAAGGTATCTGGAGACTTGGTGCCGCTTCAAGGCCAGGTATCTGGATACTTGGTTCTGCTTCATGGCCAGGTATCTGGATACTCGGTGCCGCTTCAGTGCCAGGTCTCTGGATACTCGGTGCCGCTTCAGGGCCAGGTATCTGGAGACTTGGTGCTGCTTCAGGGCCAGGTGTCTGGATACTTGGTGCCATCCAAGGACAGGTATCTGGAGTCTTGGAGCTGTTTCAGGGCCAGGTATCTGGAGACTTGGTGCCGCTTCAGGGCCAGGTATCTGGAGACTTGGTGCCACTTCAGGGCCAGGTGTCTGGATACTTGATGCCACTTCAAGGCCAGGTATCTGGAGACTTGGTGCTGCTTCAGGGCCAAGTATCTGGAGACTTGGTGCCACTTCAGGGCCAGGTATCTGGAGACTTCGTTCCGCTTCAGGACCAGGTATCTGGAGACTTGGTTCTGCTTCAGGGCCAGGTATCTGGAGACTTGGTGCTGCTTCAGGGCCAGGTGTCTGGATACTTGGTGCTGCTTCAAGGTCAGGTATCTGGAGACTTGGTGCTGCTTCAGGGCCAGGTATCTGGAGAATTGATGCCGCTTCAAGGCCAGGTATCTGGATAATTGGTGCTACTTCACGGCCAGGTATCTGGAGACTTAATGCCGCTTCAGGGCCAGGAATCTGGAGACTTGGTGCCGCTTCAGGGCCAGGTATCTGGAGACTTGGTGCCGCTTCAGGGCCAGGTATCTGGAGACTTGGTTCTGCTTCAGGACCAGGTATCTGGAGACTTGGTTCTGCTACAAGGCCAGGTATCTGGATACTTGGTGCCGCTTCAAGGCCAGGTATCTGGAGACTTGGTGCCTCTTCAGGGCCAAGTATCTGGATACTTGGTGCCGCTTCAGGATCTGGAAACTTGGTGCCACTTCAAGGCCAAGTATCTGGATTCTTGGTGCCTCTTCAGGGCCAGGTATCTGGATACTTGGTGCCGCTTCAGGGCCAGGTATCTGGATACTCGGTGCTGCTTCAGGGCCAGGTATCTGGAGACTCGGTGCCACTTCAAGGCCAGGTATCTGGAGACTTGGTGACGCTTCAGGGCCAGGTATCTGGATAATTGGTGCCGCTTCATGGCCAGGTATCTGAATACTCGGTGCCGCTTCAGGGCCAGGTATCTGGATACTCGGTGCCGCTTCAGGGCCAGGTATCTGGATACATGCTGCTGCTTCAGGGCAAGGTATCTGGAGACTTGGTGCCGCTTCAAGGCCAGGTATCTGGAGACTTGGTGTCGCTTCAGGGCCAGGTATCTGGATACTTGGTGCCGCTTCAGGGCCAGATATCTGGAGACTTGGTGCGGCTTCAGGTCCAGCTATCTGGAGACTTGGTGCTGCTTCAAGGCCAGGTATCTGGATATTTACTGCCACTTCAGGACCAGGTATCTGGAGACTTGGTATCGATTCAAGGCCAGGTATCTGGATACTTGCTGCCGCTTCAGGACAAGGTATCTGGAGATTTGGTACCGATTCTAGGCCAGGTATCTGGAGACTTGGTGCCTATTCAGGTCCAGGTATCTGGATACTTGGTTCCGCTTCAGGGCCAGGTATCTGGAGACTTGGTTCTGCTTCAGGGCCAAGTATCTGGAGACTTGGTGCTGCTTCAGGGCCAGGTATCTGGAGACTTGGTGCCGCTTCAGGGCCAGGTATTTGGAGACTTGGTGCTGCTTCAAGGCCAGGTATCTGGAGACTTAGTGCCGCTTCAGGGCCAGGTATCTGGAGACTTGGTTCCGCTTCAGGACCAGGTATCTGGATACTTGGTTCCGCTTCAAGGCCAGGTATCTGGATACTTGGTGCAGCTTCAAGGCCAGGTATCTGGATACTTGGTGCCGCTTCAGGGCCAGGTATCTGGATACTCGGTGCTGCTTCAGGGCCAGGTATCTGGAGACTTGGTGCTGCTTCAAAGCCAGGTATCTGGAGACTTGGTGCCGCTTCAGGGCCAGGTATCTGGAATCTTGGTGCTACTTCAGGGCTATGTATCTGGAGACTTAGTGCCACTTCAGGGCCAGGTATCTGGAGACTTGGTTCCGCTTCAGGACCAGGTATCTGGATACTTGGTTCCGCTTCAAGGCCAGGTATCTGGATACTTGGTGCCGCTTCAGGGCCAGGTATCTGGATACTCGGTGCTGCTTCAGGGCCAGGTATCTGGGGACTTGGTGCTGCTTCAAAGCCAGGTATCTGGAGACTTGGTGTCGCTTCAGGGCCAGGTATATGGATACTTGGTGCCGCTTCATGGCCAGGTATTTGGATGCTCGGTGCCGCTTCAGGGCCAGGTATCTGGATGCTCGGTGCTGCTTCAGGGCCAGGTATCTGGAGACTTGCTGCTGTTTCAGGGCAAGGTATCTGGAGGCTTGGTGCCGCTTCAAGGACCAGGTATCTGGAGATTTGGTACCGATTCTAGGCCAGGTATCTGGAGACTTGGTGCCTCTTCAGGTCCAGGTATCTGGATACTTGGTGCCGCTTCAGGGCCAGGTATCTGGATTCTTGGTGTTGCTTCAGGGCCAGGTATCTGGAGACTTAGTGCCCCTTCAGGGCTAGGTATCTGGAGACTTGGTGCCGCTTCAGGGCCAGGTATTTGGAGACTTGATTCTGCTTCAGGGCCAGGTATCTGGAGACTTGGTGCCGCTTCAGGGCCAGGTATTTGGAGACTTGGTGCTGCTTCAAGGCCAGGTATCTGGAGACTTGGTGCTGCTTCAGGGCCAGGTGTCTGGATACTTAGTGTCGCTTCAAGGCCAGGTATCCGGAGACTTGGTGCTGCTTCATGGCCAGGTATCTGGAGACTTGGTGCCACTTCAGGGCCAGGTACCTGGATACTTGCTGCCGCTTCAGGGCAAGGTATCTAGAGACTTGGTGCCGCTTCAAGGCCAGGTATCTGGATACTTGGTTCTGCTTCATGGCCAGGTATCTGGATACTTGGTGCCGCTTCAGGGTCAGGTATCTGGATACTCGGTGCCGCTTCAGGGCCAGGTATCTGGAGACTTGGTGCTGCTTCAGGGCCATGTGTCTGGATACTTGGTGCTGTTCAAGGACAGGTATCTGGAGTCTTGGAGCTGCTTCAGGGCCAGGTATCTGGAGACTTGGTGCCGCTTCAGGGCCAGGTATCTGGAGACTTGGTGCCGCTTCAAGGCCTGGTATCTGGAGACTTGGTGCTGCTTCAGGGCCAGGTGTCTAGCTACTTGGTGCCACTTCAAGGCCAGGTATCTGGAGACTCTGTGCTGCTTCAGGGCCAAGTATCTGGAGACTTGGTGCCACTTCATGGCCAGGTATCTGGAGACTTCGTTGCGCTTCAGGACCAGGTATCTGGAGACTTGGTTCTGCTTCAGGGCCAGGTATCTGGAGACTTGGTGCTGCTTCATGTCCAGGTGTCTGGATACTTGGTGCCGCTTCAAGGTCAGGTATCTGGAGACTTGGTGCTGCTTCAGGGCCAGGTATCTGGAGACTTGATGCCGCTTCAAGGCCAGGTATCTGGATACTTGGTGCTACTTCATGGCCAGGTATCTGGAGACTTAGTGCCGCTTCAGGGCCAGGTATCTGGAGACTTGGTGCCACTTCAGGGCCAGGTATCTGGATTCTTGGTGCTACTTCACGGCCAGGTATCTGGAGACTTGGTGCCGCTTCAGGGCCAGGTATCTGGAGACTTGGTGCCGTTTCAGGGCCAGGTATCTGGAGACTTGGTTCTGCTTCAGGTCCAGGTATCTGGAGACTTGGTTCTGCTTCAAGGCCAGGTATCTGGATACCTGGTGCCGCTTCAAGGCCAGGTATCTGGAGACTTGGTGCCTCTTCAGAGCCAAGTATCTGGATACTTGGTGCCGCTTCAGGGCCAGGTATCTGGATACTTGATGCCGCTTCATGGCCAGGTATTTGGATACTCGGTGCTGCCTCAGGGCCAGGTATCTGGATACTTGCTGCCGTTTCAGGGCAAGGTATCTGGAGACCTGGTGCCGCTTCAAGAGCAAGGTATCTGGATACTTGCTGCCGCTTCAGGACCAGGTATCTGGAGATTTGGTACCGATTCAAGGCCAGGTATCTGGAGACTTGGTGCCTCTTCAGGTCCAGGTTTCTGGATTCTTGGTGCCGCTTCAGGGCCAGGTATCTGGATTCTTGGCACTGCTTCAGGGCCAGGTATCTGGAGACTTAGTGCCCCTTCAGGGCTAGGTATCTGGAGACTTAGTGCCGCTTCAGGGCCAGGTATCTGGAGACTTGGTTCTGCTTCAGGGCCAGGTATCTGGAGACTTGGTGCCGCTTCAGGGCCAGGTATCTGGAGACTTGGTGCTGCTTCAAGGCCAGGTATCTGGAGACTTGGTGCTGCTTCAGGGCCAGGTGTCTGGATACTTGGTGCCGCTTCAAGGCCAGGTATCTGGATAATCGGTGCCGCTTCAGGGCCAGGTATCTGGATACTCGGTTCCGCTTCAGGGACAGGCATCTGGATACTTGCTGCCGCTTCAGGGCAAGGTACCTGGAGACTTGGTGCCGCTTCAAGGCCAGGTATCTGGAGACTTGGTGTCACTTCAGGCCAGGTATCTGGATACTTGGTGCCGCTTCAGGGCCAGGTATCTGGAGACTTGGTGCTGCTTCAGGGCCAGGTGTCTGGATACTTGGTGCCGTTCAAGGACAGGTATATGGAGACTTGGTGCCGCTTCAGGGCCAGGTATCTGGAGACTTGGTGCTGCTTCAGGGCCAGGTGTCTGGAGACTTGGTGGCGCTTTAAGGCCAGGTATCTGGAGACTTGGTGCTGCTTCAGGGCCAGGTGTCTGGATACTTGGTGCCGCTTCAAGGCCAGGTATCTGGAGACTTGGTGCTGCTTCAGGGCCAGGTGTCTGGAGACTTGGTGCCGCTTCAGGGCCAGGTATCTGGAGACTTCGTTCCACTTCAGGACCAGGTATCTGGAGACTTGGTGCTGCTTCAGGGACAGGTGTCTGGATACTTGGTGCCGCTTTAAGGTCAGGTATCTGGAGACTTAGTGCCCCTTCAGGGCCAGGTATCTGGAGACTTGGTGCCGCTTCATGGCCAGGTATTTGGATACTCGGTGCTGCCTCAGGGCCAGGTATCTGGATACTTGCTGCCGTTTCAGGGCAAGGTATCTGGAGACCTGGTGCCGCTTCAAGAGCAAGGTATCTGGATACTTGCTGCCGCTTCAGGACCAGGTATCTGGAGACTTGGTGCCGCTTCAAGGCCAGGTATCTGGATACTCGGTGCCGCTTCAGGGCCAGGTATCTGGATACTCGGTTCCGCTTCAGGGACAGGTCTCTGGATACTTGCTGCCGCTTCAGGGCAAGGTATCTGGAGACTTGGTGCCACTTCAAGGCCAGGTATCTGGAGACTTGGTGTCACTTCAGGCCAGGTATTTGGATACTTGGTGCCACTTCAGGGCCAGGTATCTGGAGACTTGGTGCTGCTTCAGGGCCAGGTGTCTGGATACTTGGTGCCGTTCAAGGACAGGTATCTGGTGACTTGGTGCCGCTTCAGGGCCAGGTATCTGGAGACATGGTGCCGCTTCAGGGCCAGGTATCTGGAGACTTTGTGACACTTTAAGGCCAGGTATCTGGAGACTTGGTGCTGCTTCAGGGCCAGGTGTCTGGATACTTGGTGCCGCTTCAAGGTCAGGTATCTGGAGACTTTGTGCTGCTTCAGGGCCAGGTATCTGGAGACTTGGTGCCGCTTCAGGGCCAGGTATCTGGAGACTTCGTTCCGCTTCAGGACCAGGTATCTGGAGACTTGGTTCTGCTTCAGGGCCAGGTATCTGGATACTTGGTGCCGCTTCAGGGCCAGGTATCTGTAGACTTGGTAATTCTCAGGGCCCGGTATCTGGATACGTGGTGCCACTTCAGGGCCAGGTATCTGGATACTTGGTGCCGCTTCAGGGCCAGGTATCTGGAGACTTTCTGCCACTTCAGGGCTAGGTATCTGGATACTTGGTGCCTCTTCACGTCCAGGTATCTGGAGACTTAGTGCCGCTTCAGGGCCAGGTATCTGGAGACTTGGTGCCACTTCAGGGCCAGGTATCTGGAGACTTGGTTCCACTTCAGGACCAGGTATCTGGAGACTTGGTTCCGCTTTGGGCCAGGTATCTGGATTCTTGGTGCCACTTCAAGGCCAGGTATCTGGAGACTTGGTGCCTCTTCAGGGCCAGGTATCTGGATACTTGGTGCCGCTTCAAGGTCAGGTATCTGGAGACTTTGTGCTGCTTCAGGGCCAGGTATCTGGAGACATGGTGCCGCTTCAGGGCCAGGTATCTGGAGACTTGGTGACACTTTAAGGCCAGGTATCTGGAGACTTGGTGCTGCTTCAGGGCCAGGTGTCTGGATACTTGGTGCCGCTTCAAGGTCAGGTATCTGTAGACTTTGTGCTGCTTCAGGGCCAGGTATCTGGAGACTTGGTGCCGCTTCAGGGCCAGGTATCTGGAGACTTCGTTCCGCTTCAGGACCAGGTATCTGGAGACTTGGTTCTGCTTCAGGGCCAGGTATCTGGATACTTGGTGCCGCTTCAGGGCCAGGTATCTGTAGACTTGGTAATTCTCAGGGCCCGGTATCTGGATACGTGGTGCCACTTCAGGGCCAGGTATCTGGATACTTGGTGCCGCTTCAGGGCCAGGTATCTGGAGACTTTCTGCCACTTCAGGGCTAGGTATCTGGATACTTGGTGCCTCTTCACGTCCAGGTATCTGGAGACTTAGTGCCGCTTCAGGGCCAGGTATCTGGAGACTTGGTGCCACTTCAGGGCCAGGTATCTGGAGACTTGGTTCCACTTCAGGACCAGGTATCTGGAGACTTGGTTCCGCTTTGGGCCAGGTATCTGGATTCTTGGTGCCACTTCAAGGCCAGGTATCTGGAGACTTGGTGCCTCTTCAGGGCCAGGTATCTGGATACTTGGTGCCCCTTCAGGGCCAGGTATCTGGATACTTGGTGCTGCTTCAGGGCCAGGTATCTGAAGACTAGGTGCCGCTTCAAGGCCAGGTATCTGGATACTCGGTGCCTCTTCAGGGCCAGGTATCTGGATACTCGGTTCCGCTTCAGGGCCAGGTATCTGGAGACTTTCTGCCACTTCAGGGCTAGGTATCTGGATACTTGGTGCCTCTTCACGTCCAGGTATCTGGAGACTTGGTGCTGCTTCAGGGCCAGGTATCTGAAGACTAGGTGCCGCTTCAAGGCCAGGTATCTGGATACTCGGTGCCTCTTCAGGGCCAGGTATCTGGATACTCGGTTCCGCTTCAGGGCCAGGTATCTGGAGACTTTCTGCCACTTCAGGGCTAGGTATCTGGATACTTGGTGCCTCTTCACGTCCAGGTATCTGGAGACTTAGTGCCGCTTCAGGGCCAGGTATCTGGAGACTTGGTGCCACTTCAGGGCCAGGTATCTGGAGACTTGGTTCCACTTCAGGACCAGGTATCTGGAGACTTGGTTCCGCTTTGGGCCAGGTATCTGGATTCTTGGTGCCACTTCAAGGCCCGGTATCTGGATACGTGGTGCCACTTCAGGGCCAGGTATCTGGATACTTGGTGCCGCTTCAGGGCCAGGTATCTGGAGACTTTCTGCCACTTCAGGGCTAGGTATCTGGATACTTGGTGCCTCTTCACGTCCAGGTATCTGGAGACTTAGTGCCGCTTCAGGGCCAGGTATCTGGAGACTTGGTGCCACTTCAGGGCCAGGTATCTGGAGACTTGGTTCCACTTCAGGACCAGGTATCTGGAGACTTGGTTCCGCTTTGGGCCAGGTATCTGGATTCTTGGTGCCACTTCAAGGCAAGGTATCTGGAGACTTGGTGCCTCTTCAGGGCCAGGTATCTGGATACTTGGTGCCCCTTCAGGGCCAGGTATCTGGATACTTGGTGCTGCTTCAGGGCCAGGTATCTGAAGACTAGGTGCCGCTTCAAGGCCAGGTATCTGGATACTCGGTGCCTCTTCAGGGCCAGGTATCTGGATACTCGGTTCCGCTTCAGGGACAGGTCTCTGGATACTTGCTGCCACTTCAGGGCAAGGTATCTGGAGACTTGGTGCCACTTCAAGGCCAGGTATCTGGAGACTTGGTGTCACTTCAACCCAGGTATCTGGATACTTGGTGCCACTTCAGGGCCAGGTATCTGGAGACTTGGTGCTGCTTCAGGGCCAGGTGTCTGGATACTTGGTGCCATTCAAGGACAGGTATCTGGAGACTTGGTGCCGCTTAAGGGCCAGGTATCTGGAGACATGGTGCCGCTTCAGGGCCAGGTATCTGGAGACTTGGTGCCGCTTCAGGGCCAGGTATCTGGAGACATGGTGCCGCTTCAGGGCCAGGTATCTGGAGACTTGGTGCCGCTTTAAGGCCAGGTATCTGGAGACTTGGTGCTGCTTCAGGGCCAGGTGTCTGGATACTTGGTGCCGCTTCAAGGTCAGGTATCTGGAGACTTTGTGCTGCTTCAGGGCCAGGTATCTGGAGACTTGGTGCCGCTTCAGGGCCAGGTATCTGGAGACTTCGTTCCGCTTCAGGACCAGGTATCTGGAGACTTGGTTCTGCTTCAGGGCCAGGTATCTGGATACTTGGTGCCGCTTCAGGGCCAGGTATCTGTAGACTTGGTAACTCTCAGGGCCCGGTATCTGAATACATGGTGCCACTTCAGGGCCAGGTATCTGGATACTTGGTGCCGCTTCAGGGCCAGGTATCTGGAGACTTTCTGCCACTTCAGGGCAAGGTATCTGGATACTTGGTGCCTCTTCACGTCCAGGTATCTGGAGACTTAGTGCCGCTTCAGGGCCAGGTATCTGGAGACTTGGTGCCACTTCAGGGCCAGGTATCTGGAGACTTGGTTCCACTTCAGGACCAGGTATCTGGAGACTTGGTTCCGCTTCGGGCCAGGTATCTAGATTCTTGGTGCCCCTTCAAGGCCAGGTATCTGGAGACTTGGTGCCTCTTCAGGGCCAGGTATCTGGATACTTGGTGCCCTTTCAGGGCCAGGTATCTGGATACTTGGTGCTGCTTCAGGGCCAGGTATCTGAAGACTAGGTGCCGCTTCAAGGCCAGGTATCTGGAGACTTGGTGAAGCTTGAGGGCCAGGTATCTGGAGACTTGGTGCTGCTTCAGGGCCAGGTATCTGGAGACTTGGTGCCGCTTCAGGGCCAGGTATTTGGAGACTTGGTGCTGCTTCAAGGCCAGGTATCTGGAGACTTAGTGCCGCTTCAGGGCCAGGTATCTGGAGACTTGGTGCCGCTTCAGGGCCAGGTATTTGAAGACTAGGTGCCGCTTCAAGGCCAGGTATCTGGAGACTTGGTGAAGCTTGAGGGCCAGGTATCTGGAGACTTGGTGCTGCTTCAGGGCCAGGTATCTGGAGACTTGGTGCTGCTTCAGGGCCAGGTATCTGGAGACTTGGTTCCGCTTCGGGCCAGGTATCTGGATTCTTGGTGCCGTTTCAAGGCCAGGTATCTGGAGACTTGGTGCCTCTTCAGGGCCAGGTATCTGGATACTTGGTGCCCCTTCAGGGCCATGTATCTGGATATTTGGTGCTGCTTCAGGGCCAGGTATCTGAAGACTAGGTGCCGCTTCAAGGCCAGGTATCTGGAGACTTGGTGAAGCTTGAGGGCCAGGTATCTGGATACTTGGTGCCGGTTCATGGCCAGGTATATGGATACTCGGTGCTGCTTCAGGGCCAGGTATCTGGATGCTCGGTGCTGCTTCAGGGCCCGGTATCTGGATACTTGCTGCCGCTTCAGGGCAAGGTATCTGGAGACTTGGTGCCGCTTCAAGGCCAGGTATCTGGATACTTGCTGCCACTTCAGGACCAGGTATCTGGAGACTTGGTACCGATTCAAGGCCAGGTATCTGGAGACTTGGTGCCTCTTCAGGTCCAGGTATCTGGATACTTGTGCCGCTTCAGGGCCAGGTATCTGGATTCTTGGTGCTGCTTCAGGGCCAGGTATCTGGAACCTTGCTGCCGCTTCAGGACCAGGTATCTGGAGATTTGGTACCGATTCTAGGCCAGGTATCTGGAGACTTGGTGCCTCTTCAGGTCCAGGTATCTGGATACTTGGTTCCGCTTCAGAGCCAGGTATCTGGATTCTTGGTGTTGCTTCAGGGCCAGGTATCTGGAGACTTAGTGCCCCTTCAGGGCCAGGTATCTGGAGACTTGGTGCCGCTTCAGGGCCAGGTATCTGGAGACTTGGTTCTGCTTCAGGGCCAAGTATCTGGAGACTTGGTGCTGCTTCAGGGACAGGTATCTGGAGACTTGGTGCCACTTCAGGGCCAGGTATTTGGAGACTTGCTTCTGCTTCAAGGCCAGGTATCTGGAGACTTGGTGCTGCTTCAGGGCCAGGTGTCTGGATACTTGGTGCCGCTTCAAGGCCAGGTATCTGGAGACTTGGTGCTGCTTCATGGCCAGGTATCTGGAGACTTGGTGCCACTTTAGTGCCAGATACCTGGATACTTGCTGCCGCTTCAGGGCAAGGTATCTGGAGACTTGGTGCCGCTTCAAGGCCAGGTATCTGGATACTTGGTTCTGCTTCATGGCCAGGTATCTGGATACTCGGTGCCGCTTCAGAGCCAGGTCTCTGGATACTCGGTGCCGCTTCAGGGCCAGGTATCTGGAGACTTGGTGCTGCTTCAGGGCCAGGTGTCTGGATACTTGGTGCCATTCAAGGACAGGTATCTGGAGTCTTGGAGCTGTTTCAGGGCAGGTATCTGGAGACTTGGTGCCGCTTCAGGGCCAGGTATCTGGAGACTTGGTGCCGCTTCAGGGCCAGGTGTCTGGATACTTGATGCCACTTCAAGGCCAGGTATCTGGAGACTTGGTGCTGCTTCAGGGCCAAGTATCTGGAGACTTGGTGCCACTTCAGGGCCAGGTATCTGGAGACTTCGTTCCGCTTCAGGACCAGGTATCTGGAGACTTGGTTCTGCTTCAGGGCCAGGTATCTGGAGACTTGGTGCTGCTTCAGGGCCAGGGGTCTGGATACTTGGTGCTGCTTCAAGGTCAGGTATCTGGAGACTTGGTGCTGCTTCAGGGCCAGGTATCTGGAGACTTGATGCCGCTTCAAGGCCAGGTATCTGGATACTTGGTGCTACTTCACGGCCAGGTATCTGGAGACTTAATGCCACTTCAGGGCCAGGTATCTGGAGACTTGGTGCCACTTCAGGGCCAGGTATCTGGATTCTTGGTGCTACTTCACAGCCAGTTATCTGGAGACTTGGTGCCGCTTCAGGGCCAGGTATCTGGAGACTTGGTGCCGCTTCAGGGCCAGGTATCTGGAGACTTGGTTCTGCTTCAGGACCAGGTATCTGGAGACTTGGTTCTGCTACAAGGCCAGGTATCTGGATACTTGGTGCCGCTTCAAGGCCAGGTATCTGGAGACTTGGTGCCTCTTCAGGGCCAAGTATCTGGATACTTGGTGCCGCTTCAGGATCTGGAAACTTGGTGCCACTTCAAGGCCAAGTATCTGGATTCTTGGTGCCTCTTCAGGGCCAGGTATCTGGATACTTGGTGCCGCTTCAGGGCCAGGTATCTGGATACTCGGTGCTGCTTCAGGGCCAGGTATCTGGAGACTTGGTGCCACTTCAAGGCCAGGTATCTGGAGACTTGGTGACGCTTCAGGGCCAGGTATCTGGATAATTGGTGCCGCTTCATGGCCAGGTATCTGAATACTCGGTGCCGCTTCAGGGCCAGGTATCTGGATACTCGGTGCCGCTTCAGGGCCAGGTATCTGGATACATGCTGCTGCTTCAGGGCAAGGTATCTGGAGACTTGGTGCCGCTTCAAGGCCAGGTATCTGGAGACTTGGTGTCGCTTCAGGGCCAGGTATCTGGATACTTGGTGCCGCTTCAGGGCCAGATATCTGGAGACTTGGTGCGGCTTCAGGTCCAGCTATCTGGAGACTTGGTGCTGCTTCAAGGCCAGGTATCTGGATATTTACTGCCACTTCAGGACCAGGTATCTGGAGACTTGGTATCGATTCAAGGCCAGGTATCTGGATACTTGCTGCCGCTTCAGGACAAGGTATCTGGAGATTTGGTACCGATTCTAGGCCAGGTATCTGGAGACTTGGTGCCTATTCAGGTCCAGGTATCTGGATACTTGGTTCCGCTTCAGGGCCAGGTATCTGGATTCTTGGTGTTGCTTCAGGGCCAGGTATCTGGAGACTTAGTGCCCCTTCAGGGCCAGGTATCTGGAGACTTGGTGCCGCTTCAGGGCCAGGCATCTGGAGACTTGGTTCTGCTTCAGGGCCAAGTATCTGGAGACTTGGTGCTGCTTCAGGGCCAGGTATCTGGAGACTTGGTGCCGCTTCAGGGCCAGGTATTTGGAGACTTGGTGCTGCTTCAAGGCCAGGTATCTGGAGACTTAGTGCCGCTTCAGGGCCAGGTATCTGGAGACTTGGTTCCGCTTCAGGACCAGGTATCTGGATACTTGGTTCCGCTTCAAGGCCAGGTATCTGGATACTTGGTGCAGCTTCAAGGCCAGGTATCTGGATACTTGGTGCCGCTTCAGGGCCAGGTATCTGGATACTCGGTGCTGCTTCAGGGCCAGGTATCTGGAGACTTGGTGCTGCTTCAAAGCCAGGTATCTGGAGACTTGGTGCCGCTTCAGGGCCAGGTATCTGGAATCTTGGTGCTACTTCAGGGCTATGTATCTGGAGACTTAGTGCCACTTCAGGGCCAGGTATCTGGAGACTTGGTTCCGCTTCAGGACCAGGTATCTGGATACTTGGTTCCGCTTCAAGGCCAGGTATCTGGATACTTGGTGCCGCTTCAGGGCCAGGTATCTGGATACTCGGTGCTGCTTCAGGGCCAGGTATCTGGAGACTTGGTGCTGCTTCAAAGCCAGGTATCTGGAGACTTGGTGTCGCTTCAGGGCCAGGTATATGGATACTTGGTGCCGCTTCATGGCCAGGTATTTGGATGCTCGGTGCCGCTTCAGGGCCAGGTATCTGGATGCTCGGTGCTGCTTCAGGGCCAGGTATCTGGAGACTTGCTGCTGTTTCAGGGCAAGGTATCTGGAGGCTTGGTGCCACTTCAAGGACCAGGTATCTGGAGATTTGGTACCGATTCTAGGCCAGGTATCTGGAGACTTGGTGCCTCTTCAGGTCCAGGTATCTGGATACTTGGTGCCGCTTCAGGGCCAGGTATCTGGATTCTTGGTGTTGCTTCAGGGCCAGGTATCTGGAGACTTAGTGCCCCTTCAGGGCTAGGTATCTGGAGACTTGGTGCCGCTTCAGGGCCAGGTATTTGGAGACTTGATTCTGCTTCAGGGCCAGGTATCTGGAGACTTGGTGCCGCTTCAGGGCCAGGTATTTGGAGACTTGGTGCTGCTTCAAGGCCAGATATCTGGAGACTTGGTGCTGCTTCAGGGCCAGGTGTCTGGATACTTAGTGTCGCTTCAAGGCCAGGTATCCGGAGACTTGGTGCTGCTTCATGGCCAGGTATCTGGAGACTTGGTGCCACTTCAGGGCCAGGTACCTGGATACTTGCTGCCGCTTCAGGGCAAGGTATCTGGAGACTTGGTGCCGCTTCAAGGCCAGGTATCTGGATACTTGGTTCTGCTTCATGGCCAGGTATCTGGATACTTGGTGCCGCTTCAGGGTCAGGTATCTGGATAATCGGTGCCGCTTCAGGGCCAGGTATCTGGAGACTTGGTGCTGCTTCAGGGCCATGTGTCTGGATACTTGGTGCCGTTCAAGGACAGGTATCTGGAGTCTTGGAGCTGCTTCAGGGCCAGGTATCTGGAGACTTGGTGCCGCTTCAGGGCCAGGTATCTGGAGACTTGGTGCCGCTTCAAGGCCTGGTATCTGGAGACTTGGTGCTGCTTCAGGGCCAGGTGTCTAGCTACTTGGTGCCACTTCAAGGCCAGGTATCTGGAGACTCTGTGCTGCTTCAGGGCCAAGTATCTGGAGACTTGGTGCCACTTCAGGGCCAGGTATCTGGAGACTTCGTTGCGCTTCAGGACCAGGTATCTGGAGACTTGGTTCTGCTTCAGGGCCAGGTATCTGGAGACTTGGTGCTGCTTCATGTCCAGGTGTCTGGATACTTGGTGCCGCTTCAAGGTCAGGTATCTGGAGACTTGGTGCTGCTTCAGGGCCAGGTATCTGGAGACTTGATGCCGCTTCAAGGCCAGGTATCTGGATACTTGGTGCTACTTCATGGCCAGGTATCTGGAGACTTAGTGCCGCTTCAGGGCCAGGTATCTGGAGACTTGGTGCCACTTCAGGGCCAGGTATCTGGATTCTTGGTGCTACTTCACGGCCAGGTATCTGGAGACTTGGTGCCGCTTCAGGGCCAGGTATCTGGAGACTTGGTGCCGTTTCAGGGCCAGGTATCTGGAGACTTGGTTCTGCTTCAGGTCCAGGTATCTGGAGACTTGGTTCTGCTTCAAGGCCAGGTATCTGGATACCTGGTGCCGCTTCAAGGCCAGGTATCTGGAGACTTGGTGCCTCTTCAGAGCCAAGTATCTGGATACTTGGTGCCGCTTCAGGGCCAGGTATCTGGATACTTGATGCCGCTTCATGGCCAGGTATTTGGATACTCAGTGCTGCCTCAGGGCCAGGTATCTGGATACTTGCTGCCGTTTCAGGGCAAGGTATCTGGAGACCTGGTGCCGCTTCAAGAGCAAGGTATCTGGATACTTGCTGCCGCTTCAGGACCAGGTATCTGGAGATTTGGTACCGATTCAAGGCCAGGTATCTGGAGACTTGGTGCCTCTTCAGGTCCAGGTTTCTGGATTCTTGGTGCCGCTTCAGGGCCAGGTATCTGGATTCTTGGCACTGCTTCAGGGCCAGGTGTCTGGAGACTTAGTGCCCCTTCAGGGCTAGGTATCTGGAGACTTAGTGCCGCTTCAGGGCCAGGTATCTGGAGACTTGGTTCTGCTTCAGGACCAGGTATCTGGAGACTTGGTTCCACTTCAGGGCCAGGTATCTGGAGACTTGGTGCCGCTTCAGGGCCAGGTATCTGGAGACTTGGTGCTGCTTCAAGGCCAGGTATCTGGAGACTTGGTGCTGCTTCAGGGCCAGGTGTCTGGATACTTGGTGCCGCTTCAAGGCCAGGTATCTGGATACTCGGTGCCGCTTCAGGGCCAGGTATCTGGATACTCGGTTCCGCTTCACGGACAGGCATCTGGATACTTGCTGCCGCTTCAGGGCAAGGTACCTGGAGACTTGGTGCCGCTTCAAGGCCAGGTATCTGGAGACTTGGTGTCACTTCAGGCCAGGTATCTGGATACTTGGTGCCGCTTCAGGGCCAGGTATCTGGAGACTTGGTGCTGCTTCAGGGCCAGGTGTCTGGATACTTGGTGCCGTTCAAGGACAGGTATATGGAGACTTGGTGCCGCTTCAGGACCAGGTATCTGGAGACTTGGTGCTGCTTCAGGGCCAGGTGTCTGGAGACTTGGTGGCGCTTTAAGGCCAGGTATCTGGAGACTTCGTGCTGCTTCAGGGCCAGGTGTCTGGATACTTGGTGCCGCTTCAAGGCCAGGTATCTGGAGACTTGGTGCTGCTTCAGGGCCAGGTGTCTGGAGACTTGGTGCCGCTTCAGGGCCAGGTATCTGGAGACTTCGTTCCACTTCAGGACCAGGTATCTGGAGACTTGGTGCTGCTTCAGGGACAGGTGTCTGGATACTTGGTGCCGCTTTAAGGTCAGGTATCTGGAGACTTAGTGCCCCTTCAGGGCCAGGTATCTGGAGACTTGGTGCCGCTTCATGGCCAGGTATTTGGATACTCGGTGCTGCCTCAGGGCCAGGTATCTGGATACTTGCTGCCGTTTCAGGGCAAGGTATCTGGAGACCTGGTGCTGCTTCAAGAGCAAGGTATCTGGATACTTGCTGCCGCTTCAGGACCAGGTATCTGGAGACTTGGTGCCGCTTCAAGGCCAGGTATCTGGATACTCGGTGCCGCTTCAGGGCCAGGTATCTGGATACTCGGTTCCGCTTCAGGGACAGGTCTCTGGATACTTGCTGCCGCTTCAGGGCAAGGTATCTGGAGACTTGGTGCCACTTCAAGGCCAGGTATCTGGAGACTTGGTGTCACTTCAGGCCAGGTATTTGGATACTTGGTGCCACTTCAGGGCCAGGTATCTGGAGACTTGGTGCTGCTTCAGGGCCAGGTGTCTGGATACTTGGTGCCGTTCAAGGACAGGTATCTGGTGACTTGGTGCCGCTTCAGGGCCAGGTATCTGGAGACATGGTGCCGCTTCAGGGCCAGGTATCTGGAGACTTGGTGACACTTTAAGGCCAGGTATCTGGAGACTTGGTGCTGCTTCAGGGCCAGGTGTCTGGATACTTGGTGCCGCTTCAAGGTCAGGTATCTGGAGACTTTGTGCTGCTTCAGGGCCAGGTATCTGGAGACTTGGTGCCGCTTCAGGGCCAGGTATCTGGAGACTTCGTTCCGCTTCAGGACCAGGTATCTGGAGACTTGGTTCTGCTTCAGGGCCAGGTATCTGGATACTTGGTGCCGCTTCAGGGCCAGGTATCTGTAGACTTGGTAACTCTCAGGGCCCGGTATCTGGATACGTGGTGCCACTTCAGGGCCAGGTATCTGGATACTTGGTGCCGCTTCAGGGCCAGGTATCTGGAGACTTTCTGCCACTTCAGGGCTAGGTATCTGGATACTTGGTGCCTCTTCACGTCCAGGTATCTGGAGACTTAGTGCCGCTTCAGGGCCAGGTATCTGGAGACTTGGTGCCACTTCAGGGCCAGGTATCTGGAGACTTGGTTCCACTTCAGGACCAGGTATCTGGAGACTTGGTTCCGCTTTGGGCCAGGTATCTGGATTCTTGGTGCCGCTTCAAGGCCAGGTATCTGGAGACTTGGTGCCTCTTCAGGGCCAGGTATCTGGATACTTGGTGCTCCTTCAGGGCCAGGTATCTGGATACTTGGTGCTGCTTCAGGGCCAGGTATCTGAAGACTAGGTGCCGCTTCAAGGCCAGGTATCTGGATACTCGGTGCCTCTTCAGGGCCAGGTATCTGGATACTCGGTTCCGCTTCAGGGACAGGTCTCTGGATACTTGCTGCCGCTTCAGGGCAAGGTATCTGGAGACTTGGTGTCACTTCAAGGCCAGGTATCTGGAGACTTGGTGTCACTTCAACCCAGGTATCTGGATACTTGGTGCCACTTCAGGGCCAGGTATCTGGAGACTTGGTGCTGCTTCAGGGCCAGGTGTCTGGATACTTGGTGCCATTCAAGGACAGGTATCTGGAGACTTGGTGCCGCTTCAGGGCCAGGTATCTGGAGACATGGTGCCGCTTCAGGGCCAGGTATCTGGAGACTTGGTGCCGCTTTAAGGCCAGGTATCTGGAGACTTGGTGCTGCTTCAGGGCCAGGTGTCTGGATACTTGGTGCCGCTTCAAGGTCAGGTATCTGGAGACTTTGTGCTGCTTCAGGGCCAGGTATCTGGAGACTTGGTGCCGCTTCAGGGCCAGGTATCTGGAGACTTCGTTCCGCTTCAGGACCAGGTATCTGGAGACTTGGTTCTGCTTCAGGGCCAGGTATCTGGATACTTGGTGCCGCTTCAGGGCCAGGTATCTGTAGACTTGGTAACTCTCAGGGCCCGGTATCTGAATACATGGTGCCACTTCAGGGCCAGGTATCTGGATACTTGGTGCCGCTTCAGGGCCAGGTATCTGGAGACTTTCTGCCACTTCAGGGCAAGGTATCTGGATACTTGGTGCCTCTTCACGTCCAGGTATCTGGAGACTTAGTGCCGCTTCGGGCCAGGTATCTGGATTCTTGGTGCCCCTTCAAGGCCAGGTATCTGGAGACTTGGTGCCTCTTCAGGGCCAGGTATCTGGATACTTGGTGCCCTTTCAGGGCCAGGTATCTGGATACTTGGTGCTGCTTCAGGGCCAGGTATCTGAAGACTAGGTGCCGCTTCAAGGCCAGGTATCTGGAGACTTGGTGAAGCTTGAGGGCCAGGTATCTGGAGACTTGGTGCTGCTTCAGGGCCAGGTATCTGGAGACTTGGTGCCGCTTCAGGGCCAGGTATTTGGAGACTTGGTGCTGCTTCAAGGCCAGGTATCTGGAGACTTAGTGCCGCTTCAGGGCCAGGTATCTGGAGACTTGGTGCCGCTTCAGGGCCAGGTATTTGAAGACTAGGTGCCGCTTCAAGGCCAGGTATCTGGAGACTTGGTGAAGCTTGAGGGCCAGGTATCTGGAGACTTGGTGCTGCTTCAGGGCCAGGTATCTGGAGACTTGGTGCTGCTTCAGGGCCAGGTATCTGGAGACTTGGTGCCGCTTCAGGGCCAGGTATTTGGAGACTTGGTGCTGCTTCAAGGCCAGGTATCTGGAGACTTAGTGCCGCTTCAGGGCCAGGTATCTGGAGACTTGGTGCCGCTTCAGGGCCAGGTGTCTGGATACTTGGTGCCACTTCAAGGCCAGGTATCTGGAGACTTGGTGCTGCTTCAGGGCCAAGTATCTGGAGACTTGGTGCCACTTCAGGGCCAGGTATCTGGAGACTTCGTTCCGCTTCAGGACGAGGTATCTGGAGACTTGGTTCTGCTTCAGGGCCAGGTATCTGGAGACTTGGTGCTGCTTCAGGGCCAGGTGTCTGGATACTTGGTGCTGCTTCAAGGTCAGGTATCTGGAGACTTGGTGCTGCTTCAGGGCCAGGTATCTGGAGACTTGATGCCGCTTCAAGGCCAGGTATCTGGATACTTGGTGCTACTTCATGGCCAGGTATCTGGAGACTTAATGCCGCTTCAGGGCCAGGTATCTGGAGACTTGGTGCCACTTCAGGGCCAGGTATCTGGATTCTTGGTGCTACTTCACAGCCAGGTATCTGGAGACTTGGTGCCGCTTCAGGGCCAGGTATCTGGAGACTTGGTGCCGCTTCAGGGCCAGGTATCTGGAGACTTGGTTCTGCTTCAGGACCAGGTATCTGGAGACTTGGTTCTGCTACAAGGCCAGGTATCTGGATACTTGGTGCCGCTTCAAGGCCAGGTATCTGGAGACTTGGTGCCTCTTCAGGGCCAAGTATCTGGATACTTGGTGCCGCTTCAGGATCTGGAAACTTGGTGCCACTTCAAGGCCAAGTATCTGGATTCTTGGTGCCTCTTCAGGGCCAGGTATCTGGATACTTGGTGCCGCTTCAGGGCCAGGTATCTGGATACTCGGTGCTGCTTCAGGGCCAGGTATCTGGAGACTTGGTGCCACTTCAAGGCCAGGTATCTGGAAACTTGGTGACGCTTCAGGGCCAGGTATCTGGATAATTGGTGCCGCTTCATGGCCAGGTATCTGAATACTCGGTGCCGCTTCAGGGCCAGGTATCTGGATACTCGGTGCCGCTTCAGGGCCAGGTATCTGGATACATGCTGCTGCTTCAGGGCAAGGTATCTGGAGACTTGGTGCCGCTTCAAGGCCAGGTATCTGGAGACTTGGTGTCGCTTCAGGGCCAGGTATCTGGATACTTGGTGCCGCTTCAGGGCCAGATATCTGGAGACTTGGTGCGGCTTCAGGTCCAGCTATCTGGAGACTTGGTGCTGCTTCAAGGCCAGGTATCTGGATATTTACTGCCACTTCAGGACCAGGTATCTGGAGACTTGGTATCGATTCAAGGCCAGGTATCTGGATACTTGCTGCCGCTTCAGGACAAGGTATCTGGAGATTTGGTACCGATTCTTGGCCAGGTATCTGGAGACTTGGTGCCTATTCAGGCCCAGGTATCTGGATACTTGGTTCCGCTTCAGGGCCAGGTATCTGGATTCTTGGTGTTGCTTCAGGGCCAGGTATCTGGAGACTTAGTGCCCCTTCAGGGCCAGGTATCTGGAGACTTGGTGCCGCTTCAGGGCCAGGCATCTGGAGACTTGGTTCTGCTTCAGGGCCAAGTATCTGGAGACTTGGTGCTGCTTCAGGGCCAGGTATCTGGAGACTTGGTGCCGCTTCAGGGCCAGGTATTTGGAGACTTGGTGCTGCTTCAAGGCCAGGTATCTGGAGACTTGGTTCCGCTTCAGGACCAGGTATCTGGATACTTGGTTCCGCTTCAAGGCCAGGTATCTGGATACTTGGTGCCGCTTCAAGGCCAGGTATCTGGATACTTGGTGCCGCTTCAGGGCCAGGTATCTGGATACTCGGTGCTGCTTCAGGGCCAGGTATCTGGAGACTTGGTGCTGCTTCAAAGCCAGGTATCTGGAGACTTGGTGCCGCTTCAGGGCCAGCTATCTGGAATCTTGGTGCTACTTCAGGGCTATGCATCTGGAGACTTAGTGCCACTTCAGGGCCAGGTATCTGGAGACTTGGTTCCGCTTCAGGACCAGGTATCTGGATACTTGGTTCCGCTTCAAGGCCAGGTATCTGGATACTTGGTGCCGCTTCAAAGCCAGGTATCTGGATACTTGGTGCCGCTTCAGGGCCAGGTATCTGGATACTCGGTGCTGCTTCAGGGCCAGGTATCTGGAGACTTGGTGCTGCTTCAAAGCCAGGTATCTGGAGACTTGGTGTCGCTTCAGGGCCAGGTATATGGATACTTGGTGCCGCTTCATGGCCAGGTATTTGGATGCTCGGTGCCGCTTCAGGGCCAGGTATCTGGATGCTCGGTGCTGCTTCAGGGCCAGGTATCTGGAGACTTGCTGCTGTTTCAGGGCAAGGTATCTGGAGGCTTGGTGCCGCTTCAAGGACCAGGTGTCTGGAGATTTGGTACCGATTCTAGGCCAGGTATCTGGAGACTTGGTGCCTCTTCAGGTCCAGGTATCTGGATACTTGGTGCCGCTTCAGGGCCAGGTATCTGGATTCTTGGTGTTGCTTCAGGGCCAGGTATCTGGAGACTTAGTGCCCCTTCAGGGCTAGGTATCTGGAGACTTGGTGCCGCTTCAGGGCCAGGTATTTGGAGACTTGATTCTGCTTCAGGGCCAGGTATTTGGAGACTTGGTGCCGCTTCAGGGCCAGGTATTTGGAGACTTGGTGCTGCTTCAAGGCCAGGTATCTGGAGACTTGGTGCTGCTTCAGGGCCAGGTGTCTGGATACTTAGTGCTGCTTCATGGCCAGGTATCTGGAGACTTTGTGCCACTTCAGGGCCAGGTACCTGGATACTTGCTGCCGCTTCAGGGCAAGGTATCTGGAGACTCGGTGCCGCTTCAAGGCCAGGTATCTGGATATTTGGTTCTGCTTCATGGCCAGGTATCTGGATACTTGGTGCCGCTTCAGGGTCAGGTATCTGGATACTCGGTGCCGCTTCAGGGCCAGGTATCTGGAGACTTGGTGCTGCTTTAGGGCCATGTGTCTGGATACTTGGTGCCGTTCAAGGACAGGTATCTGGAGTCTTGGAGCTGCTTCAGTGCCAGGTATCTGGAGACTTGGTGCCGCTTCAGGGCCAGGTATCTGGAGACTTGGTGCCGCTTCAAGGCCTGGTATCTGGAGACTTGGTGCTGCTTCAGGGCCAGGTGTCTAGCTACTTGGTGACACTTCAAGGCCAGGTATCTGTAGACTCTGTGCTGCTTCAGGGCCAAGTATCTGGAGACTTGGTGCCACTTCAGGGCCAGGTATCTGGAGACTTCGTTGCGCTTCAGGACCAGGTATCTGGAGACTTGGTTCTGCTTCAGGGCCAGGTATCTGGAGACTTGGTGCTGCTTCATGTCCAGGTGTCTGGATACTTGGTGCCGCTTCAAGGTCAGGTATCTGGAGACTTGGTGCTGCTTCAGGGCCAGGTATCTGGAGACTTGATGCCGCTTCAAGGCCAGGTATCTGGATACTTGGTGCTACTTTATGGCCAGGTATCTGGAGACTTAGTGCCACTTCAGGGCCAGGTATCTGGAGACTTGGTGCCACTTCAGGGCCAGGTATCTGGATTCTTGGTGCTACTTCACGGCCAGGTATCTGGAGACTTGGTGCCGCTTCAGGGCCAGGTATCTGGAGACTTGGTGCCGTTTCAGGGCCAGGTATCTGGAGACTTGGTTCTGCTTCAGGTCCAGGTATCTGGAGACTTGGTTCTGCTTCAAGGCCAGGTATCTGGATACCTGGTGCCGCTTCAAGGCCAGGTATCTGGAGACTTGGTGCCTCTTCAGAGCCAAGTATCTGGATACTTGGTGCCGCTTCAGGGCCAGGTATCTGGATACTTGATGCCGCTTCATGGCCAGGTATTTGGATACTCGGTGCTGCCTCAGGGCCAGGTATCTGGATACTTGCTGCCGTTTCAGGGCAAGGTATCTGGAGACCTGGTGCCGCTTCAAGAGCAAGGTATCTGGATACTTGCTGCCGCTTCAGGACCAGGTATCTGGAGATTTGGTACCGATTCAAGGCCAGGTATCTGGAGACTTGGTGCCTCTTCAGGGCCAGGTATCTGGATACTTGGTGCCCTTTCAGGGCCAGGTATCTGGATACTTGGTGCTGCTTCAGGGCCAGGTATCTGAAGACTAGGTGCCGCTTCAAGGCCAGGTATCTGGAGACTTGGTGAAGCTTGAGGGCCAGGTATCTGGAGACTTGGTGCTGCTTCAGGGCCAGGTATCTGGAGACTTGGTGCCGCTTCAGGGCCAGGTATTTGGAGACTTGGTGCTGCTTCAAGGCCAGGTATCTGGAGACTTAGTGCCGCTTCAGGGCCAGGTATCTGGAGACTTGGTGCCGCTTCAGGGCCAGGTATTTGAAGACTAGGTGCCGCTTCAAGGCCAGGTATCTGGAGACTTGGTGAAGCTTGAGGGCCAGGTATCTGGAGACTTGGTGCTGCTTCAGGGCCAGGTATCTGGAGACTTGGTGCTGCTTCAGGGCCAGGTATCTGGAGACTTGGTGCCGCTTCAGGGCCAGGTATTTGGAGACTTGGTGCTGCTTCAAGGCCAGGTATCTGGAGACTTAGTGCCGCTTCAGGGCCAGGTATCTGGAGACTTGGTGCCGCTTCAGGGCCAGGTGTCTGGATACTTGGTGCCACTTCAAGGCCAGGTATCTGGAGACTTGGTGCTGCTTCAGGGCCAAGTATCTGGAGACTTGGTGCCACTTCAGGGCCAGGTATCTGGAGACTTCGTTCCGCTTCAGGACGAGGTATCTGGAGACTTGGTTCTGCTTCAGGGCCAGGTATCTGGAGACTTGGTGCTGCTTCAGGGCCAGGTGTCTGGATACTTGGTGCTGCTTCAAGGTCAGGTATCTGGAGACTTGGTGCTGCTTCAGGGCCAGGTATCTGGAGACTTGATGCCGCTTCAAGGCCAGGTATCTGGATACTTGGTGCTACTTCATGGCCAGGTATCTGGAGACTTAATGCCGCTTCAGGGCCAGGTATCTGGAGACTTGGTGCCACTTCAGGGCCAGGTATCTGGATTCTTGGTGCTACTTCACAGCCAGGTATCTGGAGACTTGGTGCCGCTTCAGGGCCAGGTATCTGGAGACTTGGTGCCGCTTCAGGGCCAGGTATCTGGAGACTTGGTTCTGCTTCAGGACCAGGTATCTGGAGACTTGGTTCTGCTACAAGGCCAGGTATCTGGATACTTGGTGCCGCTTCAAGGCCAGGTATCTGGAGACTTGGTGCCTCTTCAGGGCCAAGTATCTGGATACTTGGTGCCGCTTCAGGATCTGGAAACTTGGTGCCACTTCAAGGCCAAGTATCTGGATTCTTGGTGCCTCTTCAGGGCCAGGTATCTGGATACTTGGTGCCGCTTCAGGGCCAGGTATCTGGATACTCGGTGCTGCTTCAGGGCCAGGTATCTGGAGACTTGGTGCCACTTCAAGGCCAGGTATCTGGAAACTTGGTGACGCTTCAGGGCCAGGTATCTGGATAATTGGTGCCGCTTCATGGCCAGGTATCTGAATACTCGGTGCCGCTTCAGGGCCAGGTATCTGGATACTCGGTGCCGCTTCAGGGCCAGGTATCTGGATACATGCTGCTGCTTCAGGGCAAGGTATCTGGAGACTTGGTGCCGCTTCAAGGCCAGGTATCTGGAGACTTGGTGTCGCTTCAGGGCCAGGTATCTGGATACTTGGTGCCGCTTCAGGGCCAGATATCTGGAGACTTGGTGCGGCTTCAGGTCCAGCTATCTGGAGACTTGGTGCTGCTTCAAGGCCAGGTATCTGGATATTTACTGCCACTTCAGGACCAGGTATCTGGAGACTTGGTATCGATTCAAGGCCAGGTATCTGGATACTTGCTGCCGCTTCAGGACAAGGTATCTGGAGATTTGGTACCGATTCTTGGCCAGGTATCTGGAGACTTGGTGCCTATTCAGGCCCAGGTATCTGGATACTTGGTTCCGCTTCAGGGCCAGGTATCTGGATTCTTGGTGTTGCTTCAGGGCCAGGTATCTGGAGACTTAGTGCCCCTTCAGGGCCAGGTATCTGGAGACTTGGTGCCGCTTCAGGGCCAGGCATCTGGAGACTTGGTTCTGCTTCAGGGCCAAGTATCTGGAGACTTGGTGCTGCTTCAGGGCCAGGTATCTGGAGACTTGGTGCCGCTTCAGGGCCAGGTATTTGGAGACTTGGTGCTGCTTCAAGGCCAGGTATCTGGAGACTTGGTTCCGCTTCAGGACCAGGTATCTGGATACTTGGTTCCGCTTCAAGGCCAGGTATCTGGATACTTGGTGCCGCTTCAAGGCCAGGTATCTGGATACTTGGTGCCGCTTCAGGGCCAGGTATCTGGATACTCGGTGCTGCTTCAGGGCCAGGTATCTGGAGACTTGGTGCTGCTTCAAAGCCAGGTATCTGGAGACTTGGTGCCGCTTCAGGGCCAGCTATCTGGAATCTTGGTGCTACTTCAGGGCTATGCATCTGGAGACTTAGTGCCACTTCAGGGCCAGGTATCTGGAGACTTGGTTCCGCTTCAGGACCAGGTATCTGGATACTTGGTTCCGCTTCAAGGCCAGGTATCTGGATACTTGGTGCCGCTTCAAAGCCAGGTATCTGGATACTTGGTGCCGCTTCAGGGCCAGGTATCTGGATACTCGGTGCTGCTTCAGGGCCAGGTATCTGGAGACTTGGTGCTGCTTCAAAGCCAGGTATCTGGAGACTTGGTGTCGCTTCAGGGCCAGGTATATGGATACTTGGTGCCGCTTCATGGCCAGGTATTTGGATGCTCGGTGCCGCTTCAGGGCCAGGTATCTGGATGCTCGGTGCTGCTTCAGGGCCAGGTATCTGGAGACTTGCTGCTGTTTCAGGGCAAGGTATCTGGAGGCTTGGTGCCGCTTCAAGGACCAGGTGTCTGGAGATTTGGTACCGATTCTAGGCCAGGTATCTGGAGACTTGGTGCCTCTTCAGGTCCAGGTATCTGGATACTTGGTGCCGCTTCAGGGCCAGGTATCTGGATTCTTGGTGTTGCTTCAGGGCCAGGTATCTGGAGACTTAGTGCCCCTTCAGGGCTAGGTATCTGGAGACTTGGTGCCGCTTCAGGGCCAGGTATTTGGAGACTTGATTCTGCTTCAGGGCCAGGTATTTGGAGACTTGGTGCCGCTTCAGGGCCAGGTATTTGGAGACTTGGTGCTGCTTCAAGGCCAGGTATCTGGAGACTTGGTGCTGCTTCAGGGCCAGGTGTCTGGATACTTAGTGCTGCTTCATGGCCAGGTATCTGGAGACTTTGTGCCACTTCAGGGCCAGGTACCTGGATACTTGCTGCCGCTTCAGGGCAAGGTATCTGGAGACTCGGTGCCGCTTCAAGGCCAGGTATCTGGATATTTGGTTCTGCTTCATGGCCAGGTATCTGGATACTTGGTGCCGCTTCAGGGTCAGGTATCTGGATACTCGGTGCCGCTTCAGGGCCAGGTATCTGGAGACTTGGTGCTGCTTTAGGGCCATGTGTCTGGATACTTGGTGCCGTTCAAGGACAGGTATCTGGAGTCTTGGAGCTGCTTCAGTGCCAGGTATCTGGAGACTTGGTGCCGCTTCAGGGCCAGGTATCTGGAGACTTGGTGCCGCTTCAAGGCCTGGTATCTGGAGACTTGGTGCTGCTTCAGGGCCAGGTGTCTAGCTACTTGGTGACACTTCAAGGCCAGGTATCTGTAGACTCTGTGCTGCTTCAGGGCCAAGTATCTGGAGACTTGGTGCCACTTCAGGGCCAGGTATCTGGAGACTTCGTTGCGCTTCAGGACCAGGTATCTGGAGACTTGGTTCTGCTTCAGGGCCAGGTATCTGGAGACTTGGTGCTGCTTCATGTCCAGGTGTCTGGATACTTGGTGCCGCTTCAAGGTCAGGTATCTGGAGACTTGGTGCTGCTTCAGGGCCAGGTATCTGGAGACTTGATGCCGCTTCAAGGCCAGGTATCTGGATACTTGGTGCTACTTTATGGCCAGGTATCTGGAGACTTAGTGCCACTTCAGGGCCAGGTATCTGGAGACTTGGTGCCACTTCAGGGCCAGGTATCTGGATTCTTGGTGCTACTTCACGGCCAGGTATCTGGAGACTTGGTGCCGCTTCAGGGCCAGGTATCTGGAGACTTGGTGCCGTTTCAGGGCCAGGTATCTGGAGACTTGGTTCTGCTTCAGGTCCAGGTATCTGGAGACTTGGTTCTGCTTCAAGGCCAGGTATCTGGATACCTGGTGCCGCTTCAAGGCCAGGTATCTGGAGACTTGGTGCCTCTTCAGAGCCAAGTATCTGGATACTTGGTGCCGCTTCAGGGCCAGGTATCTGGATACTTGATGCCGCTTCATGGCCAGGTATTTGGATACTCGGTGCTGCCTCAGGGCCAGGTATCTGGATACTTGCTGCCGTTTCAGGGCAAGGTATCTGGAGACCTGGTGCCGCTTCAAGAGCAAGGTATCTGGATACTTGCTGCCGCTTCAGGACCAGGTATCTGGAGATTTGGTACCGATTCAAGGCCAGGTATCTGGAGACTTGGTGCCTCTTCAGGTCCAGGTTTCTGGATTCTTGGTGCCGCTTCAGGGCCAGGTATCTGGATTCTTGGCACTGCTTCAGGGCCAGGTATCTGGAGACTTAGTGCCCCTTCAGGGCCAGGTATCTGGAGACTTAGTGCCGCTTCAGGGCCAGGTATCTGGAGACTTGGTTCTGCTTCAGGACCAGGTATCTGGAGACTTGGTTCCGCTTCAGGGCCAGGTATCTGGAGACTTGGTGCCGCTTCAGGGCCAGGTATCTGGAGACTTGGTGCTGCTTCAAGGCCAGGTATCTGGAGACTTGGTGCTGCTTCAGGGCCAGGTGTCTGGATACTTGGTGCCGCTTCAAGGCCAGGTATCTGGATACTCGGTGCCGCTTCAGGGCCAGGTATCTGGATACTCGGTTCCGCTTCAGGGACAGGCATCTGGATACTTGCTGCCGCTTCAGGGCAAGGTACCTGGAGACTTGGTGCCGCTTCAAGGCCAGGTATCTGGAGACTTGGTGTCACTTCAGGCCAGGTATCTGGATACTTGGTGCCGCTTCAGGGCCAGGTATCTGGAGACTTGGTGCTGCTTCAGGGCCAGGTGTCTGGATACTTGGTGCCGTTCAAGGACAGGTATATGGAGACTTGGTGCCGCTTCAGGGCCAGGTATCTGGAGACTTGGTGCTGCTTCAGGGCCAGGTGTCTGGAGACTTGGTGGCGCTTTAAGGCCAGGTATCTGGAGACTTGGTGCTGCTTCAGGGCCAGGTGTCTGGATACTTGGTGCCGCTTCAAGGCCAGGTATCTGGAGACTTGGTGCTGCTTCAGGGCCAGGTGTCTGGAGACTTGGTGCCGCTTCAGGGCCAGGTATCTGGAGACTTCGTTCCACTTCAGGACCAGGTATCTGGAGACTTGGTGCTGCTTCAGGGACAGGTGTCTGGATACTTGGTGCCGCTTTAAGGTCAGGTATCTGGAGACTTAGTGCCCCTTCAGGGCCAGGTATCTGGAGACTTGGTGTCGCTTCATGGCCAGGTATTTGGATACTCGGTGCTGCCTCAGGGCCAGGTATCTGGATACTTGCTGCCGTTTCAGGGCAAGGTATCTGGAGACCTGGTGCCGCTTCAAGAGCAAGGTATCTGGATACTTGCTGCTGCTTCAGGACCAGGTATCTGGAGACTTGGTGCTGCTTCAAGGCCAGGTATCTGGATACTCGGTGCCGCTTCAGGGCCAGGTATCTGGATACTCGGTTCCGCTTCAGGGACAGGTCTCTGGATACTTGCTGCCGCTTCAGGGCAAGGTATCTGGAGACTTGGTGCCACTTCAAGGCCAGGTATCTGGAGACTTGGTGTCACTTCAGGCCAGGTATCTGGATACTTGGTGCCACTTCAGGGCCAGGTATCTGGAGACTTGGTGCTGCTTCAGGGCCAGGTGTCTGGATACTTGGTGCCGTTCAAGGACAGGTATCTGGTGACTTGGTGCCGCTTCAGGGCCAGGTATCTGGAGACATGGTGCCGCTTCAGGGCCAGGTATCTGGAGACTTGGTGACGCTTTAAGGCCAGGTATCTGGAGACTTGGTGCTGCTTCAGGGCCAGGTGTCTGGATACTTGGTGCCGCTTCAAGGTCAGGTATCTGGAGACTTTGTGCTGCTTCAGGGCCAGGTATCTGGAGACTTGGTGCCGCTTCAGGGCCAGGTATCTGGAGACTTCGTTCCGCTTCAGGACCAGGTATCTGAAGACTTGGTTCTGCTTCAGGGCCAGGTATCTGGATACTTGGTGCCGCTTCAGGGCCAGGTATCTGTAGACTTGGTAACTCTCAGGGCCCGGTATCTGGATACGTGGTGCCACTTCAGGGCCAGGTATCTGGATACTTGGTGCTGCTTCAGGGCCAGGTATCTGGAGACTTTCTGCCACTTCAGGGCTAGGTATCTGGATACTTGGTGCCTCTTCACGTCCAGGTATCTGGAGACTTAGTGCCGCTTCAGGGCCAGGTATCTGGAGACTTGGTGCCACTTCAGGGCCAGGTATCTGGAGACTTGGTTCCACTTCAGGACCAGGTATCTGGAGACTTGGTTCCGCTTTGGGCCAGGTATCTGGATTCTTGGTGCCGCTTCAAGGCCAGGTATCTGGAGACTTGGTGCCTCTTCAGGGCCAGGTATCTGGATACTTGGTGCCCCTTCAGGGCCAGGTATCTGTATACTTGGTGCTGCTTCAGGGCCAGGTATCTGAAGACTAGGTGCCGCTTCAAGGCCAGGTATCTGGATACTCGGTGCCTCTTCAGGGCCAGGTATCTGGATACTCGGTTCCGCTTCAGGGACAGGTCTCTGGATACTTGCTGCCGCTTCAGGGCAAGGTATCTGGAGACTTGGTGCCACTTCAAGGCCAGGTATCTGGAGACTTGGTGTCACTTCAACCCAGGTATCTGGATACTTGGTGCCACTTCAGGGCCAGGTATCTGGAGACTTGGTGCTGCTTCAGGGCCAGGTGTCTGGATACTTGGTGCCGTTCAAGGACAGGTATCTGGAGACTTGGTGCCGCTTCAGGGCCAGGTATCTGGAGACATGGTGCCGCTTCAGGGCCAGGTATCTGGAGACTTGGTGCCGCTTTAAGGCCAGGTATCTGGAGACTTGGTGCTGCTTCAGGGCCAGGTGTCTGGATACTTGGTGCCGCTTCAAGGTCAGGTATCTGGAGACTTTGTGCTGCTTCAGGGCCAGGTATCTGGAGACTTGGTGCCGCTTCAGGGCCAGGTATCTGGAGACTTCGTTCCGCTTCAGGACCAGGTATCTGGAGACTTGGTTCTGCTTCAGGGACAGGTATCTGGATACTTGGTGCCGCTTCAGGGCCAGGTATCTGTAGACTTGGTAACTCTCAGGGCCCGGTATCTGAATACGTGGTGCCACTTCAGGGCCAGGTATCTGGATACTTGGTGCCGCTTCAGGGCCAGGTATCTGGAGACTTTCTGCCACTTCAGGGCAAGGTATCTGGATACTTGGTGCCTCTTCACGTCCAGGTATCTGGAGACTTAGTGCCGCTTCAGGGCCAGGTATCTGGAGACTTGGTGCCACTTCAGGGCCAGGTATCTGGAGACTTGGTTCCACTTCAGGACCAGGTATCTGGAGACTTGGTTCCGCTTCGGGCCAGGTATCTGGATTCTTGGTGCCCCTTCAAGGCCAGGTATCTGGAGACTTGGTGCCTCTTCAGGGCCAGGTATCTGGATACTTGGTGCCCTTTCAGGGCCAGGTATCTGGATACTTGATGCTGCTTCAGGGCCAGGTATCTGAAGACTAGGTGCCGCTTCAAGGCCAGGTATCTGGAGACTTGGTGAAGCTTGAGGGCCAGGTATCTGGATACTTGGTGCCGGTTCATGGCCAGGTATATGGATACTCAGTGCTGCTTCAGGGCCAGGTATCTGGATGCTCGGTGCTGCTTCAGGGCCCGGTATCTGGATACTTGCTGCCGCTTCAGGGCAAGGTATCTGGAGACTTGGTGCCGCTTCAAGGCCAGGTATCTGGATACTTGCTGCCACTTCAGGACCAGGTATCTGGAGACTTGGTACCAATTCAAGGCCAGGTATCTGGAGACTTGGTGCCTCTTCAGGTCCAGGTATCTGGATACTTGTGCCGCTTCAGGGCCAGGTATCTGGATTCTTGGTGCTGCTTCAGGGCCAGGTATCTGGAACCTTGGTGCCGCTTCAAGGCCAGGTATCTGGATTCTTGGTGCCTCTTCAGGGCCAGGTATCTGGATACTTGGTGCCGCTTCAGGGCCAGGTATCTGGATACTCGGTGCTGCTTCAGGGCCAGGTATCTGGAGACTTGGTGCCACTTCAAGGCCAGATATCTGGAGACTTGGTGATGCTTCAGGGCCAGGTATCTGGATAATTGGTGCTGCTTCATGGCCAGGTATCTGAATACTCGGTGCCGCTTCAGGGCCAGGTATCTGGATACTCGGTGCCGCTTCAGGGCCAGGTATCTGGATACATGCTGCTGCTTCAGGACCAGGTATCTGGAGACTTGGTGCCGCTTCAAGGCCAGGTATCTGGATACTCGGTGCCGCTTCAGGGCCAGGTATCTGGATACTCGGTTCTGCTTCAGGGACAGGTCTCTGGATACTTGCTGTCGCTTCAGGGCAAGGTATCTGGAGACTTGGTGCCACTTCAAGGCCAGGTATCTGGAGACTTGGTGTCACTTCAGGCCAGGTATCTGGATACTTGGTGCCACTTCAGGGCCAGGTATCTGGAGACTTGGTGCTGCTTCAGGGCCAGGTGTCTGGATACTTGGTGCCGTTCAAGGACAGGTATCTGGAGACTTGGTGCCGCTTCAGGGCCAGGTATCTGGAGACATGGTGCCGCTTCAGGGCCAGGTATCTGGAGACTTGGTGACGCTTTAAGGCCAGGTATCTGGAGACTTGGTGCTGCTTCAGGGCCAGGTGTCTGGATACTTGGTGCCGCTTCAAGGTCAGGTATCTGGAGACTTTGTGCTGCTTCAGGGCCAGGTATCTGGAGACTTGGTGCCGCTTCAGGGCCAGGTATCTGGAGACTTTGTTCCGCTTCAGGACCAGGTATCTGGAGACTTGGTTCTGCTTCAGGGCCAGGTATCTGGATACTTGGTGCCGCTTCAGGGCCAGGTATCTGTAGACTTGGTAACTCTCAGGGCCCGGTATCTGGATACGTGGTGCCACTTCAGGGCCAGGTATCTGGATACTTGGTGCCGCTTCAGGGCCAGGTATCTGGAGACTTTCTGCCACTTCAGGGCTAGGTATCTGGATACTTGGTGCTTCTTCACGTCCAGGTATCTGGAGACTTAGTGCCGCTTCAGGGCCAGGTATCTGGAGACTTGGTGCCACTTCAGGGCCAGGTATCTGGAGACTTGGTTCCACTTCAGGACCAGGTATCTGGAGACTTGGTTCCGCTTCGGGCCAGGTATCTGGATTATTGGTGCCGCTTCAAGGCCAGGTATCTGGAGACTTGGTGCCTCTTCAGGGCCAGGTATCTGGATACTTGGTGCCCCTTCAGGGCCAGGTATCTGGATACTTGGTGCTGCTTCAGGGCCAGGTATCTGAAGACTAGGTGCCGCTTCAAAGCCAGGTATCTGGATACTCGGTGCCTCTTCAGGGCCAGGTATCTGGATACTCGGTTCCGCTTCAGGGACAGGCCTCTGGATACTTGCTGCCGCTTCAGGGCAAGGTATCTGGAGACTTGGTGCCACTTCAAGGCCAGGTATCTGGAGACTTGGTGTCACTTCAACCCAGGTATCTGGATACTTGGTGCCACTTCAGGGCCAGGTATCTGGAGACTTGGTGCTGCTTCAGGGCCAGGTGTCTGGATACTTGGTGCCGTTCAAGGACAGGTATCTGGAGACTTGGTGCCGCTTCAGGGCCAGGTATCTGGAGACATGGTACCGCTTCAGGGCCAGGTATCTGGAGACTTGGTGCCGCTTTAAGGCCAGGTATCTGGAGACTTGGTGCTGCTTCAGGGCCAGGTGTCTGGATACTTGGTGCCGCTTCAAGGTCAGGTATCTGGAGACTTTGTGCTGCTTCAGGGCCAGGTATCTGGAGACTTGGTGCCGCTTCAGGGCCAGGTATCTGGAGACTTGGTGCCACTTCAGGGCCAGGTATCTGGAGACTTGGTTCCACTTCAGGACCAGGTATCTGGAGACTTGGTTCCGCTTCGGGCCAGGTATCTGGATTCTTGGTGCCCCTTCAAGGCCAGGTATCTGGAGACTTGGTGCCTCTTCAGGGCCAGGTATCTGGATACTTGGTGCCCTTTCAGGGCCAGGTATCTGGATACTTGATGCTGCTTCAGGGCCAGGTATCTGAAGACTAGGTGCCGCTTCAAGGCCAGGTATCTGGAGACTTGGTGAAGCTTGAGGGCCAGGTATCTGGATACTTGGTGCCGGTTCATGGCCAGGTATATGGATACTCAGTGCTGCTTCAGGGCCAGGTATCTGGATGCTCGGTGCTGCTTCAGGGCCCGGTATCTGGATACTTGCTGCCGCTTCAGGGCAAGGTATCTGGAGACTTGGTGCCGCTTCAAGGCCAGGTATCTGGATACTTGCTGCCACTTCAGGACCAGGTATCTGGAGACTTGGTACCAATTCAAGGCCAGGTATCTGGAGACTTGGTGCCTCTTCAGGTCCAGGTATCTGGATACTTGTGCCGCTTCAGGGCCAGGTATCTGGATTCTTGGTGCTGCTTCAGGGCCAGGTATCTGGAACCTTGGTGCCGCTTCAAGGCCAGGTATCTGGATTCTTGGTGCCTCTTCAGGGCCAGGTATCTGGATACTTGGTGCCGCTTCAGGGCCAGGTATCTGGATACTCGGTGCTGCTTCAGGGCCAGGTATCTGGAGACTTGGTGCCACTTCAAGGCCAGATATCTGGAGACTTGGTGATGCTTCAGGGCCAGGTATCTGGATAATTGGTGCTGCTTCATGGCCAGGTATCTGAATACTCGGTGCCGCTTCAGGGCCAGGTATCTGGATACTCGGTGCCGCTTCAGGGCCAGGTATCTGGATACATGCTGCTGCTTCAGGACCAGGTATCTGGAGACTTGGTGCCACTTCAAGGCCAGGTATCTGGATACTCGGTGCCGCTTCAGGGCCAGGTATCTGGATACTCGGTTCTGCTTCAGGGACAGGTCTCTGGATACTTGCTGCCGCTTCAGGGCAAGGTATCTGGAGACTTGGTGCCACTTCAAGGCCAGGTATCTGGAGACTTGGTGTCACTTCAGGCCAGGTATCTGGATACTTGGTGCCACTTCAGGGCCAGGTATCTGGAGACTTGGTGCTGCTTCAGGGCCAGGTGTCTGGATACTTGGTGCCGTTCAAGGACAGGTATCTGGAGACTTGGTGCCGCTTCAGGGCCAGGTATCTGGAGACATGGTGCCGCTTCAGGGCCAGGTATCTGGAGACTTGGTGACGCTTTAAGGCCAGGTATCTGGAGACTTGGTGCTGCTTCAGGGCCAGGTGTCTGGATACTTGGTGCCGCTTCAAGGTCAGGTATCTGGAGACTTTGTGCTGCTTCAGGGCCAGGTATCTGGAGACTTGGTGCCGCTTCAGGGCCAGGTATCTGGAGACTTTGTTCCGCTTCAGGACCAGGTATCTGGAGACTTGGTTCTGCTTCAGGGCCAGGTATCTGGATACTTGGTGCCGCTTCAGGGCCAGGTATCTGTAGACTTGGTAACTCTCAGGGCCTGGTATCTGGATACGTGGTGCCACTTCAGGGCCAGGTATCTGGATACTTGGTGCCGCTTCAGGGCCAGGTATCTGGAGACTTTCTGCCACTTCAGGGCTAGGTATCTGGATACTTGGTGCTTCTTCACGTCCAGGTATCTGGAGACTTAGTGCCGCTTCAGGGCCAGGTATCTGGAGACTTGGTGCCACTTCAGGGCCAGGTATCTGGAGACTTGGTTCCACTTCAGGACCAGGTATCTGGAGACTTGGTTCCGCTTCGGGCCAGGTATCTGGATTATTGGTGCCGCTTCAAGGCCAGGTATCTGGAGACTTGGTGCCTCTTCAGGGCCAGGTATCTGGATACTTGGTGCCCCTTCAGGGCCAGGTATCTGGATACTTGGTGCTGCTTCAGGGCCAGGTATCTGAAGACTAGGTGCCGCTTCAAAGCCAGGTATCTGGATACTCGGTGCCTCTTCAGGGCCAGGTATCTGGATACTCGGTTCCGCTTCAGGGACAGGCCTCTGGATACTTGCTGCCGCTTCAGGGCAAGGTATCTGGAGACTTGGTGCCACTTCAAGGCCAGGTATCTGGAGACTTGGTGTCACTTCAACCCAGGTATCTGGATACTTGGTGCCACTTCAGGGCCAGGTATCTGGAGACTTGGTGCTGCTTCAGGGCCAGGTGTCTGGATACTTGGTGCCGTTCAAGGACAGGTATCTGGAGACTTGGTGCCGCTTCAGGGCCAGGTATCTGGAGACATGGTACCGCTTCAGGGCCAGGTATCTGGAGACTTGGTGCCGCTTTAAGGCCAGGTATCTGGAGACTTGGTGCTGCTTCAGGGCCAGGTGTCTGGATACTTGGTGCCGCTTCAAGGTCAGGTATCTGGAGACTTTGTGCTGCTTCAGGGCCAGGTATCTGGAGACTTGGTGCCGCTTCAGGGCCAGGTATCTGGAGACTTCGTTCCGCTTCAGGACCAGGTATCTGGAGACTTGGTTCTGCTTCAGGGCCAGGTATCTGGATACTTGGTGCCGCTTCAGGGCCAGGTATCTGTAGACTTGGTAACTCTCAGGGCCCGGTATCTGAATATGTGGTGCCACTTCAGGGCCAGGTATCTGGATACTTGGTGCCGCTTCAGGGCCAGGTATCTGGAGACTTTCTGCCACTTCAGGGCAAGGTATCTGGATACTTGGTGCCTCTTCACGTCCAGGTATCTGGAGACTTAGTGCCGCTTCAGGGCCAGGTATCTGGAGACTTGGTGCCACTTCAGGGCCAGGTATCTGGAGACTTGGTTCCACTTCAGGACCAGGTATCTGGAGACTTGGTTCCGCTTCGGGCCAGGTATCTGGATTCTTGGTGCCGCTTCAGGGCCAGGTATCTGGAGACTTGGTGCCTCTTCAGGGCCAGGTATCTGGATACTTGGTGCCCTTTCAGGGCCAGGTATCTGGATACTTGGTGCTGCTTCAGGGCCAGGTATCTGAAGACTAGGTGCCGCTTCAAGGCCAGGTATCTGGAGACTTGGTGAAGCTTGAGGGCCAGGTATCTGGATACTTGGTTCCGGTTCATGGCCAGGTATATGGATACTCGGTGCTGCTTCAGGGCCCGGTATCTGGATACTTGCTACCGCTTCAGGGCAAGGTATCTGGAGACTTGGTGCCGCTTCAAGGCCAGGTATCTGGATACTTGCTGCCACTTCAGGACCAGGTATCTGGAGACTTGGTACCGATTCAAGGCCAGGTATCTGGAGACTTGGTGCCTCTTCAGGTCCAGGTATCTGGATACTTGTGCCGCTTCAGGGCCAGGTATCTGGATTCTTGGTGCTGCTTCAGGGCCAGGTATCTGGAACCTTGGTGCCGCTTCAAGGCCAGGTATCTGGATTCTTGGTGCCTCTTCAGGGCCAGGTATCTGGATACTTGGTGCCGCTTCAGGGCCAGGTATCTGGATACTCGGTGCTGCTTCAGGGCCAGGTATCTGGAGACTTGGTGCCACTTCAAGGCCAGATATCTGGAGACTTGGTGATGCTTCAGGGCCAGGTATCTGGATAATTGGTGCTGCTTCATGGCCAGGTATCTGAATACTCGGTGCCGCTTCAGGGCCAGGTATCTGGATACTCGGTGCAGCTTCAGGGCCAGGTATCTGGATACATGCTGCTGCTTCAGGACAAGGTATCTGGAGACTTGGTGCCGCTTCAAGGCCAGGTATTTGGAGACTTGGTGTCGCTTCAGGGCCAGGTATCTAGATACTTGGTACCGCTTCAGGGCCAGTTATCTGGAGACTTGGTGCGGCTTCAGGTCCAGCTATCTGGAGACTTGGTGCTGCTTCAATGCCAGGTATCTGGATATTTACTGCCACTTCAGGACCAGGTATCTGGAGACTTGGTATCGATTCAAGGCCATGTATCTGGAGACTTGGTACCTCTTCAGGTCCAGGTATCTGGATACTTGGTGCCGCTTCAGGGCCAGGTATCTGGATTATTGGTGCTACTTCAGGGCTAGGTATCTGGAGACTTAGTGCCACTTCAGGGCCAGGTATCTGGATACTTGGTTCCGCTTCAAGGCCAGGTATCTGGATACTTGGTGCCGCTTCAGGGCCAGGTATCTGGAGACTTGGTGCCACTTCAAGGCCAGGTATCTGGAGACTTGGTGACGCTTCAGGGCCAGGTACCTGGATAATTGGTGCCGCTTCATGGCCAGGTATCTGAATACTCGGTGCCGATTCAGGGCCAGGTATCTGGATACTCGGTGCCGCTTCAGGGCCAGGTATCTGGATACATGCTGCTGCTTCAGGGCAAGGTATCTGGAGACTTGGTGCCACTTCAAGGCCAGGTATCTGGAGACTTGGTGCCTCTTCAGGGCCAGGTATCTGGATACTTGGTGCCCTTTCAGGGCCAGGTATCTGGATACTTGGTGCTGCTTCAGGGCCAGGTATCTGAAGACTAGGTGCCGCTTCAAGGCCAGGTATCTGGAGACTTGGTGAAGCTTGAGGGCCAGGTATCTGGATACTTGGTTCCGGTTCATGGCCAGGTATATGGATACTCGGTGCTGCTTCAGGGCCCGGTATCTGGATACTTGCTACCGCTTCAGGGCAAGGTATCTGGAGACTTGGTGCCGCTTCAAGGCCAGGTATCTGGATACTTGCTGCCACTTCAGGACCAGGTATCTGGAGACTTGGTACCGATTCAAGGCCAGGTATCTGGAGACTTGGTGCCTCTTCAGGTCCAGGTATCTGGATACTTGTGCCGCTTCAGGGCCAGGTATCTGGATTCTTGGTGCTGCTTCAGGGCCAGGTATCTGGAACCTTGGTGCCGCTTCAAGGCCAGGTATCTGGATTCTTGGTGCCTCTTCAGGGCCAGGTATCTGGATACTTGGTGCCGCTTCAGGGCCAGGTATCTGGATACTCGGTGCTGCTTCAGGGCCAGGTATCTGGAGACTTGGTGCCACTTCAAGGCCAGATATCTGGAGACTTGGTGATGCTTCAGGGCCAGGTATCTGGATAATTGGTGCTGCTTCATGGCCAGGTATCTGAATACTCGGTGCCGCTTCAGGGCCAGGTATCGGGATACTCGGTGCAGCTTCAGGGCCAGGTATCTGGATACATGCTGCTGCTTCAGGACAAGGTATCTGGAGACGTGGTGCTGCTTCAAGGCCAGGTATTTGGAGACTTGGTGTCGCTTCAGGGCCAGGTATCTAGATACTTGGTACCGCTTCAGGGCCAGTTATCTGGAGACTTGGTGCGGCTTCAGGTCCAGCTATCTGGAGACTTGGTGCTGCTTCAATGCCAGGTATCTGGATATTTACTGCCACTTCAGGACCAGGTATCTGGAGACTTGGTATCGATTCAAGGCCATGTATCTGGAGACTTGGTACCTCTTCAGGTCCAGGTATCTGGATACTTGGTGCTGCTTCAGGGCCAGGTATCTGGATTATTGGTGCTACTTCAGGGCTAGGTATCTGGAGACTTAGTGCCATTTCAGGGCCAGGTATCTGGAGACTTGGTGCCGCTTCAGGGCCAGGTATCTGGAGACTTGGTTCCACTTCAGGACCAGGTATCTGGATACTTGGTTCCGCTTCAAGGCCAGGTATCTGGATACTTGGTGCCGCTTCAGGGCCAGGTATCTGGAGACTTGGTGCCACTTCAAGGCCAGGTATCTGGAGACTTGGTGACGCTTCAGGGCCAGGTACCTGGATAATTGGTGCCGCTTCATGGCCAGGTATCTGAATACTCGGTGCCGATTCAGGGCCAGGTATCTGGATACTCGGTGCCGCTTCAGGGCCAGGTATCTGGATACATGCTGCTGCTTCAGGGCAAGGTATCTGGAGACTTGGTGCCACTTCAAGGCCAGGTATCTGGAGACTTGGTGTCGCTTCAGGGCCAGGTATCTGGATACTTGCAGCCGCTTCAGGGCCAGGTATCTGGAGACTTGGTGCTGCTTCAGGGCCAGGTGTCTGGATACTTGGTGCTGCTTCAAGGACAGTTATCTGGAGCCTTGGTGCCGCTTCAGGGACAGGTATCTGGAGACTTGGTGCCGCTTCAGGGCCAGGTATTTTGAGACTTGGTGCCGCTTCAAGGCCATATATCTGGAGACTTGGTGCTGCTTCAGGGCCAGGTGTCTGGATACTTGGTACCGCTTCAAGGCCAAGTATCTGGATACTTGGTGCCATTCAAGGACAGGTATCTGGAGACTTGGTGCCGCTTCAGGGCCAGGTATCTGGATTCTTGGTGCTACTTCAGGGCTAGGTATCTGGAGGCTTAGTGCCACTTCAGGGCCAGGTATCTGGAGACTTGGTGCCGCTTCAGGGCCAGGTATCTGGAGACTTGGTGCCGCTTCAGGGCCTGGTATCTGGATACTCGGTGCTGCTTCAGCGCCAGGTATCTGGAGACTTAGTGCCCCTTCAGGGCCAGGTATCTGGAGACTTAGTGCCGCTTCAGGGCCAGGTATCTGGAGACTTGGTTCTGCTTCAGGACCAGGTATCTGGAGACTTGGTTCCGCTTCAGGGCCAGGTATCTGGAGACTTGGTGCCGCTTCAGGGCCAGGTATCTGGAGACTTGGTGCTGCTTCAAGGCCAGGTATCTGGAGACTTGGTGCTGCTTCAGGGCCAGGTGTCTGGATACTTGGTGCCGCTTCAAGGCCAGGTATCTGGATACTCGGTGCCGCTTCAGGGCCAGGTATCTGGATACTCGGTTCCGCTTCAGGGACAGGCATCTGGATACTTGCTGCCGCTTCAGGGCAAGGTACCTGGAGACTTGGTGCCGCTTCAAGGCCAGGTATCTGGAGACTTGGTGTCACTTCAGGCCAGGTATCTGGATACTTGGTGCCGCTTCAGGGCCAGGTATCTGGAGACTTGGTGCTGCTTCAGGGCCAGGTGTCTGGATACTTGGTGCCGTTCAAGGACAGGTATATGGAGACTTGGTGCCGCTTCAGGGCCAGGTATCTGGAGACTTGGTGCTGCTTCAGGGCCAGGTGTCTGGAGACTTGGTGGCGCTTTAAGGCCAGGTATCTGGAGACTTGGTGCTGCTTCAGGGCCAGGTGTCTGGATACTTGGTGCCGCTTCAAGGCCAGGTATCTGGAGACTTGGTGCTGCTTCAGGGCCAGGTGTCTGGAGACTTGGTGCCGCTTCAGGGCCAGGTATCTGGAGACTTCGTTCCACTTCAGGACCAGGTATCTGGAGACTTGGTGCTGCTTCAGGGACAGGTGTCTGGATACTTGGTGCCGCTTTAAGGTCAGGTATCTGGAGACTTAGTGCCCCTTCAGGGCCAGGTATCTGGAGACTTGGTGCCGCTTCATGGCCAGGTATTTGGATACTCAGTGCTGCCTCAGGGCCAGGTATCTGGATACTTGCTGCCGTTTCAGGGCAAGGTATCTGGAGACCTGGTGGCGCTTCAAGAGCAAGGTATCTGGATACTTGCTGCCGCTTAGGGCCAGGTATCTGGAGACTTGGTGCCGCTTCAAGGCCAGGTATCTGGATACTCGGTGCCGCTTCAGGGCCAGGTATCTGGATACTCGGTTCCGCTTCAGGGACAGGTCTCTGGATACTTGCTGCCGCTTCAGGGCAAGGTATCTGGAGACTTGGTGCCACTTCAAGGCCAGGTATCTGGAGACTTGGTGTCACTTCAGGCCAGGTATCTGGATACTTGGTGCCACTTCAGGGCCAGGTATCTGGAGACTTGGTGCTGCTTCAGGGCCAGGTGTCTGGATACTTGGTGCCGTTCAAGGACAGGTATCTGGTGACTTGGTGCCGCTTCAGGGCCAGTTATCTGGAGACATGGTGCCGCTTCAGGGCCAGGTATCTGGAGACTTGGTGACGCTTTAAGGCCAGGTATCTGGAGACTTGGTGCTGCTTCAGGGCCAGGTGTCTGGATACTTGGTGCCGCTTCAAGGTCAGGTATCTGGAGACTTTGTGCTGCTTCAGGGCCAGGTATCTGGATACATGCTGCTGCTTCAGGACAAGGTATCTGGAGACTTGGTGCCGCTTCAAGGCCAGGTATTTGGAGACTTGGTGTTGCTTCAGGGCCAGGTATCTAGATACTTGGTACCGCTTCAGGGCCAGTTATCTGGAGACTTGGTGCGGCTTCAGGTCCAGCTATCTGGAGACTTGGTGCTGCTTCAATGCCAGGTATCTGGATATTTACTGCCACTTCAGGACCAGGTATCTGGAGACTTGGTATCGATTCAAGGCCATGTATCTGGAGACTTGGTACCTCTTCAGGTCCAGGTATCTGGATACTTGGTGCCGCTTCAGGGCCAGGTATCTGGATTATTGGTGCTACTTCAGGGCTAGGTATCTGGAGACTTAGTGCCACTTCAGGGCCAGGTATCTGGATACTTGGTTCCGCTTCAAGGCCAGGTATCTGGATACTTGGTGCCGCTTCAGGGCCAGGTATCTGGAGACTTGGTGCCACTTCAAGGCCAGGTATCTGGAGACTTGGTGACGCTTCAGGGCCAGGTAAGTGGATAATTGGTGCCGCTTCATGGCCAGGTATCTGAATACTCGGTGCCGATTCAGGGCCAGGTATCTGGATACTCGGTGCCGCTTCAGGGCCAGGTATCTGGATACATGGTGCTGCTTCAGGGCAAGGTATCTGGAGACTTGGTGCCACTTCAAGGCCAGGTATCTGGAGACTTGGTGCCTCTTCAGGGCCAGGTATCTGGATACTTGGTGCCCTTTCAGGGCCAGGTATCTGGATACTTGGTGCTGCTTCAGGGCCAGGTATCTGAAGACTAGGTGCCGCTTCAAGGCCAGGTATCTGGAGACTTGGTGAAGCTTGAGGGCCAGGTATCTGGATACTTGGTTCCGGTTCATGGCCAGGTATATGGATACTCGGTGCTGCTTCAGGGCAAGGTATCTGGAGACTTGGTGCCGCTTCAAGGCAAGGTATCTGGAGACTTGGTGCCGCTTCAAGGCCAGGTATCTGGATACTTGCTGCCACTTCAGGACCAGGTATCTGGAGACTTGGTACCGATTCAAGGCCAGGTATCTGGAGACTTGGTGCCTCTTCAGGTCCAGGTATCTGGATACTTGTGCCGCTTCAGGGCCAGGTATCTGGATTCTTGGTGCTGCTTCAGGGCCAGGTATCTGGAACCTTGATGCCGCTTCAAGGCCAGGTATCTGGATTCTTGGTGCCTCTTCAGGGCCAGGTATCTGGATACTTGGTGCCGCTTCAGGGCCAGGTATCTGGATACTCGGTGCTGCTTCAGGGCCAGGTATCTGGAGACTTGGTGCCACTTCAAGGCCAGATATCTGGAGACTTGGTGATGCTTCAGGGCCAGGTATCTGGATAATTGGTGCTGCTTCATGGCCAGGTATCTGAATACTCGGTGCCGCTTCAGGGCCAGGTATCTGGATACTCGGTGCAGCTTCAGGGCCAGGTATCTGGATACATGCTGCTGCTTCAGGACAAGGTATCTCGAGACGTGGTGCCGCTTCAAGGCCAGGTATTTGGAGACTTGGTGTCGCTTCAGGGCCAGGTATCTAGATACTTGGTACCGCTTCAGGGCCAGTTATCTGGAGACTTGGTGCGGCTTCAGGTCCAGCTATCTGGAGACTTGGTGCTGCTTCAATGCCAGGTATCTGGATATTTACTGCCACTTCAGGACCAGGTATCTGGAGACTTGGTATCGATTCAAGGCCATGTATCTGGAGACTTGGTACCTCTTCAGGTCCAGGTATCTGGATACTTGGTGCTGCTTCAGGGCCAGGTATCTGGATTATTGGTGCTACTTCAGGGCTAGGTATCTGGAGACTTAGTGCCACTTCAGGGCCAGGTATCTGGAGACTTGGTGCCGCTTCAGGGCCAGGTATCTGGAGACTTGGTTCCGCTTCAGGACCAGGTATCTGGATACTTGGTTCCGCTTCAAGGCCAGGTATCTGGATACTTGGTGCCGCTTCAGGGCCAGGTATCTGGAGACTTGGTGCCACTTCAAGGCCAGGTATCTGGAGACTTGGTGACGCTTCAGGGCCAGGTACCTGGATAATTGGTGCCGCTTCATGGCCAAGTATCTGAATACTCGGTGCCGATTCAGGGCCAGGTATCTGGATACTCGGTGCCGCTTCAGGGCCAGGTATCTGGATACATGCTGCTGCTTCAGGGCAAGGTATCTGGAGACTTGGTGCCACTTCAAGGCCAGGTATCTGGAGACTTGGTGCCTCTTCAGGGCCAGGTATCTGGATACTTGGTGCCCTTTCAGGGCCAGGTATCTGGATACTTGGTGTCGCTTCAGGGCCAGGTATCTGGATACTTGCAGCCGCTTCAGGGCCAGGTATCTGGAGACTTGGTGCTGCTTCAGGGCCAGGTGTCTGGATACTTGGTGCTGCTTCAAGGACAGTTATCTGGAGCCTTGGTGCCGCTTCAGGGACAGGTATCTGGAGACTTGGTGCCGCTTCAGGGCCAGGTATTTTGAGACTTGGTGCCGCTTCAAGGCCATATATCTGGAGACTTGGTGCTGCTTCAGGGCCAGGTGTCTGGATACTTGGTACCGCTTCAAGGCCAAGTATCTGGATACTTGGTGCCATTCAAGGACAGGTATCTGGAGACTTGGTGCCGCTTCAGGGCCAGGTATCTGGATTCTTGGTGCTACTTCAGGGCTAGGTATCTGGAGGCTTAGTGCCACTTCAGGGCCAGGTATCTGGAGACTTGGTGCCGCTTCAGGGCCAGGTATCTGGAGACTTGGTGCCGCTTCAGGGCCTGGTATCTGGATACTCGGTGCTGCTTCAGCGCCAGGTATCTGGAGACTTAGTGCCCCTTCAGGGCCAGGTATCTGGAGACTTAGTGCCGCTTCAGGGCCAGGCATCTGGAGACTTGGTTCTGCTTCAGGGCCAAGTATCTGGAGACTTGGTGCTGCTTCTGGGCCAGGTATCTGGAGACTTGGTGCCGCTTCAGGGCCAGGTATTTGGAGACTTGGTGCTGCTTCAAGGCCAGGTATCTGGAGACTTAGTGCCGCTTCAGGGCAAGGTATCTGGAGACTTGGTTCCGCTTCAGGACCAGGTATCTGGATACTTGGTTCCGCTTCAAGGCCAGGTATCTGGATACTTGGTGCCGCTTCAGGGCCAGGTATCTGGATACTCGGTGCTGCTTCAGGGCCAGGTATCTGGAGACTTGGTGCTGCTTCAAAGCCAGGTATCTGGAGACTTGGTGCCGCTTCAGGGCCAGGTATCTGGAATCTTGGTGCTACTTCAGGGCTATGTATCTGGAGACTTAGTGCCACTTCAGGGCCAGGTATCTGGAGACTTGGTTCCGCTTCAGGACCAGGTATCTGGATACTTGGTTCCGCTTCAAGGCCAGGTATCTGGATACTTGGTGCCGCTTCAGGGCCAGGTATCTGGATACTCGGTGCTGCTTCAGGGCCAGGTATCTGGAGACTTGGTGCTGCTTCAAAGCCAGGTATCTGGAGACTTGGTGTCGCTTCAGGGCCAGGTATATGGATACTTGGTGCCGCTTCATGGCCAGGTATTTGGATGCTCGGTGCCGCTTCAGGGCCAGGTATCTGGATGCTCGGTGCTGCTTCAGGGCCAGGTATCTGGAGACTTGCTGCTGTTTCAGGGCAAGGTATCTGGAGGCTTGGTGCCGCTTCAAGGACCAGGTATCTGGAGATTTGGTACCGATTCTAGGCCAGGTATCTGGAGACTTGGTGCCTCTTCAGGTCCAGGTATCTGGATACTTGGTGCCGCTTCAGGGCCAGGTATCTGGATTCTTGGTGTTGCTTCAGGGCCAGGTATCTGGAGACTTAGTGCCCCTTCAGGGCTAGGTATCTGGAGACTTGGTGCCGCTTCAGGGCCAGGTATTTGGAGACTTGATTCTGCTTCAGGGCCAGGTATCTGGAGACTTGGTGCCGCTTCAGGGCCAGGTATTTGGAGACTTGGTGCTGCTTCAAGGCCAGGTATCTGGAGACTTGGTGCTGCTTCAGGGCCAGGTGTCTGGATACTTAGTGTCGCTTCAAGGCCAGGTATCCGGAGACTTGGTGCTGCTTCATGGCCAGGTATCTGGAGACTTGGTGCCACTTCAGGGCCAGGTACCTGGATACTTGCTGCCGCTTCAGGGCAAGGTATCTAGAGACTTGGTGCCGCTTCAAGGCCAGGTATCTGGATACTTGGTTCTGCTTCATGGCCAGGTATCTGGATACTTGGTGCCGCTTCAGGGTCAGGTATCTGGATACTCGGTGCCGCTTCAGGGCCAGGTATCTGGAGACTTGGTGCTGCTTCAGGGCCATGTGTCTGGATACTTGGTGCCGTTCAAGGACAGGTATCTGGAGTCTTGGAGCTGCTTCAGGGCCAGGTATCTGGAGACTTGGTGCCGCTTCAGGGCCAGGTATCTGGAGACTTGGTGCCGCTTCAAGGCCTGGTATCTGGAGACTTGGTGCTGCTTCAGGGCCAGGTGTCTAGCTACTTGGTGCCACTTCAAGGCCAGGTATCTGGAGACTCTGTGCTGCTTCAGGGCCAAGTATCTGGAGACTTGGTGCCACTTCATGGCCAGGTATCTGGAGACTTCGTTGCGCTTCAGGACCAGGTATCTGGAGACTTGGTTCTGCTTCAGGGCCAGGTATCTGGAGACTTGGTGCTGCTTCATGTCCAGGTGTCTGGATACTTGGTGCCGCTTCAAGGTCAGGTATCTGGAGACTTGGTGCTGCTTCAGGGCCAGGTATCTGGAGACTTGATGCCGCTTCAAGGCCAGGTATCTGGATACTTGGTGCTACTTCATGGCCAGGTATCTGGAGACTTAGTGCCGCTTCAGGGCCAGGTATCTGGAGACTTGGTGCCACTTCAGGGCCAGGTATCTGGATTCTTGGTGCTACTTCACGGCCAGGTATCTGGAGACTTGGTGCCGCTTCAGGGCCAGGTATCTGGAGACTTGGTGCCGTTTCAGGGCCAGGTATCTGGAGACTTGGTTCTGCTTCAGGTCCAGGTATCTGGAGACTTGGTTCTGCTTCAAGGCCAGGTATCTGGATACCTGGTGCCGCTTCAAGGCCAGGTATCTGGAGACTTGGTGCCTCTTCAGAGCCAAGTATCTGGATACTTGGTGCCGCTTCAGGGCCAGGTATCTGGATACTTGATGCCGCTTCATGGCCAGGTATTTGGATACTCGGTGCTGCCTCAGGGCCAGGTATCTGGATACCTGCTGCCGTTTCAGGGCAAGGTATCTGGAGACCTGGTGCCGCTTCAAGAGCAAGGTATCTGGATACTTGCTGCCGCTTCAGGACCAGGTATCTGGAGATTTGGTACCGATTCAAGGCCAGGTATCTGGAGACTTGGTGCCTCTTCAGGTCCAGGTTTCTGGATTCTTGGTGCCGCTTCAGGGCCAGGTATCTGGATTCTTGGCACTGCTTCAGGGCCAGGTATCTGGAGACTTAGTGCCCCTTCAGGGCTAGGTATCTGGAGACTTAGTGCCGCTTCAGGGCCAGGTATCTGGAGACTTGGTTCTGCTTCAGGACCAGGTATCTGGAGACTTGGTTCCGCTTCAGGGCCAGGTATCTGGAGACTTGGTGCCGCTTCAGGGCCAGGTATCTGGAGACTTGGTGCTGCTTCAAGGCCAGGTATCTGGAGACTTGGTGCTGCTTCAGGGCCAGGTGTCTGGATACTTGGTGCCGCTTCAAGGCCAGGTATCTGGATACTCGGTGCCGCTTCAGGGCCAGGTATCTGGATACTCGGTTCCGCTTCAGGGACAGGCATCTGGATACTTGCTGCCGCTTCAGGGCAAGGTACCTGGAGACTTGGTGCCGCTTCAAGGCCAGGTATCTGGAGACTTGGTGTCACTTCAGGCCAGGTATCTGGATACTTGGTGCCGCTTCAGGGCCAGGTATCTGGAGACTTGGTGCTGCTTCAGGGCCAGGTGTCTGGAGACTTGGTGGCGCTTTAAGGCCAGGTATCTGGAGACTTGGTGCTGCTTCAGGGCCAGGTGTCTGGATACTTGGTGCCGCTTCAAGGCCAGGTATCTGGAGACTTGGTGCTGCTTCAGGGCCAGGTGTCTGGAGACTTGGTGCCGCTTCAGGGCCAGGTATCTGGAGACTTCGTTCCACTTCAGGACCAGGTATCTGGAGACTTGGTGCTGCTTCAGGGACAGGTGTCTGGATACTTGGTGCCGCTTTAAGGTCAGGTATCTGGAGACTTAGTGCCCCTTCAGGGCCAGGTATCTGGAGACTTGGTGCCGCTTCATGGCCAGGTATTTGGATACTCGGTGCTGCCTCAGGCCAGGTATCTGGATACTTGCTGCCGTTTCAGGGCAAGGTATCTGGAGACCTGGTGCCGCTTCAAGAGCAAGGTATCTGGATACTTGCTGCCGCTTCAGGACCAGGTATCTGGAGACTTGGTGCCGCTTCAAGGCCAGGTATCTGGATACTCGGTGCCGCTTCAGGGCCAGGTATCTGGATACTCGGTTCCGCTTCAGGGACAGGTCTCTGGATACTTGCTGCCGCTTCAGGGCAAGGTATCTGGAGACTTGGTGCCACTTCAAGGCCAGGTATCTGGAGACTTGGTGTCACTTCAGGCCAGGTATTTGGATACTTGGTGCCACTTCAGGGCCAGGTATCTGGAGACTTGGTGCTGCTTCAGGGCCAGGTGTCTGGATACTTGGTGCCGTTCAAGGACAGGTATCTGGTGACTTGGTGCCGCTTCAGGGCCAGGTATCTGGAGACATGGTGCCGCTTCAGGGCCAGGTATCTGGAGACTTGGTGACACTTTAAGGCCAGGTATCTGGAGACTTGGTGCTGCTTCAGGGCCAGGTGTCTGGATACTTGGTGCCGCTTCAAGGTCAGGTATCTGGAGACTTTGTGCTGCTTCAGGGCCAGGTATCTGGAGACTTGGTGCCGCTTCAGGGCCAGGTATCTGGAGACTTCGTTCCGCTTCAGGACCAGGTATCTGGAGACTTGGTTCTGCTTCAGGGCCAGGTATCTGGATACTTGGTGCCGCTTCAGGGCCAGGTATCTGTAGACTTGGTAATTCTCAGGGCCCGGTATCTGGATACGTGGTGCCACTTCAGGGCCAGGTATCTGGATACTTGGTGCTGCTTCAGGGCCAGGTATCTGGAGACTTTCTGCCACTTCAGGGCTAGGTATCTGGATACTTGGTGCCTCTTCACGTCCAGGTATCTGGAGAATTAGTGCCGCTTCAGGGCCAGGTATCTGGAGACTTGGTGCCACTTCAGGGCCAGGTATCTGGAGACTTGGTTCCACTTCAGGACCAGGTATCTGGAGACTTGGTTCCGCTTTGGGCCAGGTATCTGGATTCTTGGTGCCGCTTCAAGGCCAGGTATCTGGAGACTTGGTGCCTCTTCAGGGCCAGGTATCTGGATACTTGGTGCCCCTTCAGGGCCAGGTATCTGGATACTTGGTGCTGCTTCAGGGCCAGGTATCTGAAGACTAGGTGCCGCTTCAAGGCCAGGTATCTGGATACTCGGTGCCTCTTCAGGGCCAGGTATCTGGATACTCGGTTCCGCTTCAGGGACAGGTCTCTGGATACTTGCTGCCGCTTCAGGGCAAGGTATCTGGAGACTTGGTGCCACTTCAAGGCCAGGTATCTGGAGACTTGGTGTCACTTCAACCCAGGTATCTGGATACTTGGTGCCACTTCAGGGCCAGGTATCTGGAGACTTGGTGCTGCTTCAGGGCCAGGTGTCTGGATACTTGGTGCCATTCAAGGACAGGTATCTGGAGACTTGGTGCCGCTTCAGGGCCAGGTATCTGGAGACATGGTGCCGCTTCAGGGCCAGGTATCTGGAGACTTGGTGCCGCTTCAGGGCCAGGTATCTGGAGACATGGTGCCGCTTCAGGGCCAGGTATCTGGAGACTTGGTGCCGCTTTAAGGCCAGGTATCTGGAGACTTGGTGCTGCTTCAGGGCCAGGTGTCTGGATACTTGGTGCCGCTTCAAGGTCAGGTATCTGGAGACTTTGTGCTGCTTCAGGGCCAGGTATCTGGAGACTTGGTGCCGCTTCAGGGCCAGGTATCTGGAGACTTCGTTCCGCTTCAGGACCAGGTATCTGGAGACTTGGTTCTGCTTCAGGGCCAGGTATCTGGATACTTGGTGCCGCTTCAGGGCCAGGTATCTGTAGACTTGGTAACTCTCAGGGCCCGGTATCTGAATACATGGTGCCACTTCAGGGCCAGGTATCTGGATACTTGGTGCCGCTTCAGGGCCAGGTATCTGGAGACTTTCTGCCACTTCAGGGCAAGGTATCTGGATACTTGGTGCCTCTTCACGTCCAGGTATCTGGAGACTTAGTGCCGCTTCAGGGCCAGGTATCTGGAGACTTGGTGCCACTTCAGGGCCAGGTATCTGGAGACTTGGTTCCACTTCAGGACCAGGTATCTGGAGACTTGGTTCCGCTTCGGGCCAGGTATCTGGATTCTTGGTGCCCCTTCAAGGCCAGGTATCTGGAGACTTGGTGCCTCTTCAGGGCCAGGTATCTGGATACTTGGTGCCATTTCAGGGCCAGGTATCTGGATACTTGGTGCTGCTTCAGGGCCAGGTATCTGAAGACTAGGTGCCGCGTCAAGGCCAGGTATCTGGAGACTTGGTGAAGCTTGAGGGCCAGGTATCTGGAGACTTGGTGCTGCTTCAGGGCCAGGTATCTGGAGACTTGGTGCCGCTTCAGGGCCAGGTATTTGGAGACTTGGTGCTGCTTCAAGGCCAGGTATCTGGAGACTTAGTGCCGCTTCAGGGCCAGGTATCTGGAGACTTGGTGCCGCTTCAGGGCCAGGTATTTGAAGACTAGGTGCCGCTTCAAGGCCAGGTATCTGGAGACTTGGTGAAGCTTGAGGGCCAGGTATCTGGAGACTTGGTGCTGCTTCAGGGCCAGGTATCTGGAGACTTGGTGCTGCTTCAGGGCCAGGTATCTGGAGACTTGGTTCCGCTTCGGGCCAGGTATCTGGATTCTTGGTGCCGTTTCAAGGCCAGGTATCTGGAGACTTGGTGCCTCTTCAGGGCCAGGTATCTGGATACTTGGTGCCCCTTCAGGGCCATGTATCTGGATATTTGGTGCTGCTTCAGGGCCAGGTATCTGAAGACTAGGTGCCGCTTCAAGGCCAGGTATCTGGAGACTTGGTGAAGCTTGAGGGCCAGGTATCTGGATACTTGGTGCCGGTTCATGGCCAGGTATATGGATACTCGGTGCTGCTTCAGGGCCAGGTATCTGGATGCTCGGTGCTGCTTCAGGGCCCGGTATCTGGATACTTGCTGCCGCTTCAGGGCAAGGTATCTGGAGACTTGGTGCCGCTTCAAGGCCAGGTATCTGGATACTTGCTGCCACTTCAGGACCAGGTATCTGGAGACTTGGTACCGATTCAAGGCCAGGTATCTGGAGACTTGGTGCCTCTTCAGGTCCAGGTATCTGGATACTTGTGCCGCTTCAGGGCCAGGTATCTGGATTCTTGGTGCTGCTTCAGGGCCAGGTATCTGGAACCTTGCTGCCGCTTCAGGACCAGGTATCTGGAGATTTGGTACCGATTCTAGGCCAGGTATCTGGAGACTTGGTGCCTCTTCAGGTCCAGGTATCTGGATACTTGGTTCCGCTTCAGAGCCAGGTATCTGGATTCTTGGTGTTGCTTCAGGGCCAGGTATCTGGAGACTTAGTGCCCCTTCAGGGCCAGGTATCTGGAGACTTGGTGCCGCTTCAGGGCCAGGTATCTGGAGACTTGGTTCTGCTTCAGGGCCAAGTATCTGGAGACTTGGTGCTGCTTCAGGGACAGGTATCTGGAGACTTGGTGCCACTTCAGGGCCAGGTATTTGGAGACTTGCTTCTGCTTCAAGGCCAGGTATCTGGAGACTTGGTGCTGCTTCAGGGCCAGGTGTCTGGATACTTGGTGCCGCTTCAAGGCCAGGTATCTGGAGACTTGGTGCTGTTTCATGGCCAGGTATCTGGAGACTTGGTGCCACTTTAGTGCCAGATACCTGGATACTTGCTGCCGCTTCAGGGCAAGGTATCTGGAGACTTGGTGCCGCTTCAAGGCCAGGTATCTGGATACTTGGTTCTGCTTCATGGCCAGGTATCTGGATACTCGGTGCCGCTTCAGTGCCAGGTCTCTGGATACTCGGTGCCGCTTCAGGGCCAGGTATCTGGAGACTTGGTGCTGCTTCAGGGCCAGGTGTCTGGATACTTGGTGCCATTCAAGGACAGGTATCTGGAGTCTTGGAGCTGTTTCAGGGCCAGGTATCTGGAGACTTGGTGCCGCTTCAGGGCCAGGTATCTGGAGACTTGGTGCCGCTTCAGGGCCAGGTGTCTGGATACTTGATGCCACTTCAAGGCCAGGTATCTGGAGACTTGGTGCTGCTTCAGGGCCAAGTATCTGGAGACTTGGTGCCACTTCAGGGCCAGGTATCTGGAGACTTCGTTCCGCTTCAGGACCAGGTATCTGGAGACTTGGTTCTGCTTCAGGGCCAGGTATCTGGAGACTTGGTGCTGCTTCAGGGCCAGGTGTCTGGATACTTGGTGCTGCTTCAAGGTCAGGTATCTGGAGACTTGGTGCTGCTTCAGGGCCAGGTATCTGGAGACTTGATGCCGCTTCAAGGCCAGGTATCTGGATACTTGGTGCTACTTCACGGCCAGGTATCTGGAGACTTAATGCCGCTTCAGGGCCAGGTATCTGGAGACTTGGTGCCACTTCAGGGCCAGGTATCTGGATTCTTGGTGCTACTTCACAGCCAGTTATCTGGAGACTTGGTGCTGCTTCAGGGCCAGGTATCTGGAGACTTGGTGCCGCTTCAGGGCCAGGTATCTGGAGACTTGGTTCTGCTTCAGGACCAGGTATCTGGAGACTTGGTTCTGCTACAAGGCCAGGTATCTGGATACTTGGTGCCGCTTCAAGGCCAGGTATCTGGAGACTTGGTGCCTCTTCAGGGCCAAGTATCTGGCGACTTGGTGCCGCTTCAGGGCCAGGTATCTGGAGACTTGGTTCTGCTTCAGGACCAGGTATCTGGAGACTTGGTTCTGCTACAAGGCCAGGTATCTGGATACTTGGTGCCGCTTCAAGGCCAGGTATCTGGAGACTTGGTGCCTCTTCAGGGCCAAGTATCTGGATACTTGGTGCCACTTCAGGGCCAGGTATCTGGATTCTTGGTGCTACTTCACAGCCAGTTATCTGGAGACTTGGTGCCGCTTCAGGGCCAGGTATCTGGAGACTTGGTGCCGCTTCAGGGCCAGGTATCTGGAGACTTGGTTCTGCTTCAGGACCAGGTATCTGGAGACTTGGTTCTGCTACAAGGCCAGGTATCTGGATACTTGGTGCCGCTTCAAGGCCAGGTATCTGGAGACTTGGTGCCACTTCAAGGCCAAGTATCTGGATTCTTGGTGCCTCTTCAGGGCCAGGTATCTGGATACTTGGTGCCGCTTCAGGGCCAGGTATCTGGATACTCGGTGCTGCTTCAGGGCCAGGTATCTGGAGACTTGGTGCCACTTCAAGGCCAGGTATCTGGAGACTTGGTGACGCTTCAGGGCCAGGTATCTGGATAATTGGTGCCGCTTCATGGCCAGGTATCTGAATACTCGGTGCCGCTTCAGGGCCAGGTATCTGGATACTCGGTGCCGCTTCAGGGCCAGGTATCTGGATACATGCTGCTGCTTCAGGGCAAGGTATCTGGAGACTTGGTGCCGCTTCAAGGCCAGGTATCTGGAGACTTGGTGTCGCTTCAGGGCCAGGTATCTGGATACTTGGTGCCGCTTCAGGGCCAGATATCTGGAGACTTGGTGCGGCTTCAGGTCCAGCTATCTGGAGACTTGGTGCTGCTTCAAGGCCAGGTATCTGGATATTTACTGCCACTTCAGGACCAGGTATCTTGAGACTTGGTATCGATTCAAGGCCAGGTATCTGGATACTTGCTGCCGCTTCAGGACAAGGTATCTGGAGATTTGGTACCGATTCTAGGCCAGGTATCTGGAGACTTGGTGCCTATTCAGGTCCAGGTATCTGGATACTTGGTTCCGCTTCAGGGCCAGGTATCTGGATTCTTGGTGTTGCTTCAGGGCCAGGTATCTGGAGACTTAGTGCCCCTTCAGGGCCAGGTATCTGGAGACTTGGTGCCGCTTCTGGGCCAGGCATCTGGAGACTTGGTTCTGCTTCAGGGCCAAGTATCTGGAGACTCTGTGCTGCTTCAGGGCCAGGTATCTGGAGACTTGGTGCCGCTTCAGGGCCAGGTATTTGGAGACTTGGTGCTGCTTCAAGGCCAGGTATCTGGAGACTTAGTGCCGCTTCAGGGCCAGGTATCTGGAGACTTGGTTCCGCTTCAGGACCAGGTATCTGGATACTTGGTTCCGCTTCAAGGCCAGGTATCTGGATACTTGCTGCAGCTTCAAGGCCAGGTATCTGGATACTTGGTGCCGCTTCAGGGCCAGGTATCTGGATACTCGGTGCTGCTTCAGGGCCAGGTATCTGGAGACTTGGTGCTGCTTCAAAGCCAGGTATCTGGAGACTTGGTGCCGCTTCAGGGCCAGGTATCTGGAATCTTGGTGCTACTTCAGGGCTATGTATCTGGAGACTTAGTGCCACTTCAGGGCCAGGTATCTGGAGACTTGGTTCCGCTTCAGGACCAGGTATCTGGATACTTGGTTCCGCTTCAAGGCCAGGTATCTGGATACTTGGTGCCGCTTCAGGGCCAGGTATCTGGATACTCGGTGCTGCTTCAGGGCCAGGTATCTGGAGACTTGGTGCTGCTTCAAAGCCAGGTATCTGGAGACTTGGTGTCGCTTCAGGGCCAGGTATATGGATACTTGGTGCCGCTTCATGGCCAGGTATTTGGATGCTCGGTGCCGCTTCAGGGCCAGGTATCTGGATGCTCGGTGCTGCTTCAGGGCCAGGTATCTGGAGACTTGCTGCTGTTTCAGGGCAAGGTATCTGGAGGCTTGGTGCCACTTCAAGGACCAGGTATCTGGAGATTTGGTACCGATTCTAGGCCAGGTATCTGGAGACTTGGTGCCTCTTCAGGTCCAGGTATCTGGATACTTGGTGCCGCTTCAGGGCCAGGTATCTGGATTCTTGGTGTTGCTTCAGGGCCAGGTATCTGGAGACTTAGTGCCCCTTCAGGGCTAGGTATCTGGAGACTTGGTGCTGCTTCAGGGCCAGGTATTTGGAGACTTGATTCTGCTTCAGGGCCAGGTATCTGGAGACTTGGTGCCGCTTCAGGGCCAGGTATTTGGAGACTTGGTGCTGCTTCAAGGCCAGGTATCTGGAGACTTGGTGCTGCTTCAGGGCCAGGTGTCTGGATACTTAGTGTCGCTTCAAGGCCAGGTATCCGGAGACTTGGTGCTGCTTCATGGCCAGGTATCTGGAGACTTGGTGCCACTTCAGGGCCAGGTACCTGGATACTTGCTGCCGCTTCAGGGCAAGGTATCTGGAGACTTGGTGCCGCTTCAAGGCCAGGTATCTGGATACTTGGTTCTGCTTCATGGCCAGGTATCTGGATACTTGGTGCCGCTTCAGGGTCAGGTATCTGGATACTCGGTGCCGCTTCAGGGCCAGGTATCTGGAGACTTGGTGCCGCTTCAGGGCCAGGTATCTGGAGACTTGGTGCCGCTTCAAGGCCTGGTATCTGGAGACTTGGTGCTGCTTCAGGGCCAGGTGTCTAGCTACTTGGTGCCACTTCAAGGCCAGGTATCTGGAGACTCTGTGCTGCTTCAGGGCCAAGTATCTGGAGACTTGGTGCCACTTCAGGGCCAGGTATCTGGAGACTTCGTTGCGCTTCAGGACCAGGTATCTGGAGACTTGGTTCTGCTTCAGGGCCAGGTATCTGGAGACTTGGTGCTGCTTCATGTCCAGGTGTCTGGATACTTGGTGCCGCTTCAAGGTCAGGTATCTGGAGACTTGGTGCTGCTTCAGGGCCAGGTATCTGGAGACTTGATGCCGCTTCAAGGCCAGGTATCTGGATACTTGGTGCTACTTCATGGCCAGGTATCTGGAGACTTAGTGCCGCTTCAGGGCCAGGTATCTGGAGACTTGGTGCCACTTCAGGGCCAGGTATCTGGATTCTTGGTGCTACTTCACGGCCAGGTATCTGGAGACTTGGTGCCGCTTCAGGGCCAGGTATCTGGAGACTTGGTGCCGTTTCAGGGCCAGGTATCTGGAGACTTGGTTCTGCTTCAGGTCCAGGTATCTGGAGACTTGGTTCTGCTTCAAGGCCAGGTATCTGGATACCTGGTGCCACTTCAAGGCCAGGTATCTGGAGACTTGGTGCCTCTTCAGAGCCAAGTATCTGGATACTTGGTGCCGCTTCAGGGCCAGGTATCTGGATACTTGATGCCGCTTCATGGCCAGGTATTTGGATACTCGGTGCTGCCTCAGGGCCAGGTATCTGGATACTTGCTGCCGTTTCAGGGCAAGGTATCTGGAGACCTGGTGCCGCTTCAAGGCCAGGTATCTGGATACTTGGTTCTGCTTCATGGCCAGGTATCTGGATACTTGGTGCCGCTTCAGGGTCAGGTATCTGGATACTTGGTGCCTCTTCAGGTCCAGGTTTCTGGATTCTTGGTGCCGCTTCAGGGCCAGGTATCTGGATTCTTGGCACTGCTTCAGGGCCAGGTATCTGGAGACTTAGTGCCCCTTCAGGGCTAGGTATCTGGAGACTTAGTGCCGCTTCAGGGCCAGGTATCTGGAGACTTGGTTCTGCTTCAGGACCAGGTATCTGGAGACTTGGTTCCGCTTCAGGGCCAGGTATCTGGAGACTTGGTGCCGCTTCAGGGCCAGGTATCTGGAGACTTGGTGCTGCTTCAAGGCCAGGTATCTGGAGACTTGGTGCTGCTTCAGGGCCAGGTGTCTGGATACTTGGTGCCGCTTCAAGGCCAGGTATCTGGATACTCGGTGCCGCTTCAGGGCCAGGTATCTGGATACTCGGTTCCGTTTCAGGGACAGGCATCTGGATACTTGCTGCCGCTTCAGGGCAAGGTACCTGGAGACTTGGTGCCGCTTCAAGGCCAGGTATCTGGAGACTTGGTGTCACTTCAGGCCAGGTATCTGGATACTTGGTGCCGCTTCAGGGCCAGGTATCTGGAGACTTGGTGCTGCTTCAGGGCCAGGTGTCTGGATACTTGGTGCCGTTCAAGGACAGGTATATGGAGACTTGGTGCCGCTTCAGGGCCAGGTATCTGGAGACTTGGTGCTGCTTCAGGGCCAGGTGTCTGGAGACTTGGTGGCGCTTTAAGGCCAGGTATCGGGAGACTTGGTGCTGCTTCAGGGCCAGGTGTCTGGATACTTGGTGCCGCTTCAAGGCCAGGTATCTGGAGACTTGGTGCTGCTTCAGGGCCAGGTGTCTGGATACTTGGTGCCGCTTCAGGGCCAGGTATCTGGAGACTTCGTTCCACTTCAGGACCAGGTATCTGGAGACTTGGTGCTGCTTCATGGACAGGTGTCTGGATACTTGGTGCCGCTTTAAGGTCAGGTATCTGGAGACTTAGTGCCCCTTCAGGGCCAGGTATCTGGAGACTTGGTGCCGCTTCATGGCCAGGTATTTGGATACTCGGTGCTGCCTCAGGGCCAGGTATCTGGATACTTGCTGCCGTTTCAGGGCAAGGTATCTGGAGACCTGGTGCCGCTTCAAGAGCAAGGTATCTGGATACTTGCTGCCGCTTCAGGACCAGGTATCTGGAGACTTGGTGCCGCTTCAAGGCCAGGTATCTGGATACTCGGTGCCGCTTCAGGGCCAGGTATCTGGATACTCGGTTCCGCTTCAGGGACAGGTCTCTGGATACTTGCTGCCGCTTCAGGGCAAGGTATCTGGAGACTTGGTGCCACTTCAAGGCCAGGTATCTGGAGACTTGGTGTCACTTCAGGCCAGGTATTTGGATACTTGGTGCCACTTCAGGGCCAGGTATCTGGAGACTTGGTGCTGCTTCAGGGCCAGGTGTCTGGATACTTGGTGCCGTTCAAGGACAGGTATCTGGTGACTTGATGCCGCTTCAGGGCCAGGTATCTGGAGACATGGTGCCGCTTCAGGGCCAGGTATCTGGAGACTTGGTGACACTTTAAGGCCAGGTATCTGGAGACTTGGTGCTGCTTCAGGGCCAGGTGTCTGGATACTTGGTGCCGCTTCAAGGTCAGGTATCTGGAGACTTTGTGCTGCTTCAGGGCCAGGTATCTGGAGACTTGGTGCCGCTTCAGGGCCAGGTATCTGGAGACTTCGTTCCGCTTCAGGACCAGGTATCTGGAGACTTGGTTCTGCTTCAGGGCCAGGTATCTGGATACTTGGTGCCGCTTCAGGGCCAGGTATCTGTAGACTTGGTAACTCTCAGGGCCCGGTATCTGGATATGTGGTGCCACTTCAGGGCCAGGTATCTGGATACTTGGTGCCGCTTCAGGGCCAGGTATCTGGAGACTTTCTGCCACTTCAGGGCTAGGTATCTGGATACTTGGTGCCTCTTCACGTCCAGGTATCTGGAGACTTAGTGCCGCTTCAGGGCCAGGTATCTGGAGACTTGGTGCCACTTCAGGGCCAGGTATCTGGAGACTTGGTTCCACTTCAGGACCAGGTATCTGGAGACTTGGTTCCGCTTTGGGCCAGGTATCTGGATTCTTGGTGCCGCTTCAAGGCCAGGTATCTGGAGACTTGGTGCCTCTTCAGGGCCAGGTATCTGGATACTTGGTGCCCCTTCAGGGCCAGGTATCTGGATACTTGGTGCTGCTTCAGGGCCAGGTATCTGAAGACTAGGTGCCGCTTCAAGGCCAGGTATCTGGATACTCGGTGCCTCTTCAGGGCCAGGTATCTGGATACTCGGTTCCGCTTCAGGGACAGGTCTCTGGATACTTGCTGCCGCTTCAGGGCAAGGTATCTGGAGACTTGGTGTCACTTCAAGGCCAGGTATCTGGAGACTTGGTGTCACTTCAACCCAGGTATCTGGATACTTGGTGCCACTTCAGGGCCAGGTATCTGGAGACTTGGTGCTGCTTCAGGGCCAGGTGTCTGGATACTTGGTGCCATTCAAGGACAGGTATCTGGAGACTTGGTGCCGCTTCAGGGCCAGGTATCTGGAGACATGGTGCCACTTCAGGGCCAGGTATCTGGAGACTTGGTGCCGCTTTAAGGCCAGGTATCTGGAGACTTGGTGCTGCTTCAGGGCCAGGTGTCTGGATACTTGGTGCCGCTTCAAGGTCAGGTATCTGGAGACTTTGTGCTGCTTCAGGGCCAGGTATCTGGAGACTTGGTGCCGCTTCAGGGCCAGGTATCTGGAGACTTCGTTCCGCTTCAGGACCAGGTATCTGGAGACTTGGTTCTGCTTCAGGGCCAGGTATCTGGATACTTGGTGCCGCTTCAGGGCCAGGTATCTGTAGACTTGGTAACTCTCAGGGCCCGGTATCTGAATACATGGTGCCACTTCAGGGCCAGGTATCTGGATACTTGGTGCCGCTTCAGGGCCAGGTATCTGGAGACTTTCTGCCACTTCAGGGCAAGGTATCTGGATACTTGGTGCCTCTTCACGTCCAGGTATCTGGAGACTTAGTGCCGCTTCAGGGCCAGGTATCTGGAGACTTGGTGCCACTTCAGGGCCAGGTATCTGGAGACTTAGTTCCACTTCAGGACCAGGTATCTGGAGACTTGGTTCCGCTTTGGGCCAGGTATCTGGATTCTTGGTGCCCCTTCAAGGCCAGGTATCTGGAGACTTGTTGCCTCTTCAGGGCCAGGTATCTGGATACTTGGTGCCCTTTCAGGGCCAGGTATCTGGATACTTGGTGCTGCTTCAGGGCCAGGTATCTGAAGACTAGGTGCCGCTTCAAGGCCAGGTATCTGGAGACTTGGTGAAGCTTGAGGGCCAGGTATCTGGAGACTTGGTGCTGCTTCAGGGCCAGGTATCTGGAGACTTGGTGCCGCTTCAGGGCCAGGTATTTGGAGACTTGGTGCTGCTTCAAGGCCAGGTATCTGGAGACTTAGTGCCGCTTCAGGGCCAGGTATCTGGAGACTTGGTGCCGCTTCAGGGCCAGGTATTTGAAGACTAGATGCCGCTTCAAGGCCAGGTATCTGGAGACTTGGTGAAGCTTGAGGGCCAGGTATCTGGAGACTTGGTGCTGCTTCAGGGCCAGGTATCTGGAGACTTGGTGCCGCTTCAAGGCCAGGTATCTGGATACTTGCTGCCACTTCAGGACCAGGTATCTGGAGACTTGGTACCGATTCAAGGCCAGGTATCTGGAGACTTGGTGCCTCTTCAGGTCCAGGTATCTGGATACTTGTGCCGCTTCAGGGCCAGGTATCTGGATTCTTGGTGCTGCTTCAGGGCCAGGTATCTGGAACCTTGGTGCCGCTTCAAGGCCAGGTATCTGGATTCTTGGTGCCTCTTCAGGGCCAGGTATCTGGATACTTGGTGCCGCTTCAGGGCCAGGTATCTGGATACTCGGTGCTGCTTCAGGGCCAGGTATCTGGAGACTTGGTGCCACTTCAAGGCCAGATATCTGGAGACTTGGTGATGCTTCAGGGCCAGGTATCTGGATAATTGGTGCTGCTTCATGGCCAGGTATCTGAATACTCGGTGCCGCTTCAGGGCCAGGTATCTGGATACTCGGTGCAGCTTCAGGGCCAGGTATCTGGATACATGCTGCTGCTTCAGGACAAGGTATCTGGAGACTTGGTGCCGCTTCAAGGCCAGGTATTTGGAGACTTGGTGTCGCTTCAGGGCCAGGTATCTAGATACTTGGTACCGCTTCAGGGCCAGTTATCTGGAGACTTGGTGCGGCTTCAGGTCCAGCTATCTGGAGACTTGGTGCTGCTTCAATGCCAGGTATCTGGATATTTACTGCCACTTCAGGACCAGGTATCTGGAGACTTGGTATCGATTCAAGGCCATGTATCTGGAGACTTGGTACCTCTTCAGGTCCAGGTATCTGGATACTTGGTGCCGCTTCAGGGCCAGGTATCTGGATTATTGGTGCTACTTCAGGGCTAGGTATCTGGAGACTTAGTGCCACTTCAGGGCCAGGTATCTGGATACTTGGTTCCGCTTCAAGGCCAGGTATCTGGATACTTGGTGCCGCTTCAGGGCCAGGTATCTGGAGACTTGGTGCCACTTCAAGGCCAGGTATCTGGAGACTTGGTGACGCTTCAGGGCCAGGTACCTGGATAATTGGTGCCGCTTCATGGCCAGGTATCTGAATACTCGGTGCCGATTCAGGGCCAGGTATCTGGATACTCGGTGCCGCTTCAGGGCCAGGTATCTGGATACATGCTGCTGCTTCAGGGCAAGGTATCTGGAGACTTGGTGCCACTTCAAGGCCAGGTATCTGGAGACTTGGTGCCTCTTCAGGGCCAGGTATCTGGATACTTGGTGCCCTTTCAGGGCCAGGTATCTGGATACTTGGTGCTGCTTCAGGGCCAGGTATCTGAAGACTAGGTGCCGCTTCAAGGCCAGGTATCTGGAGACTTGGTGAAGCTTGAGGGCCAGGTATCTGGATACTTGGTTCCGGTTCATGGCCAGGTATATGGATACTCGGTGCTGCTTCAGGGCCCGGTATCTGGATACTTGCTACCGCTTCAGGGCAAGGTATCTGGAGACTTGGTGCCGCTTCAAGGCCAGGTATCTGGATACTTGCTGCCACTTCAGGACCAGGTATCTGGAGACTTGGTACCGATTCAAGGCCAGGTATCTGGAGACTTGGTGCCTCTTCAGGTCCAGGTATCTGGATACTTGTGCCGCTTCAGGGCCAGGTATCTGGATTCTTGGTGCTGCTTCAGGGCCAGGTATCTGGAACCTTGGTGCCGCTTCAAGGCCAGGTATCTGGATTCTTGGTGCCTCTTCAGGGCCAGGTATCTGGATACTTGGTGCCGCTTCAGGGCCAGGTATCTGGATACTCGGTGCTGCTTCAGGGCCAGGTATCTGGAGACTTGGTGCCACTTCAAGGCCAGATATCTGGAGACTTGGTGATGCTTCAGGGCCAGGTATCTGGATAATTGGTGCTGCTTCATGGCCAGGTATCTGAATACTCGGTGCCGCTTCAGGGCCAGGTATCTGGATACTCGGTGCAGCTTCAGGGCCAGGTATCTGGATACATGCTGCTGCTTCAGGACAAGGTATCTGGAGACGTGGTGCTGCTTCAAGGCCAGGTATTTGGAGACTTGGTGTCGCTTCAGGGCCAGGTATCTAGATACTTGGTACCGCTTCAGGGCCAGTTATCTGGAGACTTGGTGCGGCTTCAGGTCCAGCTATCTGGAGACTTGGTGCTGCTTCAATGCCAGGTATCTGGATATTTACTGCCACTTCAGGACCAGGTATCTGGAGACTTGGTATCGATTCAAGGCCATGTATCTGGAGACTTGGTACCTCTTCAGGTCCAGGTATCTGGATACTTGGTGCTGCTTCAGGGCCAGGTATCTGGATTATTGGTGCTACTTCAGGGCTAGGTATCTGGAGACTTAGTGCCATTTCAGGGCCAGGTATCTGGAGACTTGGTGCCGCTTCAGGGCCAGGTATCTGGAGACTTGGTTCCACTTCAGGACCAGGTATCTGGATACTTGGTTCCGCTTCAAGGCCAGGTATCTGGATACTTGGTGCCGCTTCAGGGCCAGGTATCTGGAGACTTGGTGCCACTTCAAGGCCAGGTATCTGGAGACTTGGTGACGCTTCAGGGCCAGGTACCTGGATAATTGGTGCCGCTTCATGGCCAGGTATCTGAATACTCGGTGCCGATTCAGGGCCAGGTATCTGGATACTCGGTGCCGCTTCAGGGCCAGGTATCTGGATACATGCTGCTGCTTCAGGGCAAGGTATCTGGAGACTTGGTGCCACTTCAAGGCCAGGTATCTGGAGACTTGGTGTCGCTTCAGGGCCAGGTATCTGGATACTTGCAGCCGCTTCAGGGCCAGGTATCTGGAGACTTGGTACTGCTTCAGGGCCAGGTGTCTGGATACTTGGTGCTGCTTCAAGGACAGTTATCTGGAGCCTTGGTGCCGCTTCAGGGACAGGTATCTGGAGACTTGGTGCCGCTTCAGGGCCAGGTATTTTGAGACTTGGTGCCGCTTCAAGGCCATATATCTGGAGACTTGGTGCTGCTTCAGGGCCAGGTGTCTGGATACTTGGTACCGCTTCAAGGCCAAGTATCTGGATACTTGGTGCCATTCAAGGACAGGTATCTGGAGACTTGGTGCCGCTTCAGGGCCAGGTATCTGGATTCTTGGTGCTACTTCAGGGCTAGGTATCTGGAGGCTTAGTGCCACTTCAGGGCCAGGTATCTGGAGACTTGGTGCCGCTTCAGGGCCAGGTATCTGGAGACTTGGTGCCGCTTCAGGGCCTGGTATCTGGATACTCGGTGCTGCTTCAGCGCCAGGTATCTGGAGACTTAGTGCCCCTTCAGGGCCAGGTATCTGGAGACTTAGTGCCGCTTCAGGGCCAGGTATCTGGAGACTTGGTTCTGCTTCAGGACCAGGTATCTGGAGACTTGGTTCCGCTTCAGGGCCAGGTATCTGGAGACTTGGTGCCGCTTCAGGGCCAGGTATCTGGAGACTTGGTGCTGCTTCAAGGCCAGGTATCTGGAGACTTGGTGCTGCTTCAGGGCCAGGTGTCTGGATACTTGGTGCCGCTTCAAGGCCAGGTATCTGGATACTCGGTGCCGCTTCAGGGCCAGGTATCTGGATACTCGGTTCCGCTTCAGGGACAGGCATCTGGATACTTGCTGCCGCTTCAGGGCAAGGTACCTGGAGACTTGGTGCCGCTTCAAGGCCAGGTATCTGGAGACTTGGTGTCACTTCAGGCCAGGTATCTGGATACTTGGTGCCGCTTCAGGGCCAGGTATCTGGAGACTTGGTGCTGCTTCAGGGCCAGGTGTCTGGATACTTGGTGCCGTTCAAGGACAGGTATATGGAGACTTGGTGCCGCTTCAGGGCCAGGTATCTGGAGACTTGGTGCTGCTTCAGGGCCAGGTGTCTGGAGACTTGGTGGCGCTTTAAGGCCAGGTATCTGGAGACTTGGTGCTGCTTCAGGGCCAGGTGTCTGGATACTTGGTGCCGCTTCAAGGCCAGGTATCTGGAGACTTGGTGCTGCTTCAGGGCCAGGTGTCTGGAGACTTGGTGCCGCTTCAGGGCCAGGTATCTGGAGACTTCGTTCCACTTCAGGACCAGGTATCTGGAGACTTGGTGCTGCTTCAGGGACAGGTGTCTGGATACTTGGTGCCGCTTTAAGGTCAGGTATCTGGAGACTTAGTGCCCCTTCAGGGCCAGGTATCTGGAGACTTGGTGCCGCTTCATGGCCAGGTATTTGGATACTCGGTGCTGCCTCAGGGCCAGGTATCTGGATACTTGCTGCCGTTTCAGGGCAAGGTATCTGGAGACCTGGTGCCGCTTCAAGAGCAAGGTATCTGGATACTTGCTGCCGCTTAGGGCCAGGTATCTGGAGACTTGGTGCCGCTTCAAGGCCAGGTATCTGGATACTCGGTGCCGCTTCAGGGCCAGGTATCTGGATACTCGGTTCCGCTTCAGGGACAGGTCTCTGGATACTTGCTGCCGCTTCAGGGCAAGGTATCTGGAGACTTGGTGCCACTTCAAGGCCAGGTATCTGGAGACTTGGTGTCACTTCAGGCCAGGTATCTGGATACTTGGTGCCACTTCAGGGCCAGGTATCTGGAGACTTGGTGCTGCTTCAGGGCCAGGTGTCTGGATACTTGGTGCCGTTCAAGGACAGGTATCTGGTGACTTGGTGCCGCTTCAGGGCCAGTTATCTGGAGACATGGTGCCGCTTCAGGGCCAGGTATCTGGAGACTTGGTGACGCTTTAAGGCCAGGTATCTGGAGACTTGGTGCTGCTTCAGGGCCAGGTGTCTGGATACTTGGTGCCGCTTCAAGGTCAGGTATCTGGAGACTTTGTGCTGCTTCAGGGCCAGGTATCTGGATACATGCTGCTGCTTCAGGACAAGGTATCTGGAGACTTGGTGCCGCTTCAAGGCCAGGTATTTGGAGACTTGGTGTCGCTTCAGGGCCAGGTATCTAGATACTTGGTACCGCTTCAGGGCCAGTTATCTGGAGACTTGGTGCGGCTTCAGGTCCAGCTATCTGGAGACTTGGTGCTGCTTCAATGCCAGGTATCTGGATATTTACTGCCACTTCAGGACCAGGTATCTGGAGACTTGGTATCGATTCAAGGCCATGTATCTGGAGACTTGGTACCTCTTCAGGTCCAGGTATCTGGATACTTGGTGCCGCTTCAGGGCCAGGTATCTGGATTATTGGTGCTACTTCAGGGCTAGGTATCTGGAGACTTAGTGCCACTTCAGGGCCAGGTATCTGGATACTTGGTTCCGCTTCAAGGCCAGGTATCTGGATACTTGGTGCCGCTTCAGGGCCAGGTATCTGGAGACTTGGTGCCACTTCAAGGCCAGGTATCTGGAGACTTGGTGACGCTTCAGGGCCAGGTAAGTGGATAATTGGTGCCGCTTCATGGCCAGGTATCTGAATACTCGGTGCCGATTCAGGGCCAGGTATCTGGATACTCGGTGCCGCTTCAGGGCCAGGTATCTGGATACATGGTGCTGCTTCAGGGCAAGGTATCTGGAGACTTGGTGCCACTTCAAGGCCAGGTATCTGGAGACTTGGTGCCTCTTCAGGGCCAGGTATCTGGATACTTGGTGCCCTTTCAGGGCCAGGTATCTGGATACTTGGTGCTGCTTCAGGGCCAGGTATCTGAAGACTAGGTGCCGCTTCAAGGCCAGGTATCTGGAGACTTGGTGAAGCTTGAGGGCCAGGTATCTGGATACTTGGTTCCGGTTCATGGCCAGGTATATGGATACTCGGTGCTGCTTCAGGGCCCGGTATCTGGATACTTGCTACCGCTTCAGGGCAAGGTATCTGGAGACTTGGTGCCGCTTCAAGGCCAGGTATCTGGATACTTGCTGCCACTTCAGGACCAGGTATCTGGAGACTTGGTACCGATTCAAGGCCAGGTATCTGGAGACTTGGTGCCTCTTCAGGTCCAGGTATCTGGATACTTGTGCCGCTTCAGGGCCAGGTATCTGGATTCTTGGTGCTGCTTCAGGGCCAGGTATCTGGAACCTTGATGCCGCTTCAAGGCCAGGTATCTGGATTCTTGGTGCCTCTTCAGGGCCAGGTATCTGGATACTTGGTGCCGCTTCAGGGCCAGGTATCTGGATACTCGGTGCTGCTTCAGGGCCAGGTATCTGGAGACTTGGTGCCACTTCAAGGCCAGATATCTGGAGACTTGGTGATGCTTCAGGGCCAGGTATCTGGATAATTGGTGCTGCTTCATGGCCAGGTATCTGAATACTCGGTGCCGCTTCAGGGCCAGGTATCTGGATACTCGGTGCAGCTTCAGGGCCAGGTATCTGGATACATGCTGCTGCTTCAGGACAAGGTATCTCGAGACGTGGTGCCGCTTCAAGGCCAGGTATTTGGAGACTTGGTGTCGCTTCAGGGCCAGGTATCTAGATACTTGGTACCGCTTCAGGGCCAGTTATCTGGAGACTTGGTGCGGCTTCAGGTCCAGCTATCTGGAGACTTGGTGCTGCTTCAATGCCAGGTATCTGGATATTTACTGCCACTTCAGGACCAGGTATCTGGAGACTTGGTATCGATTCAAGGCCATGTATCTGGAGACTTGGTACCTCTTCAGGTCCAGGTATCTGGATACTTGGTGCTGCTTCAGGGCCAGGTATCTGGATTATTGGTGCTACTTCAGGGCTAGGTATCTGGAGACTTAGTGCCACTTCAGGGCCAGGTATCTGGAGACTTGGTGCCGCTTCAGGGCCAGGTATCTGGAGACTTGGTTCCGCTTCAGGACCAGGTATCTGGATACTTGGTTCCGCTTCAAGGCCAGGTATCTGGATACTTGGTGCCGCTTCAGGGCCAGGTATCTGGAGACTTGGTGCCACTTCAAGGCCAGGTATCTGGAGACTTGGTGACGCTTCAGGGCCAGGTACCTGGATAATTGGTGCCGCTTCATGGCCAAGTATCTGAATACTCGGTGCCGATTCAGGGCCAGGTATCTGGATACTCGGTGCCGCTTCAGGGCCAGGTATCTGGATACATGCTGCTGCTTCAGGGCAAGGTATCTGGAGACTTGGTGCCACTTCAAGGCCAGGTATCTGGAGACTTGGTGCCTCTTCAGGGCCAGGTATCTGGATACTTGGTGCCCTTTCAGGGCCAGGTATCTGGATACTTGGTGTCGCTTCAGGGCCAGGTATCTGGATACTTGCAGCCGCTTCAGGGCCAGGTATCTGGAGACTTGGTGCTGCTTCAGGGCCAGGTGTCTGGATACTTGGTGCTGCTTCAAGGACAGTTATCTGGAGCCTTGGTGCCGCTTCAGGGACAGGTATCTGGAGACTTGGTGCCGCTTCAGGGCCAGGTATTTTGAGACTTGGTGCCGCTTCAAGGCCATATATCTGGAGACTTGGTGCTGCTTCAGGGCCAGGTGTCTGGATACTTGGTACCGCTTCAAGGCCAAGTATCTGGATACTTGGTGCCATTCAAGGACAGGTATCTGGAGACTTGGTGCCGCTTCAGGGCCAGGTATCTGGATTCTTGGTGCTACTTCAGGGCTAGGTATCTGGAGGCTTAGTGCCACTTCAGGGCCAGGTATCTGGAGACTTGGTGCCGCTTCAGGGCCAGGTATCTGGAGACTTGGTGCCGCTTCAGGGCCTGGTATCTGGATACTCGGTGCTGCTTCAGCGCCAGGTATCTGGAGACTTAGTGCCCCTTCAGGGCCAGGTATCTGGAGACTTAGTGCCGCTTCAGGGCCAGGCATCTGGAGACTTGGTTCTGCTTCAGGGCCAAGTATCTGGAGACTTGGTGCTGCTTCTGGGCCAGGTATCTGGAGACTTGGTGCCGCTTCAGGGCCAGGTATTTGGAGACTTGGTGCTGCTTCAAGGCCAGGTATCTGGAGACTTAGTGCCGCTTCAGGGCAAGGTATCTGGAGACTTGGTTCCGCTTCAGGACCAGGTATCTGGATACTTGGTTCCGCTTCAAGGCCAGGTATCTGGATACTTGGTGCAGCTTCAAGGCCAGGTATCTGGATACTTGGTGCCGCTTCAGGGCCAGGTATCTGGATACTCGGTGCTGCTTCAGGGCCAGGTATCTGGAGACTTGGTGCTGCTTCAAAGCCAGGTATCTGGAGACTTGGTGCCGCTTCAGGGCCAGGTATCTGGAATCTTGGTGCTACTTCAGGGCTATGTATCTGGAGACTTAGTGCCACTTCAGGGCCAGGTATCTGGAGACTTGGTTCCGCTTCAGGACCAGGTATCTGGATACTTGGTTCCGCTTCAAGGCCAGGTATCTGGATACTTGGTGCCGCTTCAGGGCCAGGTATCTGGATACTCGGTGCTGCTTCAGGGCCAGGTATCTGGAGACTTGGTGCTGCTTCAAAGCCAGGTATCTGGAGACTTGGTGTCGCTTCAGGGCCAGGTATATGGATACTTGGTGCCGCTTCATGGCCAGGTATTTGGATGCTCGGTGCCGCTTCAGGGCCAGGTATCTGGATGCTCGGTGCTGCTTCAGGGCCAGGTATCTGGAGACTTGCTGCTGTTTCAGGGCAAGGTATCTGGAGGCTTGGTGCCGCTTCAAGGACCAGGTATCTGGAGATTTGGTACCGATTCTAGGCCAGGTATCTGGAGACTTGGTGCCTCTTCAGGTCCAGGTATCTGGATACTTGGTGCCGCTTCAGGGCCAGGTATCTGGATTCTTGGTGTTGCTTCAGGGCCAGGTATCTGGAGACTTAGTGCCCCTTCAGGGCTAGGTATCTGGAGACTTGGTGCCGCTTCAGGGCCAGGTATTTGGAGACTTGATTCTGCTTCAGGGCCAGGTATCTGGAGACTTGGTGCCGCTTCAGGGCCAGGTATTTGGAGACTTGGTGCTGCTTCAAGGCCAGGTATCTGGAGACTTGGTGCTGCTTCAGGGCCAGGTGTCTGGATACTTAGTGTCGCTTCAAGGCCAGGTATCCGGAGACTTGGTGCTGCTTCATGGCCAGGTATCTGGAGACTTGGTGCCACTTCAGGGCCAGGTACCTGGATACTTGCTGCCGCTTCAGGGCAAGGTATCTAGAGACTTGGTGCCGCTTCAAGGCCAGGTATCTGGATACTTGGTTCTGCTTCATGGCCAGGTATCTGGATACTTGGTGCCGCTTCAGGGTCAGGTATCTGGATACTCGGTGCCGCTTCAGGGCCAGGTATCTGGAGACTTGGTGCTGCTTCAGGGCCATGTGTCTGGATACTTGGTGCCGTTCAAGGACAGGTATCTGGAGTCTTGGAGCTGCTTCAGGGCCAGGTATCTGGAGACTTGGTGCCGCTTCAGGGCCAGGTATCTGGAGACTTGGTGCCGCTTCAAGGCCTGGTATCTGGAGACTTGGTGCTGCTTCAGGGCCAGGTGTCTAGCTACTTGGTGCCACTTCAAGGCCAGGTATCTGGAGACTCTGTGCTGCTTCAGGGCCAAGTATCTGGAGACTTGGTGCCACTTCATGGCCAGGTATCTGGAGACTTCGTTGCGCTTCAGGACCAGGTATCTGGAGACTTGGTTCTGCTTCAGGGCCAGGTATCTGGAGACTTGGTGCTGCTTCATGTCCAGGTGTCTGGATACTTGGTGCCGCTTCAAGGTCAGGTATCTGGAGACTTGGTGCTGCTTCAGGGCCAGGTATCTGGAGACTTGATGCCGCTTCAAGGCCAGGTATCTGGATACTTGGTGCTACTTCATGGCCAGGTATCTGGAGACTTAGTGCCGCTTCAGGGCCAGGTATCTGGAGACTTGGTGCCACTTCAGGGCCAGGTATCTGGATTCTTGGTGCTACTTCACGGCCAGGTATCTGGAGACTTGGTGCCGCTTCAGGGCCAGGTATCTGGAGACTTGGTGCCGTTTCAGGGCCAGGTATCTGGAGACTTGGTTCTGCTTCAGGTCCAGGTATCTGGAGACTTGGTTCTGCTTCAAGGCCAGGTATCTGGATACCTGGTGCCGCTTCAAGGCCAGGTATCTGGAGACTTGGTGCCTCTTCAGAGCCAAGTATCTGGATACTTGGTGCCGCTTCAGGGCCAGGTATCTGGATACTTGATGCCGCTTCATGGCCAGGTATTTGGATACTCGGTGCTGCCTCAGGGCCAGGTATCTGGATACTTGCTGCCGTTTCAGGGCAAGGTATCTGGAGACCTGGTGCCGCTTCAAGAGCAAGGTATCTGGATACTTGCTGCCGCTTCAGGACCAGGTATCTGGAGATTTGGTACCGATTCAAGGCCAGGTATCTGGAGACTTGGTGCCTCTTCAGGTCCAGGTTTCTGGATTCTTGGTGCCGCTTCAGGGCCAGGTATCTGGATTCTTGGCACTGCTTCAGGGCCAGGTATCTGGAGACTTAGTGCCCCTTCAGGGCTAGGTATCTGGAGACTTAGTGCCGCTTCAGGGCCAGGTATCTGGAGACTTGGTTCTGCTTCAGGACCAGGTATCTGGAGACTTGGTTCCGCTTCAGGGCCAGGTATCTGGAGACTTGGTGCCGCTTCAGGGCCAGGTATCTGGAGACTTGGTGCTGCTTCAAGGCCAGGTATCTGGAGACTTGGTGCTGCTTCAGGGCCAGGTGTCTGGATACTTGGTGCCGCTTCAAGGCCAGGTATCTGGATACTCGGTGCCGCTTCAGGGCCAGGTATCTGGATACTCGGTTCCGCTTCAGGGACAGGCATCTGGATACTTGCTGCCGCTTCAGGGCAAGGTACCTGGAGACTTGGTGCCGCTTCAAGGCCAGGTATCTGGAGACTTGGTGTCACTTCAGGCCAGGTATCTGGATACTTGGTGCCGCTTCAGGGCCAGGTATCTGGAGACTTGGTGCTGCTTCAGGGCCAGGTGTCTGGAGACTTGGTGGCGCTTTAAGGCCAGGTATCTGGAGACTTGGTGCTGCTTCAGGGCCAGGTGTCTGGATACTTGGTGCCGCTTCAAGGCCAGGTATCTGGAGACTTGGTGCTGCTTCAGGGCCAGGTGTCTGGAGACTTGGTGCCGCTTCAGGGCCAGGTATCTGGAGACTTCGTTCCACTTCAGGACCAGGTATCTGGAGACTTGGTGCTGCTTCAGGGACAGGTGTCTGGATACTTGGTGCCGCTTTAAGGTCAGGTATCTGGAGACTTAGTGCCCCTTCAGGGCCAGGTATCTGGAGACTTGGTGCCGCTTCATGGCCAGGTATTTGGATACTCGGTGCTGCCTCAGGCCAGGTATCTGGATACTTGCTGCCGTTTCAGGGCAAGGTATCTGGAGACCTGGTGCCGCTTCAAGAGCAAGGTATCTGGATACTTGCTGCCGCTTCAGGACCAGGTATCTGGAGACTTGGTGCCGCTTCAAGGCCAGGTATCTGGATACTCGGTGCCGCTTCAGGGCCAGGTATCTGGATACTCGGTTCCGCTTCAGGGACAGGTCTCTGGATACTTGCTGCCGCTTCAGGGCAAGGTATCTGGAGACTTGGTGCCACTTCAAGGCCAGGTATCTGGAGACTTGGTGTCACTTCAGGCCAGGTATTTGGATACTTGGTGCCACTTCAGGGCCAGGTATCTGGAGACTTGGTGCTGCTTCAGGGCCAGGTGTCTGGATACTTGGTGCCGTTCAAGGACAGGTATCTGGTGACTTGGTGCCGCTTCAGGGCCAGGTATCTGGAGACATGGTGCCGCTTCAGGGCCAGGTATCTGGAGACTTGGTGACACTTTAAGGCCAGGTATCTGGAGACTTGGTGCTGCTTCAGGGCCAGGTGTCTGGATACTTGGTGCCGCTTCAAGGTCAGGTATCTGGAGACTTTGTGCTGCTTCAGGGCCAGGTATCTGGAGACTTGGTGCCGCTTCAGGGCCAGGTATCTGGAGACTTCGTTCCGCTTCAGGACCAGGTATCTGGAGACTTGGTTCTGCTTCAGGGCCAGGTATCTGGATACTTGGTGCCGCTTCAGGGCCAGGTATCTGTAGACTTGGTAATTCTCAGGGCCCGGTATCTGGATACGTGGTGCCACTTCAGGGCCAGGTATCTGGATACTTGGTGCTGCTTCAGGGCCAGGTATCTGGAGACTTTCTGCCACTTCAGGGCTAGGTATCTGGATACTTGGTGCCTCTTCACGTCCAGGTATCTGGAGAATTAGTGCCGCTTCAGGGCCAGGTATCTGGAGACTTGGTGCCACTTCAGGGCCAGGTATCTGGAGACTTGGTTCCACTTCAGGACCAGGTATCTGGAGACTTGGTTCCGCTTTGGGCCAGGTATCTGGATTCTTGGTGCCGCTTCAAGGCCAGGTATCTGGAGACTTGGTGCCTCTTCAGGGCCAGGTATCTGGATACTTGGTGCCCCTTCAGGGCCAGGTATCTGGATACTTGGTGCTGCTTCAGGGCCAGGTATCTGAAGACTAGGTGCCGCTTCAAGGCCAGGTATCTGGATACTCGGTGCCTCTTCAGGGCCAGGTATCTGGATACTCGGTTCCGCTTCAGGGACAGGTCTCTGGATACTTGCTGCCGCTTCAGGGCAAGGTATCTGGAGACTTGGTGCCACTTCAAGGCCAGGTATCTGGAGACTTGGTGTCACTTCAACCCAGGTATCTGGATACTTGGTGCCACTTCAGGGCCAGGTATCTGGAGACTTGGTGCTGCTTCAGGGCCAGGTGTCTGGATACTTGGTGCCATTCAAGGACAGGTATCTGGAGACTTGGTGCCGCTTCAGGGCCAGGTATCTGGAGACATGGTGCCGCTTCAGGGCCAGGTATCTGGAGACTTGGTGCCGCTTCAGGGCCAGGTATCTGGAGACATGGTGCCGCTTCAGGGCCAGGTATCTGGAGACTTGGTGCCGCTTTAAGGCCAGGTATCTGGAGACTTGGTGCTGCTTCAGGGCCAGGTGTCTGGATACTTGGTGCCGCTTCAAGGTCAGGTATCTGGAGACTTTGTGCTGCTTCAGGGCCAGGTATCTGGAGACTTGGTGCCGCTTCAGGGCCAGGTATCTGGAGACTTCGTTCCGCTTCAGGACCAGGTATCTGGAGACTTGGTTCTGCTTCAGGGCCAGGTATCTGGATACTTGGTGCCGCTTCAGGGCCAGGTATCTGTAGACTTGGTAACTCTCAGGGCCCGGTATCTGAATACATGGTGCCACTTCAGGGCCAGGTATCTGGATACTTGGTGCCGCTTCAGGGCCAGGTATCTGGAGACTTTCTGCCACTTCAGGGCAAGGTATCTGGATACTTGGTGCCTCTTCACGTCCAGGTATCTGGAGACTTAGTGCCGCTTCAGGGCCAGGTATCTGGAGACTTGGTGCCACTTCAGGGCCAGGTATCTGGAGACTTGGTTCCACTTCAGGACCAGGTATCTGGAGACTTGGTTCCGCTTCGGGCCAGGTATCTGGATTCTTGGTGCCCCTTCAAGGCCAGGTATCTGGAGACTTGGTGCCTCTTCAGGGCCAGGTATCTGGATACTTGGTGCCATTTCAGGGCCAGGTATCTGGATACTTGGTGCTGCTTCAGGGCCAGGTATCTGAAGACTAGGTGCCGCGTCAAGGCCAGGTATCTGGAGACTTGGTGAAGCTTGAGGGCCAGGTATCTGGAGACTTGGTGCTGCTTCAGGGCCAGGTATCTGGAGACTTGGTGCCGCTTCAGGGCCAGGTATTTGGAGACTTGGTGCTGCTTCAAGGCCAGGTATCTGGAGACTTAGTGCCGCTTCAGGGCCAGGTATCTGGAGACTTGGTGCCGCTTCAGGGCCAGGTATTTGAAGACTAGGTGCCGCTTCAAGGCCAGGTATCTGGAGACTTGGTGAAGCTTGAGGGCCAGGTATCTGGAGACTTGGTGCTGCTTCAGGGCCAGGTATCTGGAGACTTGGTGCTGCTTCAGGGCCAGGTATCTGGAGACTTGGTTCCGCTTCGGGCCAGGTATCTGGATTCTTGGTGCCGTTTCAAGGCCAGGTATCTGGAGACTTGGTGCCTCTTCAGGGCCAGGTATCTGGATACTTGGTGCCCCTTCAGGGCCATGTATCTGGATATTTGGTGCTGCTTCAGGGCCAGGTATCTGAAGACTAGGTGCCGCTTCAAGGCCAGGTATCTGGAGACTTGGTGAAGCTTGAGGGCCAGGTATCTGGATACTTGGTGCCGGTTCATGGCCAGGTATATGGATACTCGGTGCTGCTTCAGGGCCAGGTATCTGGATGCTCGGTGCTGCTTCAGGGCCCGGTATCTGGATACTTGCTGCCGCTTCAGGGCAAGGTATCTGGAGACTTGGTGCCGCTTCAAGGCCAGGTATCTGGATACTTGCTGCCACTTCAGGACCAGGTATCTGGAGACTTGGTACCGATTCAAGGCCAGGTATCTGGAGACTTGGTGCCTCTTCAGGTCCAGGTATCTGGATACTTGTGCCGCTTCAGGGCCAGGTATCTGGATTCTTGGTGCTGCTTCAGGGCCAGGTATCTGGAACCTTGCTGCCGCTTCAGGACCAGGTATCTGGAGATTTGGTACCGATTCTAGGCCAGGTATCTGGAGACTTGGTGCCTCTTCAGGTCCAGGTATCTGGATACTTGGTTCCGCTTCAGAGCCAGGTATCTGGATTCTTGGTGTTGCTTCAGGGCCAGGTATCTGGAGACTTAGTGCCCCTTCAGGGCCAGGTATCTGGAGACTTGGTGCCGCTTCAGGGCCAGGTATCTGGAGACTTGGTTCTGCTTCAGGGCCAAGTATCTGGAGACTTGGTGCTGCTTCAGGGCAAGGTATCTGGAGACTTGGTGCCACTTCAAGGCCAGGTATCTGGAGACTTGGTGTCGCTTCAGGGCCAGGTATCTGGATACTTGCAGCCGCTTCAGGGCCAGGTATCTGGAGACTTGGTGCTGCTTCAGGGCCAGGTGTCTGGATACTTGGTGCTGCTTCAAGGACAGTTATCTGGAGCCTTGGTGCCGCTTCAGGGACAGGTATCTGGAGACTTGGTGCCGCTTCAGGGCCAGGTATTTTGAGACTTGGTGCCGCTTCAAGGCCATATATCTGGAGACTTGGTGCTGCTTCAGGGCCAGGTGTCTGGATACTTGGTACCGCTTCAAGGCCAAGTATCTGGATACTTGGTGCCATTCAAGGACAGGTATCTGGAGACTTGGTGCCGCTTCAGGGCCAGGTATCTGGATTCTTGGTGCTACTTCAGGGCTAGGTATCTGGAGGCTTAGTGCCACTTCAGGGCCAGGTATCTGGAGACTTGGTGCCGCTTCAGGGCCAGGTATCTGGAGACTTGGTGCCGCTTCAGGGCCTGGTATCTGGATACTCGGTGCTGCTTCAGCGCCAGGTATCTGGAGACTTAGTGCCCCTTCAGGGCCAGGTATCTGGAGACTTAGTGCCGCTTCAGGGCCAGGCATCTGGAGACTTGGTTCTGCTTCAGGGCCAAGTATCTGGAGACTTGGTGCTGCTTCTGGGCCAGGTATCTGGAGACTTGGTGCCGCTTCAGGGCCAGGTATTTGGAGACTTGGTGCTGCTTCAAGGCCAGGTATCTGGAGACTTAGTGCCGCTTCAGGGCAAGGTATCTGGAGACTTGGTTCCGCTTCAGGACCAGGTATCTGGATACTTGGTTCCGCTTCAAGGCCAGGTATCTGGATACTTGGTGCAGCTTCAAGGCCAGGTATCTGGATACTTGGTGCCGCTTCAGGGCCAGGTATCTGGATACTCGGTGCTGCTTCAGGGCCAGGTATCTGGAGACTTGGTGCTGCTTCAAAGCCAGGTATCTGGAGACTTGGTGCCGCTTCAGGGCCAGGTATCTGGAATCTTGGTGCTACTTCAGGGCTATGTATCTGGAGACTTAGTGCCACTTCAGGGCCAGGTATCTGGAGACTTGGTTCCGCTTCAGGACCAGGTATCTGGATACTTGGTTCCGCTTCAAGGCCAGGTATCTGGATACTTGGTGCCGCTTCAGGGCCAGGTATCTGGATACTCGGTGCTGCTTCAGGGCCAGGTATCTGGAGACTTGGTGCTGCTTCAAAGCCAGGTATCTGGAGACTTGGTGTCGCTTCAGGGCCAGGTATATGGATACTTGGTGCCGCTTCATGGCCAGGTATTTGGATGCTCGGTGCCGCTTCAGGGCCAGGTATCTGGATGCTCGGTGCTGCTTCAGGGCCAGGTATCTGGAGACTTGCTGCTGTTTCAGGGCAAGGTATCTGGAGGCTTGGTGCCGCTTCAAGGACCAGGTATCTGGAGATTTGGTACCGATTCTAGGCCAGGTATCTGGAGACTTGGTGCCTCTTCAGGTCCAGGTATCTGGATACTTGGTGCCGCTTCAGGGCCAGGTATCTGGATTCTTGGTGTTGCTTCAGGGCCAGGTATCTGGAGACTTAGTGCCCCTTCAGGGCTAGGTATCTGGAGACTTGGTGCCGCTTCAGGGCCAGGTATTTGGAGACTTGATTCTGCTTCAGGGCCAGGTATCTGGAGACTTGGTGCCGCTTCAGGGCCAGGTATTTGGAGACTTGGTGCTGCTTCAAGGCCAGGTATCTGGAGACTTGGTGCTGCTTCAGGGCCAGGTGTCTGGATACTTAGTGTCGCTTCAAGGCCAGGTATCCGGAGACTTGGTGCTGCTTCATGGCCAGGTATCTGGAGACTTGGTGCCACTTCAGGGCCAGGTACCTGGATACTTGCTGCCGCTTCAGGGCAAGGTATCTAGAGACTTGGTGCCGCTTCAAGGCCAGGTATCTGGATACTTGGTTCTGCTTCATGGCCAGGTATCTGGATACTTGGTGCCGCTTCAGGGTCAGGTATCTGGATACTCGGTGCCGCTTCAGGGCCAGGTATCTGGAGACTTGGTGCTGCTTCAGGGCCATGTGTCTGGATACTTGGTGCCGTTCAAGGACAGGTATCTGGAGTCTTGGAGCTGCTTCAGGGCCAGGTATCTGGAGACTTGGTGCCGCTTCAGGGCCAGGTATCTGGAGACTTGGTGCCGCTTCAAGGCCTGGTATCTGGAGACTTGGTGCTGCTTCAGGGCCAGGTGTCTAGCTACTTGGTGCCACTTCAAGGCCAGGTATCTGGAGACTCTGTGCTGCTTCAGGGCCAAGTATCTGGAGACTTGGTGCCACTTCATGGCCAGGTATCTGGAGACTTCGTTGCGCTTCAGGACCAGGTATCTGGAGACTTGGTTCTGCTTCAGGGCCAGGTATCTGGAGACTTGGTGCTGCTTCATGTCCAGGTGTCTGGATACTTGGTGCCGCTTCAAGGTCAGGTATCTGGAGACTTGGTGCTGCTTCAGGGCCAGGTATCTGGAGACTTGATGCCGCTTCAAGGCCAGGTATCTGGATACTTGGTGCTACTTCATGGCCAGGTATCTGGAGACTTAGTGCCGCTTCAGGGCCAGGTATCTGGAGACTTGGTGCCACTTCAGGGCCAGGTATCTGGATTCTTGGTGCTACTTCACGGCCAGGTATCTGGAGACTTGGTGCCGCTTCAGGGCCAGGTATCTGGAGACTTGGTGCCGTTTCAGGGCCAGGTATCTGGAGACTTGGTTCTGCTTCAGGTCCAGGTATCTGGAGACTTGGTTCTGCTTCAAGGCCAGGTATCTGGATACCTGGTGCCGCTTCAAGGCCAGGTATCTGGAGACTTGGTGCCTCTTCAGAGCCAAGTATCTGGATACTTGGTGCCGCTTCAGGGCCAGGTATCTGGATACTTGATGCCGCTTCATGGCCAGGTATTTGGATACTCGGTGCTGCCTCAGGGCCAGGTATCTGGATACTTGCTGCCGTTTCAGGGCAAGGTATCTGGAGACCTGGTGCCGCTTCAAGAGCAAGGTATCTGGATACTTGCTGCCGCTTCAGGACCAGGTATCTGGAGATTTGGTACCGATTCAAGGCCAGGTATCTGGAGACTTGGTGCCTCTTCAGGTCCAGGTTTCTGGATTCTTGGTGCCGCTTCAGGGCCAGGTATCTGGATTCTTGGCACTGCTTCAGGGCCAGGTATCTGGAGACTTAGTGCCCCTTCAGGGCTAGGTATCTGGAGACTTAGTGCCGCTTCAGGGCCAGGTATCTGGAGACTTGGTTCTGCTTCAGGACCAGGTATCTGGAGACTTGGTTCCGCTTCAGGGCCAGGTATCTGGAGACTTGGTGCCGCTTCAGGGCCAGGTATCTGGAGACTTGGTGCTGCTTCAAGGCCAGGTATCTGGAGACTTGGTGCTGCTTCAGGGCCAGGTGTCTGGATACTTGGTGCCGCTTCAAGGCCAGGTATCTGGATACTCGGTGCCGCTTCAGGGCCAGGTATCTGGATACTCGGTTCCGCTTCAGGGACAGGCATCTGGATACTTGCTGCCGCTTCAGGGCAAGGTACCTGGAGACTTGGTGCCGCTTCAAGGCCAGGTATCTGGAGACTTGGTGCCATTCAAGGACAGGTATCTGGAGACTTGGTGCTGCTTCAGGGCCAGGTGTCTGGATACTTGGTACCGCTTCAAGGCCAAGTATCTGGATACTTGGTGCCATTCAAGGACAGGTATCTGGAGACTTGGTGCCGCTTCAGGGCCAGGTATCTGGATTCTTGGTGCTACTTCAGGGCTAGGTATCTGGAGGCTTAGTGCCACTTCAGGGCCAGGTATCTGGAGACTTGGTGCCGCTTCAGGGCCAGGTATCTGGAGACTTGGTGCCGCTTCAGGGCCTGGTATCTGGATACTCGGTGCTGCTTCAGCGCCAGGTATCTGGAGACTTAGTGCCCCTTCAGGGCCAGGTATCTGGAGACTTAGTGCCGCTTCAGGGCCAGGCATCTGGAGACTTGGTTCTGCTTCAGGGCCAAGTATCTGGAGACTTGGTGCTGCTTCTGGGCCAGGTATCTGGAGACTTGGTGCCGCTTCAGGGCCAGGTATTTGGAGACTTGGTGCTGCTTCAAGGCCAGGTATCTGGAGACTTAGTGCCGCTTCAGGGCAAGGTATCTGGAGACTTGGTTCCGCTTCAGGACCAGGTATCTGGATACTTGGTTCCGCTTCAAGGCCAGGTATCTGGATACTTGGTGCAGCTTCAAGGCCAGGTATCTGGATACTTGGTGCCGCTTCAGGGCCAGGTATCTGGATACTCGGTGCTGCTTCAGGGCCAGGTATCTGGAGACTTGGTGCTGCTTCAAAGCCAGGTATCTGGAGACTTGGTGCCGCTTCAGGGCCAGGTATCTGGAATCTTGGTGCTACTTCAGGGCTATGTATCTGGAGACTTAGTGCCACTTCAGGGCCAGGTATCTGGAGACTTGGTTCCGCTTCAGGACCAGGTATCTGGATACTTGGTTCCGCTTCAAGGCCAGGTATCTGGATACTTGGTGCCGCTTCAGGGCCAGGTATCTGGATACTCGGTGCTGCTTCAGGGCCAGGTATCTGGAGACTTGGTGCTGCTTCAAAGCCAGGTATCTGGAGACTTGGTGTCGCTTCAGGGCCAGGTATATGGATACTTGGTGCCGCTTCATGGCCAGGTATTTGGATGCTCGGTGCCGCTTCAGGGCCAGGTATCTGGATGCTCGGTGCTGCTTCAGGGCCAGGTATCTGGAGACTTGCTGCTGTTTCAGGGCAAGGTATCTGGAGGCTTGGTGCCGCTTCAAGGACCAGGTATCTGGAGATTTGGTACCGATTCTAGGCCAGGTATCTGGAGACTTGGTGCCTCTTCAGGTCCAGGTATCTGGATACTTGGTGCCGCTTCAGGGCCAGGTATCTGGATTCTTGGTGTTGCTTCAGGGCCAGGTATCTGGAGACTTAGTGCCCCTTCAGGGCTAGGTATCTGGAGACTTGGTGCCGCTTCAGGGCCAGGTATTTGGAGACTTGATTCTGCTTCAGGGCCAGGTATCTGGAGACTTGGTGCCGCTTCAGGGCCAGGTATTTGGAGACTTGGTGCTGCTTCAAGGCCAGGTATCTGGAGACTTGGTGCTGCTTCAGGGCCAGGTGTCTGGATACTTAGTGTCGCTTCAAGGCCAGGTATCCGGAGACTTGGTGCTGCTTCATGGCCAGGTATCTGGAGACTTGGTGCCACTTCAGGGCCAGGTACCTGGATACTTGCTGCCGCTTCAGGGCAAGGTATCTAGAGACTTGGTGCCGCTTCAAGGCCAGGTATCTGGATACTTGGTTCTGCTTCATGGCCAGGTATCTGGATACTTGGTGCCGCTTCAGGGTCAGGTATCTGGATACTCGGTGCCGCTTCAGGGCCAGGTATCTGGAGACTTGGTGCTGCTTCAGGGCCATGTGTCTGGATACTTGGTGCCGTTCAAGGACAGGTATCTGGAGTCTTGGAGCTGCTTCAGGGCCAGGTATCTGGAGACTTGGTGCCGCTTCAGGGCCAGGTATCTGGAGACTTGGTGCCGCTTCAAGGCCTGGTATCTGGAGACTTGGTGCTGCTTCAGGGCCAGGTGTCTAGCTACTTGGTGCCACTTCAAGGCCAGGTATCTGGAGACTCTGTGCTGCTTCAGGGCCAAGTATCTGGAGACTTGGTGCCACTTCATGGCCAGGTATCTGGAGACTTTGTTGCGCTTCAGGACCAGGTATCTGGAGACTTGGTTCTGCTTCAGGGCCAGGTATCTGGAGACTTGGTGCTGCTTCATGTCCAGGTGTCTGGATACTTGGTGCCGCTTCAAGGTCAGGTATCTGGAGACTTGGTGCTGCTTCAGGGCCAGGTATCTGGAGACTTGATGCCGCTTCAAGGCCAGGTATCTGGATACTTGGTGCTACTTCATGGCCAGGTATCTGGAGACTTAGTGCCGCTTCAGGGCCAGGTATCTGGAGACTTGGTGCCACTTCAGGGCCAGGTATCTGGATTCTTGGTGCTACTTCACGGCCAGGTATCTGGAGACTTGGTGCCGCTTCAGGGCCAGGTATCTGGAGACTTGGTGCCGTTTCAGGGCCAGGTATCTGGAGACTTGGTTCTGCTTCAGGTCCAGGTATCTGGAGACTTGGTTCTGCTTCAAGGCCAGGTATCTGGATACCTGGTGCCGCTTCAAGGCCAGGTATCTGGAGACTTGGTGCCTCTTCAGAGCCAAGTATCTGGATACTTGGTGCCGCTTCAGGGCCAGGTATCTGGATACTTGATGCCGCTTCATGGCCAGGTATTTGGATACTCGGTGCTGCCTCAGGGCCAGGTATCTGGATACTTGCTGCCGTTTCAGGGCAAGGTATCTGGAGACCTGGTGCCGCTTCAAGAGCAAGGTATCTGGATACTTGCTGCCGCTTCAGGACCAGGTATCTGGAGATTTGGTACCGATTCAAGGCCAGGTATCTGGAGACTTGGTGCCTCTTCAGGTCCAGGTTTCTGGATTCTTGGTGCCGCTTCAGGGCCAGGTATCTGGATTCTTGGCACTGCTTCAGGGCCAGGTATCTGGAGACTTAGTGCCCCTTCAGGGCTAGGTATCTGGAGACTTAGTGCCGCTTCAGGGCCAGGTATCTGGAGACTTGGTTCTGCTTCAGGACCAGGTATCTGGAGACTTGGTTCCGCTTCAGGGCCAGGTATCTGGAGACTTGGTGCCGCTTCAGGGCCAGGTATCTGGAGACTTGGTGCTGCTTCAGGGCCAGGTGTCTGGATACTTGGTGCCGCTTCAAGGCCAGGTATCTGGATACTCGGTGCCGCTTCAGGGCCAGGTATCTGGATACTCGGTTCCGCTTCAGGGACAGGCATCTGGATACTTGCTGCCGCTTCAGGGCAAGGTACCTGGAGACTTGGTGCCGCTTCAAGGCCAGGTATCTGGAGACTTGGTGTCACTTCAGGCCAGGTATCTGGATACTTGGTGCCGCTTCAGGGCCAGGTATCTGGAGACTTGGTGCTGCTTCAGGGCCAGGTGTCTGGAGACTTGGTGGCGCTTTAAGGCCAGGTATCTGGAGACTTGGTGCTGCTTCAGGGCCAGGTGTCTGGATACTTGGTGCCGCTTCAAGGCCAGGTATCTGGAGACTTGGTGCTGCTTCAGGGCCAGGTGTCTGGAGACTTGGTGCCGCTTCAGGGCCAGGTATCTGGAGACTTCGTTCCACTTCAGGACCAGGTATCTGGAGACTTGGTGCTGCTTCAGGGACAGGTGTCTGGATACTTGGTGCCGCTTTAAGGTCAGGTATCTGGAGACTTAGTGCCCCTTCAGGGCCAGGTATCTGGAGACTTGGTGCCGCTTCATGGCCAGGTATTTGGATACTCGGTGCTGCCTCAGGCCAGGTATCTGGATACTTGCTGCCGTTTCAGGGCAAGGTATCTGGAGACCTGGTGCCGCTTCAAGAGCAAGGTATCTGGATACTTGCTGCCGCTTCAGGACCAGGTATCTGGAGACTTGGTGCCGCTTCAAGGCCAGGTATCTGGATACTCGGTGCCGCTTCAGGGCCAGGTATCTGGATACTCGGTTCCGCTTCAGGGACAGGTCTCTGGATACTTGCTGCCGCTTCAGGGCAAGGTATCTGGAGACTTGGTGCCACTTCAAGGCCAGGTATCTGGAGACTTGGTGTCACTTCAGGCCAGGTATTTGGATACTTGGTGCCACTTCAGGGCCAGGTATCTGGAGACTTGGTGCTGCTTCAGGGCCAGGTGTCTGGATACTTGGTGCCGTTCAAGGACAGGTATCTGGTGACTTGGTGCCGCTTCAGGGCCAGGTATCTGGAGACATGGTGCCGCTTCAGGGCCAGGTATCTGGAGACTTGGTGACACTTTAAGGCCAGGTATCTGGAGACTTGGTGCTGCTTCAGGGCCAGGTGTCTGGATACTTGGTGCCGCTTCAAGGTCAGGTATCTGGAGACTTTGTGCTGCTTCAGGGCCAGGTATCTGGAGACTTGGTGCCGCTTCAGGGCCAGGTATCTGGAGACTTCGTTCCGCTTCAGGACCAGGTATCTGGAGACTTGGTTCTGCTTCAGGGCCAGGTATCTGGATACTTGGTGCCGCTTCAGGGCCAGGTATCTGTAGACTTGGTAATTCTCAGGGCCCGGTATCTGGATACGTGGTGCCACTTCAGGGCCAGGTATCTGGATACTTGGTGCTGCTTCAGGGCCAGGTATCTGGAGACTTTCTGCCACTTCAGGGCTAGGTATCTGGATACTTGGTGCCTCTTCACGTCCAGGTATCTGGAGAATTAGTGCCGCTTCAGGGCCAGGTATCTGGAGACTTGGTGCCACTTCAGGGCCAGGTATCTGGAGACTTGGTTCCACTTCAGGACCAGGTATCTGGAGACTTGGTTCCGCTTTGGGCCAGGTATCTGGATTCTTGGTGCCGCTTCAAGGCCAGGTATCTGGAGACTTGGTGCCTCTTCAGGGCCAGGTATCTGGATACTTGGTGCCCCTTCAGGGCCAGGTATCTGGATACTTGGTGCTGCTTCAGGGCCAGGTATCTGAAGACTAGGTGCCGCTTCAAGGCCAGGTATCTGGATACTCGGTGCCTCTTCAGGGCCAGGTATCTGGATACTCGGTTCCGCTTCAGGGACAGGTCTCTGGATACTTGCTGCCGCTTCAGGGCAAGGTATCTGGAGACTTGGTGCCACTTCAAGGCCAGGTATCTGGAGACTTGGTGTCACTTCAACCCAGGTATCTGGATACTTGGTGCCACTTCAGGGCCAGGTATCTGGAGACTTGGTGCTGCTTCAGGGCCAGGTGTCTGGATACTTGGTGCCATTCAAGGACAGGTATCTGGAGACTTGGTGCCGCTTCAGGGCCAGGTATCTGGAGACATGGTGCCGCTTCAGGGCCAGGTATCTGGAGACTTGGTGCCGCTTCAGGGCCAGGTATCTGGAGACATGGTGCCGCTTCAGGGCCAGGTATCTGGAGACTTGGTGCCGCTTTAAGGCCAGGTATCTGGAGACTTGGTGCTGCTTCAGGGCCAGGTGTCTGGATACTTGGTGCCGCTTCAAGGTCAGGTATCTGGAGACTTTGTGCTGCTTCAGGGCCAGGTATCTGGAGACTTGGTGCCGCTTCAGGGCCAGGTATCTGGAGACTTCGTTCCGCTTCAGGACCAGGTATCTGGAGACTTGGTTCTGCTTCAGGGCCAGGTATCTGGATACTTGGTGCCGCTTCAGGGCCAGGTATCTGTAGACTTGGTAACTCTCAGGGCCCGGTATCTGAATACATGGTGCCACTTCAGGGCCAGGTATCTGGATACTTGGTGCCGCTTCAGGGCCAGGTATCTGGAGACTTTCTGCCACTTCAGGGCAAGGTATCTGGATACTTGGTGCCTCTTCACGTCCAGGTATCTGGAGACTTAGTGCCGCTTCAGGGCCAGGTATCTGGAGACTTGGTGCCACTTCAGGGCCAGGTATCTGGAGACTTGGTTCCACTTCAGGACCAGGTATCTGGAGACTTGGTTCCGCTTCGGGCCAGGTATCTGGATTCTTGGTGCCCCTTCAAGGCCAGGTATCTGGAGACTTGGTGCCTCTTCAGGGCCAGGTATCTGGATACTTGGTGCCATTTCAGGGCCAGGTATCTGGATACTTGGTGCTGCTTCAGGGCCAGGTATCTGAAGACTAGGTGCCGCGTCAAGGCCAGGTATCTGGAGACTTGGTGAAGCTTGAGGGCCAGGTATCTGGAGACTTGGTGCTGCTTCAGGGCCAGGTATCTGGAGACTTGGTGCCGCTTCAGGGCCAGGTATTTGGAGACTTGGTGCTGCTTCAAGGCCAGGTATCTGGAGACTTAGTGCCGCTTCAGGGCCAGGTATCTGGAGACTTGGTGCCGCTTCAGGGCCAGGTATTTGAAGACTAGGTGCCGCTTCAAGGCCAGGTATCTGGAGACTTGGTGAAGCTTGAGGGCCAGGTATCTGGAGACTTGGTGCTGCTTCAGGGCCAGGTATCTGGAGACTTGGTGCTGCTTCAGGGCCAGGTATCTGGAGACTTGGTTCCGCTTCGGGCCAGGTATCTGGATTCTTGGTGCCGTTTCAAGGCCAGGTATCTGGAGACTTGGTGCCTCTTCAGGGCCAGGTATCTGGATACTTGGTGCCCCTTCAGGGCCATGTATCTGGATATTTGGTGCTGCTTCAGGGCCAGGTATCTGAAGACTAGGTGCCGCTTCAAGGCCAGGTATCTGGAGACTTGGTGAAGCTTGAGGGCCAGGTATCTGGATACTTGGTGCCGGTTCATGGCCAGGTATATGGATACTCGGTGCTGCTTCAGGGCCAGGTATCTGGATGCTCGGTGCTGCTTCAGGGCCCGGTATCTGGATACTTGCTGCCGCTTCAGGGCAAGGTATCTGGAGACTTGGTGCCGCTTCAAGGCCAGGTATCTGGATACTTGCTGCCACTTCAGGACCAGGTATCTGGAGACTTGGTACCGATTCAAGGCCAGGTATCTGGAGACTTGGTGCCTCTTCAGGTCCAGGTATCTGGATACTTGTGCCGCTTCAGGGCCAGGTATCTGGATTCTTGGTGCTGCTTCAGGGCCAGGTATCTGGAACCTTGCTGCCGCTTCAGGACCAGGTATCTGGAGATTTGGTACCGATTCTAGGCCAGGTATCTGGAGACTTGGTGCCTCTTCAGGTCCAGGTATCTGGATACTTGGTTCCGCTTCAGAGCCAGGTATCTGGATTCTTGGTGTTGCTTCAGGGCCAGGTATCTGGAGACTTAGTGCCCCTTCAGGGCCAGGTATCTGGAGACTTGGTGCCGCTTCAGGGCCAGGTATCTGGAGACTTGGTTCTGCTTCAGGGCCAAGTATCTGGAGACTTGGTGCTGCTTCAGGGCAAGGTATCTGGAGACTTGGTGCCACTTCAAGGCCAGGTATCTGGAGACTTGGTGTCGCTTCAGGGCCAGGTATCTGGATACTTGCAGCCGCTTCAGGGCCAGGTATCTGGAGACTTGGTGCTGCTTCAGGGCCAGGTGTCTGGATACTTGGTGCTGCTTCAAGGACAGTTATCTGGAGCCTTGGTGCCGCTTCAGGGACAGGTATCTGGAGACTTGGTGCCGCTTCAGGGCCAGGTATTTTGAGACTTGGTGCCGCTTCAAGGCCATATATCTGGAGACTTGGTGCTGCTTCAGGGCCAGGTGTCTGGATACTTGGTACCGCTTCAAGGCCAAGTATCTGGATACTTGGTGCCATTCAAGGACAGGTATCTGGAGACTTGGTGCCGCTTCAGGGCCAGGTATCTGGATTCTTGGTGCTACTTCAGGGCTAGGTATCTGGAGGCTTAGTGCCACTTCAGGGCCAGGTATCTGGAGACTTGGTGCCGCTTCAGGGCCAGGTATCTGGAGACTTGGTGCCGCTTCAGGGCCTGGTATCTGGATACTCGGTGCTGCTTCAGCGCCAGGTATCTGGAGACTTAGTGCCCCTTCAGGGCCAGGTATCTGGAGACTTAGTGCCGCTTCAGGGCCAGGCATCTGGAGACTTGGTTCTGCTTCAGGGCCAAGTATCTGGAGACTTGGTGCTGCTTCTGGGCCAGGTATCTGGAGACTTGGTGCCGCTTCAGGGCCAGGTATTTGGAGACTTGGTGCTGCTTCAAGGCCAGGTATCTGGAGACTTAGTGCCGCTTCAGGGCAAGGTATCTGGAGACTTGGTTCCGCTTCAGGACCAGGTATCTGGATACTTGGTTCCGCTTCAAGGCCAGGTATCTGGATACTTGGTGCAGCTTCAAGGCCAGGTATCTGGATACTTGGTGCCGCTTCAGGGCCAGGTATCTGGATACTCGGTGCTGCTTCAGGGCCAGGTATCTGGAGACTTGGTGCTGCTTCAAAGCCAGGTATCTGGAGACTTGGTGCCGCTTCAGGGCCAGGTATCTGGAATCTTGGTGCTACTTCAGGGCTATGTATCTGGAGACTTAGTGCCACTTCAGGGCCAGGTATCTGGAGACTTGGTTCCGCTTCAGGACCAGGTATCTGGATACTTGGTTCCGCTTCAAGGCCAGGTATCTGGATACTTGGTGCCGCTTCAGGGCCAGGTATCTGGATACTCGGTGCTGCTTCAGGGCCAGGTATCTGGAGACTTGGTGCTGCTTCAAAGCCAGGTATCTGGAGACTTGGTGTCGCTTCAGGGCCAGGTATATGGATACTTGGTGCCGCTTCATGGCCAGGTATTTGGATGCTCGGTGCCGCTTCAGGGCCAGGTATCTGGATGCTCGGTGCTGCTTCAGGGCCAGGTATCTGGAGACTTGCTGCTGTTTCAGGGCAAGGTATCTGGAGGCTTGGTGCCGCTTCAAGGACCAGGTATCTGGAGATTTGGTACCGATTCTAGGCCAGGTATCTGGAGACTTGGTGCCTCTTCAGGTCCAGGTATCTGGATACTTGGTGCCGCTTCAGGGCCAGGTATCTGGATTCTTGGTGTTGCTTCAGGGCCAGGTATCTGGAGACTTAGTGCCCCTTCAGGGCTAGGTATCTGGAGACTTGGTGCCGCTTCAGGGCCAGGTATTTGGAGACTTGATTCTGCTTCAGGGCCAGGTATCTGGAGACTTGGTGCCGCTTCAGGGCCAGGTATTTGGAGACTTGGTGCTGCTTCAAGGCCAGGTATCTGGAGACTTGGTGCTGCTTCAGGGCCAGGTGTCTGGATACTTAGTGTCGCTTCAAGGCCAGGTATCCGGAGACTTGGTGCTGCTTCATGGCCAGGTATCTGGAGACTTGGTGCCACTTCAGGGCCAGGTACCTGGATACTTGCTGCCGCTTCAGGGCAAGGTATCTAGAGACTTGGTGCCGCTTCAAGGCCAGGTATCTGGATACTTGGTTCTGCTTCATGGCCAGGTATCTGGATACTTGGTGCCGCTTCAGGGTCAGGTATCTGGATACTCGGTGCCGCTTCAGGGCCAGGTATCTGGAGACTTGGTGCTGCTTCAGGGCCATGTGTCTGGATACTTGGTGCCGTTCAAGGACAGGTATCTGGAGTCTTGGAGCTGCTTCAGGGCCAGGTATCTGGAGACTTGGTGCCGCTTCAGGGCCAGGTATCTGGAGACTTGGTGCCGCTTCAAGGCCTGGTATCTGGAGACTTGGTGCTGCTTCAGGGCCAGGTGTCTAGCTACTTGGTGCCACTTCAAGGCCAGGTATCTGGAGACTCTGTGCTGCTTCAGGGCCAAGTATCTGGAGACTTGGTGCCACTTCATGGCCAGGTATCTGGAGACTTCGTTGCGCTTCAGGACCAGGTATCTGGAGACTTGGTTCTGCTTCAGGGCCAGGTATCTGGAGACTTGGTGCTGCTTCATGTCCAGGTGTCTGGATACTTGGTGCCGCTTCAAGGTCAGGTATCTGGAGACTTGGTGCTGCTTCAGGGCCAGGTATCTGGAGACTTGATGCCGCTTCAAGGCCAGGTATCTGGATACTTGGTGCTACTTCATGGCCAGGTATCTGGAGACTTAGTGCCGCTTCAGGGCCAGGTATCTGGAGACTTGGTGCCACTTCAGGGCCAGGTATCTGGATTCTTGGTGCTACTTCACGGCCAGGTATCTGGAGACTTGGTGCCGCTTCAGGGCCAGGTATCTGGAGACTTGGTGCCGTTTCAGGGCCAGGTATCTGGAGACTTGGTTCTGCTTCAGGTCCAGGTATCTGGAGACTTGGTTCTGCTTCAAGGCCAGGTATCTGGATACCTGGTGCCGCTTCAAGGCCAGGTATCTGGAGACTTGGTGCCTCTTCAGAGCCAAGTATCTGGATACTTGGTGCCGCTTCAGGGCCAGGTATCTGGATACTTGATGCCGCTTCATGGCCAGGTATTTGGATACTCGGTGCTGCCTCAGGGCCAGGTATCTGGATACTTGCTGCCGTTTCAGGGCAAGGTATCTGGAGACCTGGTGCCGCTTCAAGAGCAAGGTATCTGGATACTTGCTGCCGCTTCAGGACCAGGTATCTGGAGATTTGGTACCGATTCAAGGCCAGGTATCTGGAGACTTGGTGCCTCTTCAGGTCCAGGTTTCTGGATTCTTGGTGCCGCTTCAGGGCCAGGTATCTGGATTCTTGGCACTGCTTCAGGGCCAGGTATCTGGAGACTTAGTGCCCCTTCAGGGCTAGGTATCTGGAGACTTAGTGCCGCTTCAGGGCCAGGTATCTGGAGACTTGGTTCTGCTTCAGGACCAGGTATCTGGAGACTTGGTTCCGCTTCAGGGCCAGGTATCTGGAGACTTGGTGCCGCTTCAGGGCCAGGTATCTGGAGACTTGGTGCTGCTTCAAGGCCAGGTATCTGGAGACTTGGTGCTGCTTCAGGGCCAGGTGTCTGGATACTTGGTGCCGCTTCAAGGCCAGGTATCTGGATACTCGGTGCCGCTTCAGGGCCAGGTATCTGGATACTCGGTTCCGCTTCAGGGACAGGCATCTGGATACTTGCTGCCGCTTCAGGGCAAGGTACCTGGAGACTTGGTGCCGCTTCAAGGCCAGGTATCTGGAGACTTGGTGTCACTTCAGGCCAGGTATCTGGATACTTGGTGCCGCTTCAGGGCCAGGTATCTGGAGACTTGGTGCTGCTTCAGGGCCAGGTGTCTGGAGACTTGGTGGCGCTTTAAGGCCAGGTATCTGGAGACTTGGTGCTGCTTCAGGGCCAGGTGTCTGGATACTTGGTGCCGCTTCAAGGCCAGGTATCTGGAGACTTGGTGCTGCTTCAGGGCCAGGTGTCTGGAGACTTGGTGCCGCTTCAGGGCCAGGTATCTGGAGACTTGGTTCCACTTCAGGACCAGGTATCTGGAGACTTGGTGCTGCTTCAGGGACAGGTGTCTGGATACTTGGTGCCGCTTTAAGGTCAGGTATCTGGAGACTTAGTGCCCCTTCAGGGCCAGGTATCTGGAGACTTGGTGCCGCTTCATGGCCAGGTATTTGGATACTCGGTGCTGCCTCAGGCCAGGTATCTGGATACTTGCTGCCGTTTCAGGGCAAGGTATCTGGAGACCTGGTGCCGCTTCAAGAGCAAGGTATCTGGATACTTGCTGCCGCTTCAGGACCAGGTATCTGGAGACTTGGTGCCGCTTCAAGGCCAGGTATCTGGATACTCGGTGCCGCTTCAGGGCCAGGTATCTGGATACTCGGTTCCGCTTCAGGGACAGGTCTCTGGATACTTGCTGCCGCTTCAGGGCAAGGTATCTGGAGACTTGGTGCCACTTCAAGGCCAGGTATCTGGAGACTTGGTGTCACTTCAGGCCAGGTATTTGGATACTTGGTGCCACTTCAGGGCCAGGTATCTGGAGACTTGGTGCTGCTTCAGGGCCAGGTGTCTGGATACTTGGTGCCGTTCAAGGACAGGTATCTGGTGACTTGGTGCCGCTTCAGGGCCAGGTATCTGGAGACATGGTGCCGCTTCAGGGCCAGGTATCTGGAGACTTGGTGACACTTTAAGGCCAGGTATCTGGAGACTTGGTGCTGCTTCAGGGCCAGGTGTCTGGATACTTGGTGCCGCTTCAAGGTCAGGTATCTGGAGACTTTGTGCTGCTTCAGGGCCAGGTATCTGGAGACTTGGTGCCGCTTCAGGGCCAGGTATCTGGAGACTTCGTTCCGCTTCAGGACCAGGTATCTGGAGACTTGGTTCTGCTTCAGGGCCAGGTATCTGGATACTTGGTGCCGCTTCAGGGCCAGGTATCTGTAGACTTGGTAATTCTCAGGGCCCGGTATCTGGATACGTGGTGCCACTTCAGGGCCAGGTATCTGGATACTTGGTGCTGCTTCAGGGCCAGGTATCTGGAGACTTTCTGCCACTTCAGGGCTAGGTATCTGGATACTTGGTGCCTCTTCACGTCCAGGTATCTGGAGAATTAGTGCCGCTTCAGGGCCAGGTATCTGGAGACTTGGTGCCACTTCAGGGCCAGGTATCTGGAGACTTGGTTCCACTTCAGGACCAGGTATCTGGAGACTTGGTTCCGCTTTGGGCCAGGTATCTGGATTCTTGGTGCCGCTTCAAGGCCAGGTATCTGGAGACTTGGTGCCTCTTCAGGGCCAGGTATCTGGATACTTGGTGCCCCTTCAGGGCCAGGTATCTGGATACTTGGTGCTGCTTCAGGGCCAGGTATCTGAAGACTAGGTGCCGCTTCAAGGCCAGGTATCTGGATACTCGGTGCCTCTTCAGGGCCAGGTATCTGGATACTCGGTTCCGCTTCAGGGACAGGTCTCTGGATACTTGCTGCCGCTTCAGGGCAAGGTATCTGGAGACTTGGTGCCACTTCAAGGCCAGGTATCTGGAGACTTGGTGTCACTTCAACCCAGGTATCTGGATACTTGGTGCCACTTCAGGGCCAGGTATCTGGAGACTTGGTGCTGCTTCAGGGCCAGGTGTCTGGATACTTGGTGCCATTCAAGGACAGGTATCTGGAGACTTGGTGCCGCTTCAGGGCCAGGTATCTGGAGACATGGTGCCGCTTCAGGGCCAGGTATCTGGAGACTTGGTGCCGCTTCAGGGCCAGGTATCTGGAGACATGGTGCCGCTTCAGGGCCAGGTATCTGGAGACTTGGTGCCGCTTTAAGGCCAGGTATCTGGAGACTTGGTGCTGCTTCAGGGCCAGGTGTCTGGATACTTGGTGCCGCTTCAAGGTCAGGTATCTGGAGACTTTGTGCTGCTTCAGGGCCAGGTATCTGGAGACTTGGTGCCGCTTCAGGGCCAGGTATCTGGAGACTTCGTTCCGCTTCAGGACCAGGTATCTGGAGACTTGGTTCTGCTTCAGGGCCAGGTATCTGGATACTTGGTGCCGCTTCAGGGCCAGGTATCTGTAGACTTGGTAACTCTCAGGGCCCGGTATCTGAATACATGGTGCCACTTCAGGGCCAGGTATCTGGATACTTGGTGCCGCTTCAGGGCCAGGTATCTGGAGACTTTCTGCCACTTCAGGGCAAGGTATCTGGATACTTGGTGCCTCTTCACGTCCAGGTATCTGGAGACTTAGTGCCGCTTCAGGGCCAGGTATCTGGAGACTTGGTGCCACTTCAGGGCCAGGTATCTGGAGACTTGGTTCCACTTCAGGACCAGGTATCTGGAGACTTGGTTCCGCTTCGGGCCAGGTATCTGGATTCTTGGTGCCCCTTCAAGGCCAGGTATCTGGAGACTTGGTGCCTCTTCAGGGCCAGGTATCTGGATACTTGGTGCCATTTCAGGGCCAGGTATCTGGATACTTGGTGCTGCTTCAGGGCCAGGTATCTGAAGACTAGGTGCCGCGTCAAGGCCAGGTATCTGGAGACTTGGTGAAGCTTGAGGGCCAGGTATCTGGAGACTTGGTGCTGCTTCAGGGCCAGGTATCTGGAGACTTGGTGCCGCTTCAGGGCCAGGTATTTGGAGACTTGGTGCTGCTTCAAGGCCAGGTATCTGGAGACTTAGTGCCGCTTCAGGGCCAGGTATCTGGAGACTTGGTGCCGCTTCAGGGCCAGGTATTTGAAGACTAGGTGCCGCTTCAAGGCCAGGTATCTGGAGACTTGGTGAAGCTTGAGGGCCAGGTATCTGGAGACTTGGTGCTGCTTCAGGGCCAGGTATCTGGAGACTTGGTGCTGCTTCAGGGCCAGGTATCTGGAGACTTGGTTCCGCTTCGGGCCAGGTATCTGGATTCTTGGTGCCGTTTCAAGGCCAGGTATCTGGAGACTTGGTGCCTCTTCAGGGCCAGGTATCTGGATACTTGGTGCCCCTTCAGGGCCATGTATCTGGATATTTGGTGCTGCTTCAGGGCCAGGTATCTGAAGACTAGGTGCCGCTTCAAGGCCAGGTATCTGGAGACTTGGTGAAGCTTGAGGGCCAGGTATCTGGATACTTGGTGCCGGTTCATGGCCAGGTATATGGATACTCGGTGCTGCTTCAGGGCCAGGTATCTGGATGCTCGGTGCTGCTTCAGGGCCCGGTATCTGGATACTTGCTGCCGCTTCAGGGCAAGGTATCTGGAGACTTGGTGCCGCTTCAAGGCCAGGTATCTGGATACTTGCTGCCACTTCAGGACCAGGTATCTGGAGACTTGGTACCGATTCAAGGCCAGGTATCTGGAGACTTGGTGCCTCTTCAGGTCCAGGTATCTGGATACTTGTGCCGCTTCAGGGCCAGGTATCTGGATTCTTGGTGCTGCTTCAGGGCCAGGTATCTGGAACCTTGCTGCCGCTTCAGGACCAGGTATCTGGAGATTTGGTACCGATTCTAGGCCAGGTATCTGGAGACTTGGTGCCTCTTCAGGTCCAGGTATCTGGATACTTGGTTCCGCTTCAGAGCCAGGTATCTGGATTCTTGGTGTTGCTTCAGGGCCAGGTATCTGGAGACTTAGTGCCCCTTCAGGGCCAGGTATCTGGAGACTTGGTGCCGCTTCAGGGCCAGGTATCTGGAGACTTGGTTCTGCTTCAGGGCCAAGTATCTGGAGACTTGGTGCTGCTTCAGGGACAGGTATCTGGAGACTTGGTGCCACTTCAGGGCCAGGTATTTGGAGACTTGCTTCTGCTTCAAGGCCAGGTATCTGGAGACTTGGTGCTGCTTCAGGGCCAGGTGTCTGGATACTTGGTGCCGCTTCAAGGCCAGGTATCTGGAGACTTGGTGCTGCTTCATGGCCAGGTATCTGGAGACTTGGTGCCACTTTAGTGCCAGATACCTGGATACTTGCTGCCGCTTCAGGGCAAGGTATCTGGAGACTTGGTGCCGCTTCAAGGCCAGGTATCTGGATACTTGGTTCTGCTTCATGGCCAGGTATCTGGATACTCGGTGCCGCTTCAGTGCCAGGTCTCTGGATACTCGGTGCCGCTTCAGGGCCAGGTATCTGGAGACTTGGTGCTGCTTCAGGGCCAGGTGTCTGGATACTTGGTGCCATTCAAGGACAGGTATCTGGAGTCTTGGAGCTGTTTCAGGGCCAGGTATCTGGAGACTTGGTGCCGCTTCAGGGCCAGGTATCTGGAGACTTGGTGCCGCTTCAGGGCCAGGTGTCTGGATACTTGATGCCACTTCAAGGCCAGGTATCTGGAGACTTGGTGCTGCTTCAGGGCCAAGTATCTGGAGACTTGGTGCCACTTCAGGGCCAGGTATCTGGAGACTTCGTTCCGCTTCAGGACCAGGTATCTGGAGACTTGGTTCTGCTTCAGGGCCAGGTATCTGGAGACTTGGTGCTGCTTCAGGGCCAGGTGTCTGGATACTTGGTGCTGCTTCAAGGTCAGGTATCTGGAGACTTGGTGCTGCTTCAGGGCCAGGTATCTGGAGACTTGATGCCGCTTCAAGGCCAGGTATCTGGATACTTGGTGCTACTTCACGGCCAGGTATCTGGAGACTTAATGCCGCTTCAGGGCCAGGTATCTGGAGACTTGGTGCCACTTCAGGGCCAGGTATCTGGATTCTTGGTGCTACTTCACAGCCAGTTATCTGGAGACTTGGTGCTGCTTCAGGGCCAGGTATCTGGAGACTTGGTGCCGCTTCAGGGCCAGGTATCTGGAGACTTGGTTCTGCTTCAGGACCAGGTATCTGGAGACTTGGTTCTGCTACAAGGCCAGGTATCTGGATACTTGGTGCCGCTTCAAGGCCAGGTATCTGGAGACTTGGTGCCTCTTCAGGGCCAAGTATCTGGCGACTTGGTGCCGCTTCAGGGCCAGGTATCTGGAGACTTGGTTCTGCTTCAGGACCAGGTATCTGGAGACTTGGTTCTGCTACAAGGCCAGGTATCTGGATACTTGGTGCCGCTTCAAGGCCAGGTATCTGGAGACTTGGTGCCTCTTCAGGGCCAAGTATCTGGATACTTGGTGCCACTTCAGGGCCAGGTATCTGGATTCTTGGTGCTACTTCACAGCCAGTTATCTGGAGACTTGGTGCCGCTTCAGGGCCAGGTATCTGGAGACTTGGTGCCGCTTCAGGGCCAGGTATCTGGAGACTTGGTTCTGCTTCAGGACCAGGTATCTGGAGACTTGGTTCTGCTACAAGGCCAGGTATCTGGATACTTGGTGCCGCTTCAAGGCCAGGTATCTGGAGACTTGGTGCCACTTCAAGGCCAAGTATCTGGATTCTTGGTGCCTCTTCAGGGCCAGGTATCTGGATACTTGGTGCCGCTTCAGGGCCAGGTATCTGGATACTCGGTGCTGCTTCAGGGCCAGGTATCTGGAGACTTGGTGCCACTTCAAGGCCAGGTATCTGGAGACTTGGTGACGCTTCAGGGCCAGGTATCTGGATAATTGGTGCCGCTTCATGGCCAGGTATCTGAATACTCGGTGCCGCTTCAGGGCCAGGTATCTGGATACTCGGTGCCGCTTCAGGGCCAGGTATCTGGATACATGCTGCTGCTTCAGGGCAAGGTATCTGGAGACTTGGTGCCGCTTCAAGGCCAGGTATCTGGAGACTTGGTGTCGCTTCAGGGCCAGGTATCTGGATACTTGGTGCCGCTTCAGGGCCAGATATCTGGAGACTTGGTGCGGCTTCAGGTCCAGCTATCTGGAGACTTGGTGCTGCTTCAAGGCCAGGTATCTGGATATTTACTGCCACTTCAGGACCAGGTATCTGGAGACTTGGTATCGATTCAAGGCCAGGTATCTGGATACTTGCTGCCGCTTCAGGACAAGGTATCTGGAGATTTGGTACCGATTCTAGGCCAGGTATCTGGAGACTTGGTGCCTATTCAGGTCCAGGTATCTGGATACTTGGTTCCGCTTCAGGGCCAGGTATCTGGATTCTTGGTGTTGCTTCAGGGCCAGGTATCTGGAGACTTAGTGCCCCTTCAGGGCCAGGTATCTGGAGACTTGGTGCCGCTTCTGGGCCAGGCATCTGGAGACTTGGTTCTGCTTCAGGGCCAAGTATCTGGAGACTCTGTGCTGCTTCAGGGCCAGGTATCTGGAGACTTGGTGCCGCTTCAGGGCCAGGTATTTGGAGACTTGGTGCTGCTTCAAGGCCAGGTATCTGGAGACTTAGTGCCGCTTCAGGGCCAGGTATCTGGAGACTTGGTTCCGCTTCAGGACCAGGTATCTGGATACTTGGTTCCGCTTCAAGGCCAGGTATCTGGATACTTGCTGCAGCTTCAAGGCCAGGTATCTGGATACTTGGTGCCGCTTCAGGGCCAGGTATCTGGATACTCGGTGCTGCTTCAGGGCCAGGTATCTGGAGACTTGGTGCTGCTTCAAAGCCAGGTATCTGGAGACTTGGTGCCGCTTCAGGGCCAGGTATCTGGAATCTTGGTGCTACTTCAGGGCTATGTATCTGGAGACTTAGTGCCACTTCAGGGCCAGGTATCTGGAGACTTGGTTCCGCTTCAGGACCAGGTATCTGGATACTTGGTTCCGCTTCAAGGCCAGGTATCTGGATACTTGGTGCCGCTTCAGGGCCAGGTATCTGGATACTCGGTGCTGCTTCAGGGCCAGGTATCTGGAGACTTGGTGCTGCTTCAAAGCCAGGTATCTGGAGACTTGGTGTCGCTTCAGGGCCAGGTATATGGATACTTGGTGCCGCTTCATGGCCAGGTATTTGGATGCTCGGTGCCGCTTCAGGGCCAGGTATCTGGATGCTCGGTGCTGCTTCAGGGCCAGGTATCTGGAGACTTGCTGCTGTTTCAGGGCAAGGTATCTGGAGGCTTGGTGCCACTTCAAGGACCAGGTATCTGGAGATTTGGTACCGATTCTAGGCCAGGTATCTGGAGACTTGGTGCCTCTTCAGGTCCAGGTATCTGGATACTTGGTGCCGCTTCAGGGCCAGGTATCTGGATTCTTGGTGTTGCTTCAGGGCCAGGTATCTGGAGACTTAGTGCCCCTTCAGGGCTAGGTATCTGGAGACTTGGTGCTGCTTCAGGGCCAGGTATTTGGAGACTTGATTCTGCTTCAGGGCCAGGTATCTGGAGACTTGGTGCCGCTTCAGGGCCAGGTATTTGGAGACTTGGTGCTGCTTCAAGGCCAGGTATCTGGAGACTTGGTGCTGCTTCAGGGCCAGGTGTCTGGATACTTAGTGTCGCTTCAAGGCCAGGTATCCGGAGACTTGGTGCTGCTTCATGGCCAGGTATCTGGAGACTTGGTGCCACTTCAGGGCCAGGTACCTGGATACTTGCTGCCGCTTCAGGGCAAGGTATCTGGAGACTTGGTGCCGCTTCAAGGCCAGGTATCTGGATACTTGGTTCTGCTTCATGGCCAGGTATCTGGATACTTGGTGCCGCTTCAGGGTCAGGTATCTGGATACTCGGTGCCGCTTCAGGGCCAGGTATCTGGAGACTTGGTGCTGCTTCAGGGCCATGTGTCTGGATACTTGGTGCCGTTCAAGGACAGGTATCTGGAGTCTTGGAGCTGCTTCAGGGCCAGGTATCTGGAGACTTGGTGCCGCTTCAGGGCCAGGTATCTGGAGACTTGGTGCCGCTTCAAGGCCTGGTATCTGGAGACTTGGTGCTGCTTCAGGGCCAGGTGTCTAGCTACTTGGTGCCACTTCAAGGCCAGGTATCTGGAGACTCTGTGCTGCTTCAGGGCCAAGTATCTGGAGACTTGGTGCCACTTCAGGGCCAGGTATCTGGAGACTTCGTTGCGCTTCAGGACCAGGTATCTGGAGACTTGGTTCTGCTTCAGGGCCAGGTATCTGGAGACTTGGTGCTGCTTCATGTCCAGGTGTCTGGATACTTGGTGCCGCTTCAAGGTCAGGTATCTGGAGACTTGGTGCTGCTTCAGGGCCAGGTATCTGGAGACTTGATGCCGCTTCAAGGCCAGGTATCTGGATACTTGGTGCTACTTCATGGCCAGGTATCTGGAGACTTAGTGCCGCTTCAGGGCCAGGTATCTGGAGACTTGGTGCCACTTCAGGGCCAGGTATCTGGATTCTTGGTGCTACTTCACGGCCAGGTATCTGGAGACTTGGTGCCGCTTCAGGGCCAGGTATCTGGAGACTTGGTGCCGTTTCAGGGCCAGGTATCTGGAGACTTGGTTCTGCTTCAGGTCCAGGTATCTGGAGACTTGGTTCTGCTTCAAGGCCAGGTATCTGGATACCTGGTGCCGCTTCAAGGCCAGGTATCTGGAGACTTGGTGCCTCTTCAGAGCCAAGTATCTGGATACTTGGTGCCGCTTCAGGGCCAGGTATCTGGATACTTGATGCCGCTTCATGGCCAGGTATTTGGATACTCGGTGCTGCCTCAGGGCCAGGTATCTGGATACTTGCTGCCGTTTCAGGGCAAGGTATCTGGAGACCTGGTGCCGCTTCAAGAGCAAGGTATCTGGATACTTGCTGCCGCTTCAGGACCAGGTATCTGGAGATTTGGTACCGATTCAAGGCCAGGTATCTGGAGACTTGGTGCCTCTTCAGGTCCAGGTTTCTGGATTCTTGGTGCCGCTTCAGGGCCAGGTATCTGGATTCTTGGCACTGCTTCAGAGCCAGGTATCTGGAGACTTAGTGCCCCTTCAGGGCTAGGTATCTGGAGACTTAGTGCCGCTTCAGGGCCAGGTATCTGGAGACTTGGTTCTGCTTCAGGACCAGGTATCTGGAGACTTGGTTCCGCTTCAGGGCCAGGTATCTGGAGACTTGGTGCCGCTTCAGGGCCAGGTATCTGGAGACTTGGTGCTGCTTCAAGGCCAGGTATCTGGAGACTTGGTGCTGCTTCAGGGCCAGGTGTCTGGATACTTGGTGCCGCTTCAAGGCCAGGTATCTGGATACTCGGTGCCGCTTCAGGGCCAGGTATCTGGATACTCGGTTCCGTTTCAGGGACAGGCATCTGGATACTTGCTGCCGCTTCAGGGCAAGGTACCTGGAGACTTGGTGCCGCTTCAAGGCCAGGTATCTGGAGACTTGGTGTCACTTCAGGCCAGGTATCTGGATACTTGGTGCCGCTTCAGGGCCAGGTATCTGGAGACTTGGTGCTGCTTCAGGGCCAGGTGTCTGGATACTTGGTGCCGTTCAAGGACAGGTATATGGAGACTTGGTGCCGCTTCAGGGCCAGGTATCTGGAGACTTGGTGCTGCTTCAGGGCCAGGTGTCTGGAGACTTGGTGGCGCTTTAAGGCCAGGTATCTGGAGACTTGGTGCTGCTTCAGGGCCAGGTGTCTGGATACTTGGTGCCGCTTCAAGGCCAGGTATCTGGAGACTTGGTGCTGCTTCAGGGCCAGGTGTCTGGAGACTTGGTGCCGCTTCAGGGCCAGGTATCTGGAGACTTCGTTCCACTTCAGGACCAGGTATCTGGAGACTTGGTGCTGCTTCATGGACAGGTGTCTGGATACTTGGTGCCGCTTTAAGGTCAGGTATCTGGAGACTTAGTGCCCCTTCAGGGCCAGGTATCTGGAGACTTGGTGCTGCTTCATGGCCAGGTATTTGGATACTCGGTGCTGCCTCAGGGCCAGGTATCTGGATACTTGCTGCCGTTTCAGGGCAAGGTATCTGGAGACCTGGTGCCGCTTCAAGAGCAAGGTATCTGGATACTTGCTGCCGCTTCAGGACCAGGTATCTGGAGACTTGGTGCCGCTTCAAGGCCAGGTATCTGGATACTCGGTGCCGCTTCAGGGCCAGGTATCTGGATACTCGGTTCCGCTTCAGGGACAGGTCTCTGGATACTTGCTGCCGCTTCAGGGCAAGGTATCTGGAGACTTGGTGCCACTTCAAGGCCAGGTATCTGGAGACTTGGTGTCACTTCAGGCCAGGTATTTGGATACTTGGTGCCACTTCAGGGCCAGGTATCTGGAGACTTGGTGCTGCTTCAGGGCCAGGTGTCTGGATACTTGGTGCCGTTCAAGGACAGGTATCTGGTGACTTGATGCCGCTTCAGGGCCAGGTATCTGGAGACATGGTGCCGCTTCAGGGCCAGGTATCTGGAGACTTGGTGACACTTTAAGGCCAGGTATCTGGAGACTTGGTGCTGCTTCAGGGCCAGGTGTCTGGATACTTGGTGCCGCTTCAAGGTCAGGTATCTGGAGACTTTGTGCTGCTTCAGGGCCAGGTATCTGGAGACTTGGTGCCGCTTCAGGGCCAGGTATCTGGAGACTTCGTTCCGCTTCAGGACCAGGTATCTGGAGACTTGGTTCTGCTTCAGGGCCAGGTATCTGGATACTTGGTGCCGCTTCAGGGCCAGGTATCTGTAGACTTGGTAACTCTCAGGGCCCGGTATCTGGATACGTGGTGCCACTTCAGGGCCAGGTATCTGGATACTTGGTGCCGCTTCAGGGCCAGGTATCTGGAGACTTTCTGCCACTTCAGGGCTAGGTATCTGGATACTTGGTGCCTCTTCACGTCCAGGTATCTGGAGACTTAGTGCCGCTTCAGGGCCAGGTATCTGGAGACTTGGTGCCACTTCAGGGCCAGGTATCTGGAGACTTGGTTCCACTTCAGGACCAGGTATCTGGAGACTTGGTTCCGCTTTGGGCCAGGTATCTGGATTCTTGGTGCCGCTTCAAGGCCAGGTATCTGGAGACTTGGTGCCTCTTCAGGGCCAGGTATCTGGATACTTGGTGCCCCTTCAGGGCCAGGTATCTGGATACTTGGTGCTGCTTCAGGGCCAGGTATCTGAAGACTAGGTGCCGCTTCAAGGCCAGGTATCTGGATACTCGGTGCCTCTTCAGGGCCAGGTATCTGGATACTCGGTTCCGCTTCAGGGACAGGTCTCTGGATACTTGCTGCCGCTTCAGGGCAAGGTATCTGGAGACTTGGTGTCACTTCAAGGCCAGGTATCTGGAGACTTGGTGTCACTTCAACCCAGGTATCTGGATACTTGGTGCCACTTCAGGGCCAGGTATCTGGAGACTTGGTGCTGCTTCAGGGCCAGGTGTCTGGATACTTGGTGCCATTCAAGGACAGGTATCTGGAGACTTGGTGCCGCTTCAGGGCCAGGTATCTGGAGACATGGTGCCGCTTCAGGGCCAGGTATCTGGAGACTTGGTGCCGCTTTAAGGCCAGGTATCTGGAGACTTGGTGCTGCTTCAGGGCCAGGTGTCTGGATACTTGGTGCCGCTTCAAGGTCAGGTATCTGGAGACTTTGTGCTGCTTCAGGGCCAGGTATCTGGAGACTTGGTGCCGCTTCAGGGCCAGGTATCTGGAGACTTCGTTCCGCTTCAGGACCAGGTATCTGGAGACTTGGTTCTGCTTCAGGGCCAGGTATCTGGATACTTGGTGCCGCTTCAGGGCCAGGTATCTGTAGACTTGGTAACTCTCAGGGCCCGGTATCTGAATACATGGTGCCACTTCAGGGCCAGGTATCTGGATACTTGGTGCCGCTTCAGGGCCAGGTATCTGGAGACTTTCTGCCACTTCAGGGCAAGGTATCTGGATACTTGGTGCCTCTTCACGTCCAGGTATCTGGAGACTTAGTGCCGCTTCAGGGCCAGGTATCTGGAGACTTGGTGCCACTTCAGGGCCAGGTATCTGGAGACTTAGTTCCACTTCAGGACCAGGTATCTGGAGACTTGGTTCCGCTTTGGGCCAGGTATCTGGATTCTTGGTGCCCCTTCAAGGCCAGGTATCTGGAGACTTGTTGCCTCTTCAGGGCCAGGTATCTGGATACTTGGTGCCCTTTCAGGGCCAGGTATCTGGATACTTGGTGCTGCTTCAGGGCCAGGTATCTGAAGACTAGGTGCCGCTTCAAGGCCAGGTATCTGGAGACTTGGTGAAGCTTGAGGGCCAGGTATCTGGAGACTTGGTGCTGCTTCAGGGCCAGGTATCTGGAGACTTGGTGCCGCTTCAGGGCCAGGTATTTGGAGACTTGGTGCTGCTTCAAGGCCAGGTATCTGGAGACTTAGTGCCGCTTCAGGGCCAGGTATCTGGAGACTTGGTGCCGCTTCAGGGCCAGGTATTTGAAGACTAGATGCCGCTTCAAGGCCAGGTATCTGGAGACTTGGTGAAGCTTGAGGGCCAGGTATCTGGAGACTTGGTGCTGCTTCAGGGCCAGGTATCTGGAGACTTGGTGCTGCTTCAGGGCCAGGTATCTGGAGACTTGGTGCCGCTTCAGGGCCAGGTATTTGGAGACTTGGTGCTGCTTCAAGGCCAGGTATCTGGAGACTTAGTGCCGCTTCAGGGCCAGGTATCTGGAGACTTGGTGCTGCTTCAGGGCCAAGTATCTGGAGACTTGGTGCCACTTCAGGGCCAGGTATCTGGAGACTTCGTTCCGCTTCAGGACGAGGTATCTGGAGACTTGGTTCTGCTTCAGGGCCAGGTATCTGGAGACTTGGTGCTGCTTCAGGGCCAGGTGTCTGGATACTTGGTGCTGCTTCAAGGTCAGGTATCTGGAGACTTGGTGCTGCTTCAGGGCCAGGTATCTGGAGACTTGATGCCGCTTCAAGGCCAGGTATCTGGATACTTGGTGCTACTTCATGGCCAGGTATCTGGAGACTTAATGCCGCTTCAGGGTCAGGTATCTGGAGACTTGGTGCCACTTCAGAGCCAGGTATCTGGATTCTTGGTGCTACTTCACAGCCAGGTATCTGGAGACTTGGTGCCGCTTCAGGGCCAGGTATCTGGAGACTTGGTGCCGCTTCAGGGCCAGGTATCTGGAGACTTGGTTCTGCTTCAGGACCAGGTATCTGGAGACTTGGTTCTGCTACAAGGCCAGGTATCTGGATACTTGGTGCCGCTTCAAGGCCAGGTATCTGGAGACTTGGTGCCTCTTCAGGGCCAAGTATCTGGATACTTGGTGCCGCTTCAGGATCTGGAAACTTGGTGCCACTTCAAGGCCAAGTATCTGGATTCTTGGTGCCTCTTCAGGGCCAGGTATCTGGATACTTGGTGCCGCTTCAGGGCCAGGTATCTGGATACTCGGTGCTGCTTCAGGGCCAGGTATCTGGAGACTTGGTGCCACTTCAAGGCCAGGTATCTGGAAACTTGGTGACGCTTCAGGGCCAGGTATCTGGATAATTGGTGCCGCTTCATGGCCAGGTATCTGAATACTCGGTGCCGCTTCAGGGCCAGGTATCTGGATACTCGGTGCCGCTTCAGGGCCAGGTATCTGGATACATGCTGCTGCTTCAGGGCAAGGTATCTGGAGACTTGGTGCCGCTTCAAGGCCAGGTATCTGGAGACTTGGTGTCGCTTCAGGGCCAGGTATCTGGATACTTGGTGCCGCTTCAGGGCCAGATATCTGGAGACTTGGTGCGGCTTCAGGTCCAGCTATCTGGAGACTTGGTGCTGCTTCAAGGCCAGGTATCTGGATATTTACTGCCACTTCAGGACCAGGTATCTGGAGACTTGGTATCGATTCAAGGCCAGGTATCTGGATACTTGCTGCCGCTTCAGGACAAGGTATCTGGAGATTTGGTACCGATTCTAGGCCAGGTATCTGGAGACTTGGTGCCTATTCAGGCCCAGGTATCTGGATACTTGGTTCCGCTTCAGGGCCAGGTATCTGGATTCTTGGTGTTGCTTCAGGGCCAGGTATCTGGAGACTTAGTGCCCCTTCAGGGCCAGGTATCTGGAGACTTGGTGCCGCTTCAGGGCCAGGCATCTGGAGACTTGGTTCTGCTTCAGGGCCAAGTATCTGGAGACTTGGTGCTGCTTCAGGGCCAGGTATCTGGAGACTTGGTGCCGCTTCAGGGCCAGGTATTTGGAGACTTGGTGCTGCTTCAAGGCCAGGTATCTGGAGACTTAGTGCCGCTTCAGGGCCAGGTATCTGGAGACTTGGTTCCGCTTCAGGACCAGGTATCTGGATACTTGGTTCCGCTTCAAGGCCAGGTATCTGGATACTTGGTGCCGCTTCAAGGCCAGGTATCTGGATACTTGGTGCCGCTTCAGGGCCAGGTATCTGGATACTCGGTGCTGCTTCAGGGCCAGGTATCTGGAGACTTGGTGCTGCTTCAAAGCCAGGTATCTGGAGACTTGGTGCCGCTTCAGGGCCAGGTATCTGGAATCTTGGTGCTACTTCAGGGCTATGCATCTGGAGACTTAGTGCCACTTCAGGGCCAGGTATCTGGAGACTTGGTTCCGCTTCAGGACCAGGTATCTGGATACTTGGTTCCACTTCAAGGCCAGGTATCTGGATACTTGGTGCCGCTTCAAGGCCAGGTATCTGGATACTTGGTGCCGCTTCAGGGCCAGGTATCTGGATACTCGGTGCTGCTTCAGGGCCAGGTATCTGGAGACTTGGTGCTGCTTCAAAGCCAGGTATCTGGAGACTTGGTGTCGCTTCAGGGCCAGGTATATGGATACTTGGTGCCGCTTCATGGCCAGGTATTTGGATGCTCGGTGCCGCTTCAGGGCCAGGTATCTGGATGCTCGGTGCTGCTTCAGGGCCAGGTATCTGGAGACTTGCTGCTGTTTCAGGGCAAGGTATCTGGAGGCTTGGTGCCGCTTCAAGGACCAGGTGTCTGGAGATTTGGTACCGATTCTAGGCCAGGTATCTGGAGACTTGGTGCCTCTTCAGGTCCAGGTATCTGGATACTTGGTGCCGCTTCAGGGCCAGGTATCTGGATTCTTGGTGTTGCTTCAGGGCCAGGTATCTGGAGACTTAGTGCCCCTTCAGGGCTAGGTATCTGGAGACTTGGTGCCGCTTCAGGGCCAGGTATTTGGAGACTTGATTCTGCTTCAGGGCCAGGTATTTGGAGACTTGGTGCCGCTTCAGGGCCAGGTATTTGGAGACTTGGTGCTGCTTCAAGGCCAGGTATCTGGAGACTTGGTGCTGCTTCAGGGCCAGGTGTCTGGATACTTAGTGCTGCTTCATGGCCAGGTATCTGGAGACTTTGTGCCACTTCAGGGCCAGGTACCTGGATACTTGCTGCCGCTTCAGGGCAAGGTATCTGGAGACTTGGTGCCGCTTCAAGGCCAGGTATCTGGATACTTGGTTCTGCTTCATGGCCAGGTATCTGGATACTTGGTGCCGCTTCAGGGTCAGGTATCTGGATACTCGGTGCCGCTTCAGGGCCAGGTATCTGGAGACTTGGTGCTGCTTTAGGGCCATGTGTCTGGATACTTGGTGCCGTTCAAGGACAGGTATCTGGAGTCTTGGAGCTGCTTCAGGGCCAGGTATCTGGAGACTTGGTGCCGCTTCAGGGCCAGGTATCTGGAGACTTGGTGCCGCTTCAAGGCCTGGTATCTGGAGACTTGGTGCTGCTTCAGGGCCAGGTGTCTAGCTACTTGGTGACACTTCAAGGCCAGGTATCTGGAGACTCTGTGCTGCTTCAGGGACAAGTATCTGGAGACTTGGTGCCACTTCAGGGCCAGGTATCTGGAGACTTCGTTGCGCTTCAGGACCAGGTATCTGGAGACTTGGTTCTGCTTCAGGGCCAGGTATCTGGAGACTTGGTGCTGCTTCATGTCCAGGTGTCTGGATACTTGGTGCCGCTTCAAGGTCAGGTATCTGGAGACTTGGTGCTGCTTCAGGGCCAGGTATCTGGAGACTTGATGCCGCTTCAAGGCCAGGTATCTGGATACTTGGTGCTACTTCATGGCCAGGTATCTGGAGACTTAGTGCCACTTCAGGGCCAGGTATCTGGAGACTTGGTGCCACTTCAGGGCCAGGTATCTGGATTCTTGGTGCTACTTCACGGCCAGGTATCTGGAGACTTGGTGCCGCTTCAGGGCCAGGTATCTGGAGACTTGGTGCCGTTTCAGGGCCAGGTATCTGGAGACTTGGTTCTGCTTCAGGTCCAGGTATCTGGAGACTTGGTTCTGCTTCAAGGCCAGGTATCTGGATACCTGGTGCCGCTTCAAGGCCAGGTATCTGGAGACTTGGTGCCTCTTCAGAGCCAAGTATCTGGATACTTGGTGCCGCTTCAGGGCCAGGTATCTGGATACTTGATGCCGCTTCATGGCCAGGTATTTGGATACTCGGTGCTGCCTCAGGGCCAGGTATCTGGATACTTGCTGCCGTTTCAGGGCAAGGTATCTGGAGACCTGGTGCCGCTTCAAGAGCAAGGTATCTGGATACTTGCTGCCGCTTCAGGACCAGGTATCTGGAGATTTGGTACCGATTCAAGGCCAGGTATCTGGAGACTTGGTGCCTCTTCAGGTCCAGGTTTCTGGATTCTTGGTGCCGCTTCAGGGCCAGGTATCTGGATTCTTGGCACTGCTTCAGGGCCAGGTATCTGGAGACTTAGTGCCCCTTCAGGGCCAGGTATCTGGAGACTTAGTGCCGCTTCAGGGCCAGGTATCTGGAGACTTGGTTCTGCTTCAGGACCAGGTATCTGGAGACTTGGTTCCGCTTCAGGGCCAGGTATCTGGAGACTTGGTGCCGCTTCAGGGCCAGGTATCTGGAGACTTGGTGCTGCTTCAAGGCAGGTATCTGGAGACTTGGTGCTGCTTCAGGGCCAGGTGTCTGGATACTTGGTGCCGCTTCAAGGCCAGGTATCTGGATACTCGGTGCCGCTTCAGGGCCAGGTATCTGGATACTCGGTTCCGCTTCAGGGACAGGCATCTGGATACTTGCTGCCGCTTCAGGGCAAGGTACCTGGAGACTTGGTGCCGCTTCAAGGCCAGGTATCTGGAGACTTGGTGTCACTTCAGGCCAGGTATCTGGATACTTGGTGCCGCTTCAGGGCCAGGTATCTGGAGACTTGGTGCTGCTTCAGGGCCAGGTGTCTGGATACTTGGTGCCGTTCAAGGACAGGTATATGGAGACTTGGTGCCGCTTCAGGGCCAGGTATCTGGAGACTTGGTGCTGCTTCAGGGCCAGGTGTCTGGAGACTTGGTGGCGCTTTAAGGCCAGGTATCTGGAGACTTGGTGCTGCTTCAGGGCCAGGTGTCTGGATACTTGGTGCCGCTTCAAGGCCAGGTATCTGGAGACTTGGTGCTGCTTCAGGGCCAGGTGTCTGGAGACTTGGTGCCGCTTCAGGGCCAGGTATCTGGAGACTTCGTTCCACTTCAGGACCAGGTATCTGGAGACTTGGTGCTGCTTCAGGGACAGGTGTCTGGATACTTGGTGCCGCTTTAAGGTCAGGTATCTGGAGACTTAGTGCCCCTTCAGGGCCAGGTATCTGGAGACTTGGTGTCGCTTCATGGCCAGGTATTTGGATACTCGGTGCTGCCTCAGGGCCAGGTATCTGGATACTTGCTGCCGTTTCAGGGCAAGGTATCTGGAGACCTGGTGCCGCTTCAAGAGCAAGGTATCTGGATACTTGCTGCCGCTTCAGGACCAGGTATCTGGAGACTTGGTGCCGCTTCAAGGCCAGGTATCTGGATACTCGGTGCCGCTTCAGGGCCAGGTATCTGGATACTCGGTTCCGCTTCAGGGACAGGTCTCTGGATACTTGCTGCCGCTTCAGGGCAAGGTATCTGGAGACTTGGTGCCACTTCAAGGCCAGGTATCTGGAGACTTGGTGTCACTTCAGGCCAGGTATCTGGATACTTGGTGCCACTTCAGGGCCAGGTATCTGGAGACTTGGTGCTGCTTCAGGGCCAGGTGTCTGGATACTTGGTGCCGTTCAAGGACAGGTATCTGGTGACTTGGTGCCGCTTCAGGGCCAGGTATCTGGAGACATGGTGCCGCTTCAGGGCCAGGTATCTGGAGACTTGGTGACGCTTTAAGGCCAGGTATCTGGAGACTTGGTGCTGCTTCAGGGCCAGGTGTCTGGATACTTGGTGCCGCTTCAAGGTCAGGTATCTGGAGACTTTGTGCTGCTTCAGGGCCAGGTATCTGGAGACTTGGTGCCGCTTCAGGGCCAGGTATCTGGAGACTTCGATCCGCTTCAGGACCAGGTATCTGGAGACTTGGTTCTGCTTCAGGGCCAGGTATCTGGATACTTGGTGCCGCTTCAGGGCCAGGTATCTGTAGACTTGGTAACTCTCAGGGCCCGGTATCTGGATACGTGGTGCCACTTCAGGGCCAGGTATCTGGATACTTGGTGCTGCTTCAGGGCCAGGTATCTGGAGACTTTCTGCCACTTCAGGGCTAGGTATCTGGATACTTGGTGCCTCTTCACGTCCAGGTATCTGGAGACTTAGTGCCGCTTCAGGGCCAGGTATCTGGAGACTTGGTGCCACTTCAGGGCCAGGTATCTGGAGACTTGGTTCCACTTCAGGACCAGGTATCTGGAGACTTGGTTCCGCTTTGGGCCAGGTATCTGGATTCTTGGTGCCGCTTCAAGGCCAGGTATCTGGAGACTTGGTGCCTCTTCAGGGCCAGGTATCTGGATACTTGGTGCCCCTTCAGGGCCAGGTATCTGTATACTTGGTGCTGCTTCAGGGCCAGGTATCTGAAGACTAGGTGCCGCTTCAAGGCCAGGTATCTGGATACTCGGTGCCTCTTCAGGGCCAGGTATCTGGATACTCGGTTCCGCTTCAGGGACAGGTCTCTGGATACTTGCTGCCGCTTCAGGGCAAGGTATCTGGAGACTTGGTGCCACTTCAAGGCCAGGTATCTGGAGACTTGGTGTCACTTCAGGCCAGGTATTTGGATACTTGGTGCCACTTCAGGGCCAGGTATCTGGAGACTTGGTGCTGCTTCAGGGCCAGGTGTCTGGATACTTGGTGCCGTTCAAGGACAGGTATCTGGAGACTTGGTGCCGCTTCAGGGCCAGGTATCTGGAGACATGGTGCCGCTTCAGGGCCAGGTATCTGGAGACTTGGTGCCGCTTTAAGGCCAGGTATCTGGAGACTTGGTGCTGCTTCAGGGCCAGGTGTCTGGATACTTGGTGCCGCTTCAAGGTCAGGTATCTGGAGACTTTGTGCTGCTTCAGGGCCAGGTATCTGGAGACTTGGTGCCGCTTCAGGGCCAGGTATCTGGAGACTTCGTTCCGCTTCAGGACCAGGTATCTGGAGACTTGGTTCTGCTTCAGGGACAGGTATCTGGATACTTGGTGCCGCTTCAGGGCCAGGTATCTGTAGACTTGGTAACTCTCAGGGCCCGGTATCTGAATACGTGGTGCCACTTCAGGGCCAGGTATCTGGATACTTGGTGCCGCTTCAGGGCCAGGTATCTGGAGACTTTCTGCCACTTCAGGGCAAGGTATCTGGATACTTGGTGCCTCTTCACGTCCAGGTATCTGGAGACTTAGTGCCGCTTCAGGGCCAGGTATCTGGAGACTTGGTGCCACTTCAGGGCCAGGTATCTGGAGACTTGGTTCCACTTCAGGACCAGGTATCTGGAGACTTGGTTCCGCTTCGGGCCAGGTATCTGGATTCTTGGTGCCCCTTCAGGCCAGGTATCTGGAGACTTGGTGCCTCTTCAGGGCCAGGTATCTGGATACTTGGTGCCCTTTCAGGGCCAGGTATCTGGATACTTGATGCTGCTTCAGGGCCAGGTATCTGAAGACTAGGTGCCGCTTCAAGGCCAGGTATCTGGAGACTTGGTGAAGCTTGAGGGCCAGGTATCTGGATACTTGGTGCCGGTTCATGGCCAGGTATATGGATACTCGGTGCTGCTTCAGGGCCAGGTATCTGGATGCTCGGTGCTGCTTCAGGGCCCGGTATCTGGATACTTGCTGCCGCTTCAGGGCAAGGTATCTGGAGACTTGGTGCCGCTTCAAGGCCAGGTATCTGGATACTTGCTGCCACTTCAGGACCAGGTATCTGGAGACTTGGTACCAATTCAAGGCCAGGTATCTGGAGACTTGGTGCCTCTTCAGGTCCAGGTATCTGGATACTTGTGCCGCTTCAGGGCCAGGTATCTGGATTCTTGGTGCTGCTTCAGGGCCAGGTATCTGGAACCTTGGTGCCGCTTCAAGGCCAGGTATCTGGATTCTTGGTGCCTCTTCAGGGCCAGGTATCTGGATACTTGGTGCCGCTTCAGGGCCAGGTATCTGGATACTCGGTGCTGCTTCAGGGCCAGGTATCTGGAGACTTGGTGCCACTTCAAGGCCAGATATCTGGAGACTTGGTGATGCTTCAGGGCCAGGTATCTGGATAATTGGTGCTGCTTCATGGCCAGGTATCTGAATACTCGGTGCCGCTTCAGGGCCAGGTATCTGGATACTCGGTGCCGCTTCAGGGCCAGGTATCTGGATACATGCTGCTGCTTCAGGACCAGGTATCTGGAGACTTGGTGCCGCTTCAAGGCCAGGTATCTGGATACTCGGTGCCGCTTCAGGGCCAGGTATCTGGATACTCGGTTCTGCTTCAGGGACAGGTCTCTGGATACTTGCTGCCGCTTCAGGGCAAGGTATCTGGAGACTTGGTGCCACTTCAAGGCCAGGTATCTGAAGACTAGGTGCCGCTTCAAGGCCAGGTATCTGGATACTCGGTGCCTCTTCAGGGCCAGGTATCTGGATACTCGGTTCCGCTTCAGGGACAGGTCTCTGGATACTTGCTGCCGCTTCAGGGCAAGGTATCTGGAGACTTGGTGCCACTTCAAGGCCAGGTATCTGGAGACTTGGTGTCACTTCAACCCAGGTATCTGGATACTTGGTGCCACTTCAGGGCCAGGTATCTGGAGACTTGGTGCTGCTTCAGGGCCAGGTGTCTGGATACTTGGTGCCGTTCAAGGACAGGTATCTGGAGACTTGGTGCCGCTTCAGGGCCAGGTATCTGGAGACATGGTGCCGCTTCAGGGCCAGGTATCTGGAGACTTGGTGCCGCTTTAAGGCCAGGTATCTGGAGACTTGGTGCTGCTTCAGGGCCAGGTGTCTGGATACTTGGTGCCGCTTCAAGGTCAGGTATCTGGAGACTTTGTGCTGCTTCAGGGCCAGGTATCTGGAGACTTGGTGCCGCTTCAGGGCCAGGTATCTGGAGACTTCGTTCCGCTTCAGGACCAGGTATCTGGAGACTTGGTTCTGCTTCAGGGACAGGTATCTGGATACTTGGTGCCGCTTCAGGGCCAGGTATCTGTAGACTTGGTAACTCTCAGGGCCCGGTATCTGAATACGTGGTGCCACTTCAGGGCCAGGTATCTGGATACTTGGTGCCGCTTCAGGGCCAGGTATCTGGAGACTTTCTGCCACTTCAGGGCAAGGTATCTGGATACTTGGTGCCTCTTCACGTCCAGGTATCTGGAGACTTAGTGCCGCTTCAGGGCCAGGTATCTGGAGACTTGGTGCCACTTCAGGGCCAGGTATCTGGAGACTTGGTTCCACTTCAGGACCAGGTATCTGGAGACTTGGTTCCGCTTCGGGCCAGGTATCTGGATTCTTGGTGCCCCTTCAAGGCCAGGTATCTGGAGACTTGGTGCCTCTTCAGGGCCAGGTATCTGGATACTTGGTGCCCTTTCAGGGCCAGGTATCTGGATACTTGATGCTGCTTCAGGGCCAGGTATCTGAAGACTAGGTGCCGCTTCAAGGCCAGGTATCTGGAGACTTGGTGAAGCTTGAGGGCCAGGTATCTGGATACTTGGTGCCGGTTCATGGCCAGGTATATGGATACTCGGTGCTGCTTCAGGGCCAGGTATCTGGATGCTCGGTGCTGCTTCAGGGCCCGGTATCTGGATACTTGCTGCCGCTTCAGGGCAAGGTATCTGGAGACTTGGTGCCGCTTCAAGGCCAGGTATCTGGATACTTGCTGCCACTTCAGGACCAGGTATCTGGAGACTTGGTACCAATTCAAGGCCAGGTATCTGGAGACTTGGTGCCTCTTCAGGTCCAGGTATCTGGATACTTGTGCCGCTTCAGGGCCAGGTATCTGGATTCTTGGTGCTGCTTCAGGGCCAGGTATCTGGAACCTTGGTGCCGCTTCAAGGCCAGGTATCTGGATTCTTGGTGCCGCTTCAGGGCCAGGTATCTGGATACTCGGTGCTGCTTCAGGGCCAGGTATCTGGAGACTTGGTGCCACTTCAAGGCCAGATATCTGGAGACTTGGTGATGCTTCAGGGCCAGGTATCTGGATAATTGGTGCTGCTTCATGGCCAGGTATCTGAATACTCGGTGCCGCTTCAGGGCCAGGTATCTGGATACTCGGTGCCGCTTCAGGGCCAGGTATCTGGATACATGCTGCTGCTTCAGGACCAGGTATCTGGAGACTTGGTGCCGCTTCAAGGCCAGGTATCTGGATACTCGGTGCCGCTTCAGGGCCAGGTATCTGGATACTCGGTTCTGCTTCAGGGACAGGTCTCTGGATACTTGCTGCCGCTTCAGGGCAAGGTATCTGGAGACTTGGTGCCACTTCAAGGCCAGGTATCTGGAGACTTGGTGTCACTTCAGGCCAGGTATCTGGATACTTGGTGCCACTTCAGGGCCAGGTATCTGGAGACTTGGTGCTGCTTCAGGGCCAGGTGTCTGGATACTTGGTGCCGTTCAAGGACAGGTATCTGGAGACTTGGTGCCGCTTCAGGGCCAGGTATCTGGAGACATGGTGCCGCTTCAGGGCCAGGTATCTGGAGACTTGGTGACGCTTTAAGGCCAGGTATCTGGAGACTTGGTGCTGCTTCAGGGCCAGGTGTCTGGATACTTGGTGCCGCTTCAAGGTCAGGTATCTGGAGACTTTGTGCTGCTTCAGGGCCAGGTATCTGGAGACTTGGTGCCGCTTCAGGGCCAAGTATCTGGAGACTTTGTTCCGCTTCAGGACCAGGTATCTGGAGACTTGGTTCTGCTTCAGGGCCAGGTATCTGGATACTTGGTGCCGCTTCAGAGCCAGGTATCTGTAGACTTGGTAACTCTCAGGGCCCGGTATCTGGATACGTGGTGCCACTTCAGGGCCAGGTATCTGGATACTTGGTGCCGCTTCAGGGCCAGGTATCTGGAGACTTTCTGCCACTTCAGGGCTAGGTATCTGGATACTTGGTGCTTCTTCACGTCCAGGTATCTGGAGACTTAGTGCCGCTTCAGGGCCAGGTATCTGGAGACTTGGTGCCACTTCAGGGCCAGGTATCTGGAGACTTGGATCCACTTCAGGACCAGGTATCTGGAGACTTGGTTCCACTTCGGGCCAGGTATCTGGATTCTTGGTGCCGCTTCAAGGCCAGGTATCTGGAGACTTGGTGCCTCTTCAGGGCCAGGTATCTGGATACTTGGTGCCCCTTCAGGGCCAGGTATCTGGATACTTGGTGCTGCTTCAGGGCCAGGTATCTGAAGACTAGGTGCCGCTTCAAAGCCAGCTATCTGGATACTTGGTGCCTCTTCAGGGCCAGGTATCTGGATACTCGGTTCCGCTTCAGGGACAGGCCTCTGGATACTTGCTGCCGCTTCAGGGCAAGGTATCTGGAGACTTGGTGCCACTTCAAGGCCAGGTATCTGGAGACTTGGTGTCACTTCAACCCAGGTATCTGGATACTTGGTGCCACTTCAGGGCCAGGTATCTGGAGACTTGGTGCTGCTTCAGGGCCAGGTGTCTGGATACTTGGTGCCGTTCAAGGACAGGTATCTGGAGACTTGGTGCCGCTTCAGGGCCAGGTATCTGGAGACATGGTACCGCTTCAGGGCCAGGTATCTGGAGACTTGGTGCCGCTTTAAGGCCAGGTATCTGGAGACTTGGTGCTGCTTCAGGGCCAGGTGTCTGGATACTTGGTGCCGCTTCAAGGTCAGGTATCTGGAGACTTTGTGCTGCTTCAGGGCCAGGTATCTGGAGACTTGGTGCCGCTTCAGGGCCAGGTATCTGGAGACTTCGTTCCGCTTCAGGACCAGGTATCTGGAGACTTGGTTCTGCTTCAGGGCCAGGTATCTGGATACTTGGTGCCGCTTCAGGGCCAGGTATCTGTAGACTTGGTAACTCTCAGGGCCCGGTATCTGAATACGTGGTGCCACTTCAGGGCCAGGTATCTGGATACTTGGTGCCGCTTCAGGGCCAGGTATCTGGAGACTTTCTGCCACTTCAGGGCAAGGTATCTGGATACTTGGTGCCTCTTCACGTCCAGGTATCTGGAGACTTAGTGCCGCTTCAGGGCCAGGTATCTGGAGACTTGGTGCCACTTCAGGGCCAGGTATCTGGAGACTTGGTTCCACTTCAGGACCAGGTATCTGGAGACTTGGTTCCGCTTCGGGCCAGGTATCTGGATTCTTGGTGCCGCTTCAGCGCCAGGTATCTGGAGACTTGGTGCCTCTTCAGGGCCAGGTATCTGGATACTTGGTGCCCTTTCAGGGCCAGGTATCTGGATACTTGGTGCTGCTTCAGGGCCAGGTATCTGAAGACTAGGTGCCGCTTCAAGGCCAGGTATCTGGAGACTTGGTGAAGCTTGAGGGCCAGGTATCTGGATACTTGGTTCCGGTTCATGGCCAGGTATATGGATACTCGGTGCTGCTTCAGGGCCCGGTATCTGGATACTTGCTACCGCTTCAGGGCAAGGTATCTGGAGACTTGGTGCCGCTTCAAGGCCAGGTATCTGGATACTTGCTGCCACTTCAGGACCAGGTATCTGGAGACTTGGTACCGATTCAAGGCCAGGTATCTGGAGACTTGGTGCCTCTTCAGGTCCAGGTATCTGGATACTTGTGCCGCTTCAGGGCCAGGTATCTGGATTCTTGGTGCTGCTTCAGGGCCAGGTATCTGGAACCTTGGTGCCGCTTCAAGGCCAGGTATCTGGATTCTTGGTGCCTCTTCAGGGCCAGGTATCTGGATACTTGGTGCCGCTTCAGGGCCAGGTATCTGGATACTCGGTGCTGCTTCAGGGCCAGGTATCTGGAGACTTGGTGCCACTTCAAGGCCAGATATCTGGAGACTGGGTGATGCTTCAGGGCCAGGTATCTGGATAATTGGTGCTGCTTCATGGCCAGGTATCTGAATACTCGGTGCCGCTTCAGGGCCAGGTATCTGGATACTCGGTGCAGCTTCAGGGCCAGGTATCTGGATACATGCTGCTGCTTCAGGACAAGGTATCTGGAGACTTGGTGCCGCTTCAAGGCCAGGTATTTGGAGACTTGGTGTCGCTTCAGGGCCAGGTATCTAGATACTTGGTACCGCTTCAGGGCCAGTTATCTGGAGACTTGGTGCGGCTTCAGGTCCAGCTATCTGGAGACTTGGTGCTGCTTCAATGCCAGGTATCTGGATATTTACTGCCACTTCAGGACCAGGTATCTGGAGACTTGGTATCGATTCAAGGCCATGTATCTGGAGACTTGGTACCTCTTCAGGTCCAGGTATCTGGATACTTGGTGCCGCTTCAGGGCCAGGTATCTGGATTATTGGTGCTACTTCAGGGCTAGGTATCTGGAGACTTAGTGCCACTTCAGGGCCAGGTATCTGGATACTTGGTTCCGCTTCAAGGCCAGGTATCTGGATACTTGGTGCCGCTTCAGGGCCAGGTATCTGGAGACTTGGTGCCACTTCAAGGCCAGGTATCTGGAGACTTGGTGACGCTTCAGGGCCAGGTACCTGGATAATTGGTGCCGCTTCATGGCCAGGTATCTGAATACTCGGTGCCGATTCAGGGCCAGGTATCTGGATACTCGGTGCCGCTTCAGGGCCAGGTATCTGGATACATGCTGCTGCTTCAGGACAAGGTATCTGGAGACTTGGTGCCACTTCAAGGCCAGGTATCTGGAGACTTGGTGCCTCTTCAGGGCCAGGTATCTGGATACTTGGTGCCCTTTCAGGGCCAGGTATCTGGATACTTGGTGCTGCTTCAGGGCCAGGTATCTGAAGACTAGGTGCCGCTTCAAGGCCAGGTATCTGGAGACTTGGTGAAGCTTGAGGGCCAGGTATCTGGATACTTGGTTCCGGTTCATGGCCAGGTATATGGATACTCGGTGCTGCTTCAGGGCCCGGTATCTGGATACTTGCTACAGCTTCAGGGCAAGGTATCTGGAGACTTGGTGCCGCTTCAAGGCCAGGTATCTGGATACTTGCTGCCACTTCAGGACCAGGTATCTGGAGACTTGGTACCGATTCAAGGCCAGGTATCTGGAGACTTGGTGCCTCTTCAGGTCCAGGTATCTGGATACTTGTGCCGCTTCAGGGCCAGGTATCTGGATTCTTGGTGCTGCTTCAGGGCCAGGTATCTGGAACCTTGGTGCCGCTTCAAGGCCAGGTATCTGGATTCTTGGTGCCTCTTCAGGGCCAGGTATCTGGATACTTGGTGCCGCTTCAGGGCCAGGTATCTGGATACTCGGTGCTGCTTCAGGGCCAGGTATCTGGAGACTTGGTGCCACTTCAAGGCCAGATATCTGGAGACTTGGTGATGCTTCAGGGCCAGGTATCTGGATAATTGGTGCTGCTTCATGGCCAGGTATCTGAATACTCGGTGCCGCTTCAGGGCCAGGTATCTGGATACTCGGTGCAGCTTCAGGGCCAGGTATCTGGATACATGCTGCTGCTTCAGGACAAGGTATCTGGAGACGTGGTGCCGCTTCAAGGCCAGGTATTTGGAGACTTGGTGTCGCTTCAGGGCCAGGTATCTAGATACTTGGTACCGCTTCAGGGCCAGTTATCTGGAGACTTGGTGCGGCTTCAGGTCCAGCTATCTGGAGACTTGGTGCTGCTTCAATGCCAGGTATCTGGATATTTACTGCCACTTCAGGACCAGGTATCTGGAGACTTGGTATCGATTCAAGGCCATGTATCTGGAGACTTGGTACCTCTTCAGGTCCAGGTATCTGGATACTTGGTGCTGCTTCAGGGCCAGGTATCTGGATTATTGGTGCTACTTCAGGGCTAGGTATCTGGAGACTTAGTGCCACTTCAGGGCCAGGTATCTGGAGACTTGGTGCCGCTTCAGGGCCAGGTATCTGGAGACTTGGTTCCGCTTCAGGACCAGGTATCTGGATACTTGGTTCCGCTTCAAGGCCAGGTATCTGGATACTTGGTGCCGCTTCAGGGCCAGGTATCTGGAGACTTGGTGCCACTTCAAGGCCAGGTATCTGGAGACTTGGTGACGCTTCAGTGCCAGGTACCTGGATAATTGGTGCCGCTTCATGGCCAGGTATCTGAATACTCGGTGCCGATTCAGGGCCAGGTATCTGGATACTCGGTGCCGCTTCAGGGCCAGGTATCTGGATACATGCTGCTGCTTCAGGGCAAGGTATCTGGAGACTTGGTGCCACTTCAAGGCCAGGTATCTGGAGACTTGGTGTCGCTTCAGGGCCAGGTATCTGGATACTTGCAGCCGCTTCAGGGCCAGGTATCTGGAGACTTGGTGCTGCTTCAGGGCCAGGTGTCTGGATACTTGGTGCTGCTTCAAGGACAGTTATCTGGAGCCTTGGTGCCGCTTCAGGGACAGGTATCTGGAGACTTGGTGCCGCTTCAGGGCCAGGTATTTTGAGACTTGGTGCCGCTTCAAGGCCATATATCTGGAGACTTGGTGCTGCTTCAGGGCCAGGCGTCTGGATACTTGGTACCGCTTCAAGGCCAAGTATCTGGATACTTGGTGCCATTCAAGGACAGGTATCTGGAGACTTGGTGCCGCTTCAGGGCCAGGTATCTGGATTCTTGGTGCTACTTCAGGGCTAGGTATCTGGAGGCTTAGTGCCACTTCAGGGCCAGGTATCTGGAGACTTGGTGCCGCTTCAGGGCCAGGTATCTGGAGACTTGGTGCCGCTTCAGGGCCTGGTATCTGGATACTCGGTGCTGCTTCAGCGCCAGGTATCTGGAGACTTAGTGCCCCTTCAGGGCCAGGTATCTGGAGACTTAGTGCCGCTTCAGGGCCAGGTATCTGGAGACTTGGTTCTGCTTCAGGACCAGGTATCTGGAGACTTGGTTCCGCTTCAGGGCCAGGTATCTGGAGACTTGGTGCCGCTTCAGGGCCAGGTATCTGGAGACTTGGTGCTGCTTCAAGGCCAGGTATCTGGAGACTTGGTGCTGCTTCAGGGCCAGGTGTCTGGATACTTGGTGCCGCTTCAAGGCCAGGTATCTGGATACTCGGTGCCGCTTCAGGGCCAGGTATCTGGATACTCGGTTCCGCTTCAGGGACAGGCATCTGGATACTTGCTGCCGCTTCAGGGCAAGGTACCTGGAGACTTGGTGCCGCTTCAAGGCCAGGTATCTGGAGACTTGGTGTCACTTCAGGCCAGGTATCTGGATACTTGGTGCCGCTTCAGGGCCAGGTATCTGGAGACTTGGTGCTGCTTCAGGGCCAGGTGTCTGGATACTTGGTGCCGTTCAAGGACAGGTATATGGAGACTTGGTGCCGCTTCAAGGCCAGGTATCTGGAGACTTGGTGCTGCTTCAGGGCCAGGTGTCTGGAGACTTGGTGGCGCTTTAAGGCCAGGTATCTGGAGACTTGGTGCTGCTTCAGGGCCAGGTGTCTGGATACTTGGTGCCGCTTCAAGGCCAGGTATCTGGAGACTTGGTGCTGCTTCAGGGCCAGGTGTCTGGAGACTTGGTGCCGCTTCAGGGCCAGGTATCTGGAGACTTCGTTCCACTTCAGGACCAGGTATCTTGAGACTTGGTGCTGCTTCAGGGACAGGTGTCTGGATACTTGGTGCCGCTTTAAGGTCAGGTATCTGGAGACTTAGTGCCCCTTCAGGGCCAGGTATCTGGAGACTTGGTGCCGCTTCATGGCCAGGTATTTGGATACTCGGTGCTGCCTCAGGGCCAGGTATCTGGATACTTGCTGCCGTTTCAGGGCAAGGTATCTGGAGACCTGGTGCCGCTTCAAGAGCAAGGTATCTGGATACTTGCTGCCGCTTAGGGCCAGGTATCTGGAGACTTGGTGCCGCTTCAAGGCCAGGTATCTGGATACTCGGTGCCGCTTCAGGGCCAGGTATCTGGATACTCGGTTCCGCTTCAGGGACAGGTCTCTGGATACTTGCTGCCGCTTCAGGGCAAGGTATCTGGAGACTTGGTGCCACTTCAAGGCCAGGTATCTGGAGACTTGGTGTCACTTCAGGCCAGGTATCTGGATACTTGGTGCCACTTCAGGGCCAGGTATCTGGAGACTTGGTGCTGCTTCAGGGCCAGGTGTCTGGATACTTGGTGCCGTTCAAGGACAGGTATCTGGTGACTTGGTGCCGCTTCAGGGCCAGGTATCTGGAGACATGGTGCCGCTTCAGGGCCAGGTATCTGGAGACTTGGTGACGCTTTAAGGCCAGGTATCTGGAGACTTGGTGCTGCTTCAGGGCCAGGTGTCTGGATACTTGGTGCCGCTTCAAGGTCAGGTATCTGGAGACTTTGTGCTGCTTCAGGGCCAGGTATCTGGATACATGCTGCTGCTTCAGGACAAGGTATCTGGAGACTTGGTGCCGCTTCAAGGCCAGGTATTTGGAGACTTGGTGTCGCTTCAGGGCCAGGTATCTAGATACTTGGTACCGCTTCAGGGCCAGTTATCTGGAGACTTGGTGCGGCTTCAGGTCCAGCTATCTGGAGACTTGGTGCTGCTTCAATGCCAGGTATCTGGATATTTACTGCCACTTCAGGACCAGGTATCTGGAGACTTGGTATCGATTCAAGGCCATGTATCTGGAGACTTGGTACCTCTTCAGGTCCAGGTATCTGGATACTTGGTGCCGCTTCAGGGCCAGGTATCTGGATTATTGGTGCTACTTCAGGGCTAGGTATCTGGAGACTTAGTGCCACTTCAGGGCCAGGTATCTGGATACTTGGTTCCGCTTCAAGGCCAGGTATCTGGATACTTGGTGCCGCTTCAGGGCCAGGTATCTGGAGACTTGGTGCCACTTCAAGGCCAGGTATCTGGAGACTTGGTGACGCTTCAGGGCCAGGTACCTGGATAATTGGTGCCGCTTCATGGCCAGGTATCTGAATACTCGGTGCCGATTCAGGGCCAGGTATCTGGATACTCGGTGCCGCTTCAGGGCCAGGTATCTGGATACATGGTGCTGCTTCAGGGCAAGGTATCTGGAGACTTGGTGCCACTTCAAGGCCAGGTATCTGGAGACTTGGTGCCTCTTCAGGGCCAGGTATCTGGATACTTGGTGCCCTTTCAGGGCCAGGTATCTGGATACTTGGTGCTGCTTCAGGGCCAGGTATCTGAAGACTAGGTGCCGCTTCAAGGCCAGGTATCTGGAGACTTGGTGAAGCTTGAGGGCCAGGTATCTGGATACTTGGTTCCGGTTCATGGCCAGGTATATGGATACTCGGTGCTGCTTCAGGGCCCGGTATCTGGATACTTGCTACCGCTTCAGGGCAAGGTATCTGGAGACTTGGTGCCGCTTCAAGGCCAGGTATCTGGATACTTGCTGCCACTTCAGGACCAGGTATCTGGAGACTTGGTACCGATTCAAGGCCAGGTATCTGGAGACTTGGTGCCTCTTCAGGTCCAGGTATCTGGATACTTGTGCCGCTTCAGGGCCAGGTATCTGGATTCTTGGTGCTGCTTCAGGGCCAGGTATCTGGAACCTTGGTGCCGCTTCAAGGCCAGGTATCTGGATTCTTGGTGCCTCTTCAGGGCCAGGTATCTGGATACTTGGTGCCGCTTCAGGGCCAGGTATCTGGATACTCGGTGCTGCTTCAGGGCCAGGTATCTGGAGACTTGGTGCCACTTCAAGGCCAGATATCTGGAGACTTGGTGATGCTTCAGGGCCAGGTATCTGGATAATTGGTGCTGCTTCATGGCCAGGTATCTGAATACTCGGTGCCGCTTCAGGGCCAGGTATCTGGATACTCGGTGCAGCTTCAGGGCCAGGTATCTGGATACATGCTGCTGCTTCAGGACAAGGTATCTCGAGACGTGGTGCCGCTTCAAGGCCAGGTATTTGGAGACTTGGTGTCGCTTCAGGGCCAGGTATCTAGATACTTGGTACCGCTTCAGGGCCAGTTATCTGGAGACTTGGTGCGGCTTCAGGTCCAGCTATCTGGAGACTTGGTGCTGCTTCAATGCCAGGTATCTGGATATTTACTGCCACTTCAGGACCAGGTATCTGGAGACTTGGTATCGATTCAAGGCCATGTATCTGGAGACTTGGTACCTCTTCAGGTCCAGGTATCTGGATACTTGGTGCTGCTTCAGGGCCAGGTATCTGGATTATTGGTGCTACTTCAGGGCTAGGTATCTGGAGACTTAGTGCCACTTCAGGGCCAGGTATCTGGAGACTTGGTGCCGCTTCAGGGCCAGGTATCTGGAGACTTGGTTCCGCTTCAGGACCAGGTATCTGGATACTTGGTTCCGCTTCAAGGCCAGGTATCTGGATACTTGGTGCCGCTTCAGGGCCAGGTATCTGGAGACTTGGTGCCACTTCAAGGCCAGGTATCTGGAGACTTGGTGACGCTTCAGGGCCAGGTACCTGGATAATTGGTGCCGCTTCATGGCCAGGTATCTGAATACTCGGTGCCGATTCAGGGCCAGGTATCTGGATACTCGGTGCCGCTTCAGGGCCAGGTATCTGGATACATGCTGCTGCTTCAGGGCAAGGTATCTGGAGACTTGGTGCCACTTCAAGGCCAGGTATCTGGAGACTTGGTGTCGCTTCAGGGCCAGGTATCTGGATACTTGCAGCCGCTTCAGGGCCAGGTATCTGGAGACTTGGTGCTGCTTCAGGGCCAGGTGTCTGGATACTTGGTGCTGCTTCAAGGACAGTTATCTGGAGCCTTGGTGCCGCTTCAGGGACAGGTATCTGGAGACTTGGTGCCGCTTCAGGGCCAGGTATTTTGAGACTTGGTGCCGCTTCAAGGCCATATATCTGGAGACTTGGTGCTGCTTCAGGGCCAGGTGTCTGGATACTTGGTACCGCTTCAAGGCCAAGTATCTGGATACTTGGTGCCATTCAAGGACAGGTATCTGGAGACTTGGTGCCGCTTCAGGGCCAGGTATCTGGATTCTTGGTGCTACTTCAGGGCTAGGTATCTGGAGGCTTAGTGCCACTTCAGGGCCAGGTATCTGGAGACTTGGTGCCGCTTCAGGGCCAGGTATCTGGAGACTTGGTGCCGCTTCAGGGCCTGGTATCTGGATACTCGGTGCTGCTTCAGCGCCAGGTATCTGGAGACTTAGTGCCCCTTCAGGGCCAGGTATCTGGAGACTTAGTGCCGCTTCAGGGCCAGGTATCTGGAGACTTGGTTCTGCTTCAGGACCAGGTATCTGGAGACTTGGTTCCGCTTCAGGGCCAGGTATCTGGAGACTTGGTGCCGCTTCAGGGCCAGGTATCTGGAGACTTGGTGCTGCTTCAAGGCCAGGTATCTGGAGACTTGGTGCTGCTTCAGGGCCAGGTGTCTGGATACTTGGTGCCGCTTCAAGGCCAGGTATCTGGATACTCGGTGCCGCTTCAGGGCCAGGTATCTGGATACTCGGTTCCGCTTCAGGGACAGGCATCTGGATACTTGCTGCCGCTTCAGGGCAAGGTACCTGGAGACTTGGTGCCGCTTCAAGGCCAGGTATCTGGAGACTTGGTGTCACTTCAGGCCAGGTATCTGGATACTTGGTGCCGCTTCAGGGCCAGGTATCTGGAGACTTGGTGCTGCTTCAGGGCCAGGTGTCTGGATACTTGGTGCCGTTCAAGGACAGGTATATGGAGACTTGGTGCCGCTTCAGGGCCAGGTATCTGGAGACTTGGTGCTGCTTCAGGGCCAGGTGTCTGGAGACTTGGTGGCGCTTTAAGGCCAGGTATCTGGAGACTTGGTGCTGCTTCAGGGCCAGGTGTCTGGATACTTGGTGCCGCTTCAAGGCCAGGTATCTGGAGACTTGGTGCTGCTTCAGGGCCAGGTGTCTGGAGACTTGGTGCCGCTTCAGGGCCAGGTATCTGGAGACTTCGTTCCACTTCAGTACCAGGTATCTGGAGACTTGGTGCTGCTTCAGGGACAGGTGTCTGGATACTTGGTGCCGCTTTAAGGTCAGGTATCTGGAGACTTAGTGCCCCTTCAGGGCCAGGTATCTGGAGACTTGGTGCCGCTTCATGGCCAGGTATTTGGATACTCGGTGCTGCCTCAGGGCCAGGTATCTGGATACTTGCTGCAGTTTCAGGGCAAGGTATCTGGAGACCTGGTGCCGCTTCAAGAGCAAGGTATCTGGATACTTGCTGCCGCTTCAGGACCAGGTATCTGGAGACTTGGTGCCGCTTCAAGGCCAGGTATCTGGATACTCGGTGCCGCTTCAGGGCCAGGTATCTGGATACTCGGTTCCGCTTCAGGGACAGGTCTCTGGATACTTGCTGCCGCTTCAGGGCAAGGTATCTGGAGACTTGGTGCCACTTCAAGGCCAGGTATCTGGATACTTGGTGCCACTTCAGGGCCAGGTATCTGGAGACTTGGTGCTGCTTCAGGGCCAGGTGTCTGGATACTTGGTGCCGTTCAAGGACAGGTATCTGGTGACTTGGTGCCGCTTCAGGGCCAGGTATCTGGAGACATGGTGCCGCTTCAGAGCCAGGTATCTGGAGACTTGGTGACGCTTTAAGGCCAGGTATCTGGAGACTTGGTGCTGCTTCAGGGCCAGGTGTCTGGATACTTGGTGCCGCTTCAAGGTCAGGTATCTGGAGACTTTGTGCTGCTTCAGGGCCAGGTATCTGGAGACTTGGTGCCGCTTCAGGGCCAGGTATCTGGAGACTTCGTTCCGCTTCAGGACCAGGTATCTGGAGACTTGGTTCTGCTTCAGGGCCAGGTATCTGGATACTTGGTGCCGCTTCAGGGCCAGGTATCTGTAGACTTGGTAACTCTCAGGGCCCGGTATCTGGATACGTGGTGCCACTTCAGGGCCAGGTATCTGGATACTTGGTGCCGCTTCAGGGCCAGGTATCTGAAGACTTTCTGCCACTTCAGGGCTAGGTATCTGGATACTTGGTGCCTCTTCACGTCCAGGTATCTGGAGACTTAGTGCCGCTTCAGGGCCAGGTATCTGGAGACTTGGTGCCACTTCAGGGCCAGGTATCTGGAGACTTGGTTCCACTTCAGGACCAGGTATCTGGAGACTTGGTTCCGCTTTGGGCCAGGTATCTGGATTCTTGGTGCCGCTTCAAGGCCAGGTATCTGGAGACTTGGTGCCTCTTCAGGGCCAGGTATCTGGATACTTGGTGCCCCTTCAGGGCCAGGTATCTGGATACTTGGTGCTGCTTCAGGGCCAGGTATCTGAAGACTAGGTGCCGCTTCAAGGCCAGGTATCTGGATACTCGGTGCCTCTTCAGGGCCAGGTATCTGGATACTCGGTTCCGCTTCAGGGACAGGTCTCTGGATACTTGCTGCCGCTTCAGGGCAAGGTATCTGGAGACTTGGTGCCACTTCAAGGCCAGGTATCTGGAGACTTGGTGTCACTTCAACCCAGGTATCTGGATACTTGGTGCCACTTCAGGGCCAGGTATCTGGAGACTTGGTGCTGCTTCAGGGCCAGGTGTCTGGATACTTGGTGCCGTTCAAGGACAGGTATCTGGAGACTTGGTGCCGCTTCAGGGCCAGGTATCTGGAGACATGGTGCCGCTTCAGGGCCAGGTATCTGGAGACTTGGTGCCGCTTTAAGGCCAGGTATCTGGAGACTTGGTGCTGCTTCAGGGCCAGGTGTCTGGATACTTGGTGCCGCTTCAAGGTCAGGTATCTGGAGACTTTGTGCTGCTTCAGGGCCAGGTATCTGGAGACTTGGTGCCGCTTCAGGGCCAGGTATCTGGAGACTTCGTTCCGCTTCAGGACCAGGTATCTGGAGACTTGGTTCTGCTTCAGGGCCAGGTATCCGGATACTTGGTGCCGCTTCAGGGCCAGGTATCTGTAGACTTGGTAACTCTCAGGGCCCGGTATCTGAATACGTGGTGCCACTTCAGGGCCAGGTATCTGGATACTTGGTGCCGCTTCAGGGCCAGGTATCTGGAGACTTTCTGCCACTTCAGGGCAAGGTATCTGGATACTTGGTGCCTCTGCACGTCCAGGTATCTGGAGACTTAGTGCCGCTTCAGGGCCAGGTATCTGGAGACTTGGTGCCACTTCAGGGCCAGGTATCTGGAGACTTGGTTCCACTTCAGGACCAGGTATCTGGAGACTTGGTTCCGCTTCGGGCCAGGTATCTGGATTCTTGGTGCCCCTTCAAGGCCAGGTATCTGGAGACTTGGTGCCTCTTCAGGGCCAGGTATCTGGATACTTGGTGCCCTTTCAGGGCCAGGTATCTGGATACTTGGTGCTGCTTCAGGGCCAGGTATCTGAAGACTAGGTGCCGCTTCAAGGCCAGGTATCTGGAGACTTGGTGAAGCTTGAGGGCCAGGTATCTGGATACTTGGTGCCGGTTCATGGCCAGGTATATGGATACTCGGTGCTGCTTCAGGGCCAGGTATCTGGATGCTCGGTGCTGCTTCAGGGCCCGGTATCTGGATACTTGCTGCCGCTTCAGGGCAAGGTATCTGGAGACTTGGTGCCGCTTCAAGGCCAGGTATCTGGATACTTGCTGCCACTTCAGGACCAGGTATCTGGAGACTTGGTACCAATTCAAGGCCAGGTATCTGGAGACTTGGTGCCTCTTCAGGTCCAGGTATCTGGATACTTGTGCCGCTTCAGGGCCAGGTATCTGGATTCTTGGTGCTGCTTCAGGGCCAGGTATCTGGAACCTTGGTGCCGCTTCAAGGCCAGGTATCTGGATTCTTGGTGCCTCTTCAGGGCCAGGTATCTGGATACTTGGTGCCGCTTCAGGGCCAGGTATCTGGATACTCGGTGCTGCTTCAGGGCCAGGTATCTGGAGACTTGGTGCCACTTCAAGGCCATATATCTGGAGACTTGGTGCTGCTTCAGGGCCAGGTGTCTGGATACTTGGTACCGCTTCAAGGCCAAGTATCTGGATACTTGGTGCCATTCAAGGACAGGTATCTGGAGACTTGGTGCCGCTTCAGGGCCAGGTATCTGGATTCTTGGTGCTACTTCAGGGCTAGGTATCTGGAGGCTTAGTGCCACTTCAGGGCCAGGTATCTGGAGACTTGGTGCCGCTTCAGGGCCAGGTATCTGGAGACTTGGTGCCGCTTCAGGGCCTGGTATCTGGATACTTGGTGCTGCTTCAGCGCCAGGTATCTGGAGACTTAGTGCCCCTTCAGGGCCAGGTATCTGGAGACTTAGTGCCGCTTCAGGGCCAGGTATCTGGAGACTTGGTTCTGCTTCAGGACCAGGTATCTGGAGACTTGGTTCCGCTTCAGGGCCAGGTATCTGGAGACTTGGTGCCGCTTCAGGGCCAGGTATCTGGAGACTTGGTGCTGCTTCAAGGCCAGGTATCTGGAGACTTGGTGCTGCATCAGGGCCAGGTGTCTGGATACTTGGTGCCGCTTCAAGGCCAGGTATCTGGATACTCGGTGCCGCTTCAGGGCCAGGTATCTGGATACTCGGTTCCGCTTCAGGGACAGGCATCTGGATACTTGCTGCCGCTTCAGGGCAAGGTACCTGGAGACTTGGTGCCGCTTCAAGGCCAGGTATCTGGAGACTTGGTGTCACTTCAGGCCAGGTATCTGGATACTTGGTGCCGCTTCAGGGCCAGGTATCTGGAGACTTGGTGCTGCTTCAGGGCCAGGTGTCTGGATACTTGGTGCAGTTCAAGGACAGGTATATGGAGACTTGGTGCCGCTTCAGGGCCAGGTATCTGGAGACTTGGTGCTGCTTCAGGGCCAGGTGTCTGGAGACTTGGTGGCGCTTTAAGGCCAGGTATCTGGAGACTTGGTGCTGCTTCAGGGCCAGGTGTCTGGATACTTGGTGCCGCTTCAAGGCCAGGTATCTGGAGACTTGGTGCTGCTTCAGGGCCAGGTGTCTGGAGACTTGGTGCCGCTTCAGGGCCAGGTATCTGGAGACTTCGTTCCACTTCAGGACCAGGTATCTGGAGACTTGGTGCTGCTTCAGGGACAGGTGTCTGGATACTTGGTGCCGCTTTAAGGTCAGGTATCTGGAGACTTAGTGCCCCTTCAGGGCCAGGTATCTGGAGACTTGGTGCCGCTTCATGGCCAGGTATTTGGATACTCGGTGCTGCCTCAGGGCCAGGTATCTGGATACTTGCTGCCGTTTCAGGGCAAGGTATCTGGAGACCTGGTGCCGCTTCAAGAGCAAGGTATCTGGATACTTGCTGCCGCTTCAGGACCAGGTATCTGGAGACTTGGTGCCGCTTCAAGGCCAGGTATCTGGATACTCGGTGCCGCTTCAGGGCCAGGTATCTGGATACTCGGTTCCGCTTCAGGGACAGGTCTCTGGATACTTGCTGCCGCTTCAGGGCAAGGTATCTGGAGACTTGGTGCCACTTCAAGGCCAGGTATCTGGAGACTTGGTGTCACTTCAGGCCAGGTATCTGGATACTTGGTGCCACTTCAGGGCCAGGTATCTGGAGACTTGGTGCTGCTTCAGGGCCAGGTGTCTGGATACTTGGTGCCGTTCAAGGACAGGTATCTGGTGACTTGGTGCCGCTTCAGGGCCAGGTATCTGGAGACATGGTGCCGCTTCAGGGCCAGGTATCTGGAGACTTGGTGACGCTTTAAGGCCAGGTATCTGGAGACTTGGTGCTGCTTCAGGGCCAGGTGTCTGGATACTTGGTGCCGCTTCAAGGTCAGGTATCTGGAGACTTTGTGCTGCTTCAGGGCCAGGTATCTGGAGACTTGGTGCCGCTTCAGGGCCAGGTATCTGGAGACTTCGTTCCGCTTCAGGACCAGGTATCTGGAGACTTGGTTCTGCTTCAGGGCCAGGTATCTGGATACTTGGTGCCGCTTCAGGGCCAGGTATCTGTAGACTTGGTAACTCTCAGGGCCCGGTATCTGGATACGTGGTGCCACTTCAGGGCCAGGTATCTGGATACTTGGTGCCGCTTCAGGGCCAGGTATCTGGAGACTTTCTGCCACTTCAGGGCTAGGTATCTGGATACTTGGTGCCTCTTCACGTCCAGGTATCTGGAGACTTAGTGCCGCTTCAGGGCCAGGTATCTGGAGACTTGGTGCCACTTCAGGGCCAGGTATCTGGAGACTTGGTTCCACTTCAGGACCAGGTATCTGGAGACTTGGTTCCGCTTTGGGCCAGGTATCTGGATTCTTGGTGCCGCTTCAAGGCCAGGTATCTGGAGACTTGGTGCCTCTTCAGGGCCAGGTATCTGGATACTTGGTGCCCCTTCAGGGCCAGGTATCTGGATACTTGGTGCTGCTTCAGGGCCAGGTATCTGAAGACTAGGTCCCGCTTCAAGGCCAGGTATCTGGATACTCGGTGCCTCTTCAGGGCCAGGTATCTGGATACTCGGTTCCGCTTCAGGGACAGGTCTCTGGATACTTGCTGCCGCTTCAGGGCAAGGTATCTGGAGACTTGGTGCCACTTCAAGGCCAGGTATCTGGAGACTTGGTGTCACTTCAACCCAGGTATCTGGATACTTGGTGCCACTTCAGGGCCAGGTATCTGGAGACTTGGTGCTGCTTCAGGGCCAGGTGTCTGGATACTTGGTGCCGTTCAAGGACAGGTATCTGGAGACTTGGTGCCGCTTCAGGGCCAGGTATCTGGAGACATGGTGCCGCTTCAGGGCCAGGTATCTGGAGACTTGGTGCCGCTTTAAGGCCAGGTATCTGGAGACTTGGTGCTGCTTCAGGGCCAGGTGTCTGGATACTTGGTGCCGCTTCAAGGTCAGGTATCTGGAGACTTTGTGCTGCTTCAGGGCCAGGTATCTGGAGACTTGGTGCCGCTTCAGGGCCAGGTATCTGGAGACTTCGTTCCGCTTCAGGACCAGGTATCTGGAGACTTGGTTCTGCTTCAGGGCCAGGTATCCGGATACTTGGTGCCGCTTCAGGGCCAGGTATCTGTAGACTTGGTAACTCTCAGGGCCCGGTATCTGAGTACGTGGTGCCACTTCAGGGCCAGGTATCTGGATACTTGGTGCCGCTTCAGGGCCAGGTATCTGGAGACTTTCTGCCACTTCAGGGCAAGGTATCTGGATACTTGGTGCCTCTTCACGTCCAGGTATCTGGAGACTTAGTGCCGCTTCAGGGCCAGGTATCTGGAGACTTGGTGCCACTTCAGGGCCAGGTATCTGGAGACTTGGTTCCACTTCAGGACCAGGTATCTGGAGACTTGGTTCCGCTTCGGGCCAGGTATCTGGATTCTTGGTGCCCCTTCAAGGCCAGGTATCTGGAGACTTGGTGCCTCTTCAGGGCCAGGTATCTGGATACTTGGTGCCCTTTCAGGGCCAGGTATCTGGATACTTGGTGCTGCTTCAGGGCCAGGTATCTGAAGACTAGGTGCCGCTTCAAGGCCAGGTATCTGGAGACTTGGTGAAGCTTGAGGGCCAGGTATCTGAATACTTGGTGCCGGTTCATGGCCAGGTATATGGATACTCGGTGCTGCTTCAGGGCCAGGTATCTGGATGCTCGGTGCTGCTTCAGGGCCCGGTATCTGGATACTTGCTGCCGCTTCAGGGCAAGGTATCTGGAGACTTGGTGCCGCTTCAAGGCCAGGTATCTGGATACTTGCTGCCACTTCAGGACCAGGTATCTGGAGACTTGGTACCAATTCAAGGCCAGGTATCTGGAGACTTGGTGCCTCTTCAGGTCCAGGTATCTGGATACTTGTGCCGCTTCAGGGCCAGGTATCTGGATTCTTGGTGCTGCTTCAGGGCCAGGTATCTGGAACCTTGGTGCCGCTTCAAGGCCAGGTATCTGGATTCTTGGTGCCTCTTCAGGGCCAGGTATCTGGATACTTGGTGCCGCTTCAGGGCCAGGTATCTGGATACTCGGTGCTGCTTCAGGGCCAGGTATCTGGAGACTTGGTGCCACTTCAAGGCCAGATATCTGGAGACTTGGTGATGCTTCAGGGCCAGGTATCTGGATAATTGGTGCTGCTTCATGGCCAGGTATCTGAATACTCGGTGCCGCTTCAGGGCCAGGTATCTGGATACTCGGTGCCGCTTCAGGGCCAGGTATCTGGATACATGCTGCTGCTTCAGGACCAGGTATCTGGAGACTTGGTGCCGCTTCAAGGCCAGGTATCTGGATACTCGGTGCCGCTTCAGGGCCAGGTATCTGGATACTCGGTTCCGCTTCAGGGACATGTCTCTGGATACTTGCTGCCGCTTCAGGGCAAGGTATCTGGAGACTTGGTGCCACTTCAAGGCCAGGTATCTGGAGACTTGGTGTCACTTCAGGCCAGGTATCTGGATACTTGGTGCCACTTCAGGGCCAGGTATCTGGAGACTTGGTGCTGCTTCAGGGCCAGGTGTCTGGATACTTGGTGCCGTTCAAGGACAGGTATCTGGAGACTTGGTGCCGCTTCAGGGCCAGGTATCTGGAGACATGGTGCCGCTTCAGGGCCAGGTATCTGGAGACTTGGTGACGCTTTAAGGCCAGGTATCTGGAGACTTGGTGCTGCTTCAGGGCCAGGTGTCTGGATACTTGGTGCCGCTTCAAGGTCAGGTATCTGGAGACTTTGTGCTGCTTCAGGGCCAGGTATCTAGAGACTTGGTGCCGCTTCAGGGCCAGGTATCTGGAGACTTCGTTCCGCTTCAGGACCAGGTATCTGGAGACTTGGTTCTGCTTCAGGGCCAGGTATCTGGATACTTGGTGCCGCTTCAGGGCCAGGTATCTGTAGACTTGGTAACTCTCAGGGCCCGGTATCTGGATACGTGGTGCCACTTCAGGGCCAGGTATATGGATACTTGGTGCCGCTTCAGGGCCAGGTATCTGGAGACTTTCTGCCACTTCAGGGCTAGGTATCTGGATACTTGGTGCCTCTTCACGTCCAGGTATCTGGAGACTTAGTGCCGCTTCAGGGCCAGGTATCTGGAGACTTGGTGCCACTTCAGGGCCAGGTATCTGGAGACTTGGTTCCACTTCAGGACCAGGTATCTGGAGACTTGGTTCCGCTTCGGGCCAGGTATCTGGATTCTTGGTGCCGCTTCAAGGCCAGGTATCTGGAGACTTGGTGCCTCTTCAGGGCCAGGTATCTGGATACTTGGTGCCCCTTCAGGGCCAGGTATCTGGATACTTGGTGCTGCTTCAGGGCCAGGTATCTGAAGACTAGGTGCCGCTTCAAGGCCAGGTATCTGGATACTCGGTGCCTCTTCAGGGCCAGGTATCTGGATACTCGGTTCCGCTTTAGGGACAGGTCTCTGGATACTTGCTGCCGCTTCAGGGCAAGGTATCTGGAGACTTGGTGCCACTTCAAGGCCAGGTATCTGGAGACTTGGTGTCACTTCAACCCAGGTATCTGGATACTTGGTGCCACTTCAGGGCCAGGTATCTGGAGACTTGGTGCTGCTTCAGGGCCAGGTGTCTGGATACTTGGTGCCGTTCAAGGACAGGTATCTGGAGACTTGGTGCCGCTTCAGGGCCAGGTATCTGGAGACATGGTACCGCTTCAGGGCCAGGTATCTGGAGACTTGGTGCCGCTTTTAGGCCAGGTATCTGGAGACTTGGTGCTGCTTCAGGGCCAGGTGTCTGGATACTTGGTGCCGCTTCAAGGTCAGGTATCTGGATACTTTGTGCTGCTTCAGGGCCAGGTATCTGGAGACTTGGTGCCGCTTCAGGGCCAGGTATCTGGAGACTTCGTTCCGCTTCAGGACCAGGTATCTGGAGACTTGGTTCTGCTTCAGGGCCAGGTATCTGGATACTTGGTGCCGCTTCAGGGCCAGGTATCTGTAGACTTGATAACTCTCAGGGCCCGGTATCTGAATACGTGGTGCCACTTCAGGGCCAGGTATCTGGATACTTGGTGCCGCTTCAGGGCCAGGTATCTGGAGACTTTCTGCCACTTCAGGGCAAGGTATCTGGATACTTGGTGCCTCTTCACGTCCAGGTATCTGGAGACTTAGTGCCGCTTCAGGGCCAGGTATCTGGAGACTTGGTGCCACTTCAGGGCCAGGTATCTGGAGACTTGGTTCCACTTCAGGACCAGGTATCTGGAGACTTGGTTCCGCTTCGGGCCAGGTATCTGGATTCTTGGTGCCGCTTCAAGGCCAGGTATCTGGAGACTTGGTGCCTCTTCAGGGCCAGGTATCTGGATACTTGGTGCCCTTTCAGGGCCAGGTATCTGGATACTTGGTGCTGCTTCAGGGCCAGGTATCTGAAGACTAGGTGCCGCTTCAAGGCCAGGTATCTGGAGACTTGGTGAAGCTTGAGGGCCAGGTATCTGGATACTTGATTCCGGTTCATGGCCAGGTATATGGATACTCTGTGCTGCTTCAGGGCCCGGTATCTGGATACTTGCTACCGCTTCAGGGCAAGGTATCTGGAGACTTGGTGCCGCTTCAAGGCCAGGTATCTGGATACTTGCTGCCACTTCAGGACCAGGTATCTGGAGACTTGGTACCGATTCAAGGCCAGGTATCTGGAGACTTGGTGCCTCTTCAGGTCCAGGTATCTGGATACTTGTGCCGCTTCAGGGCCAGGTATCTGGATTCTTGGTGCTGCTTCAGGGCCAGGTATCTGGAACCTTGGTGCCGCTTCAAGGCCAGGTATCTGGATTCTTGGTGCCTCTTCAGGGCCAGGTATCTGGATACTTGGTGCCGCTTCAGGGCCAGGTATCTGGATACTCGGTGCTGCTTCAGGGCCAGGTATCTGGAGACTTGGTGCCACTTCAAGGCCAGATATCTGGAGACTTGGTGATGCTTCAGGGCCAGGTATCTGGATAATTGGTGCTGCTTCATGGCGAGGTATCTGAATACTCGGTGCCGCTTCAGGGCCAGGTATCTGGATACTCGGTGCCGCTTCAGGGCCAGGTATCTGGATACATGCTGCTGCTTCAGGACAAGGTATCTGGAGACTTGGTGCCGCTTCAAGGCCAGGTATTTGGAGACTTGGTGTCGCTTCAGGGCCAGGTATCTAGATACTTGGTACCGCTTCAGGGCCAGTTATCTGGAGACTTGGTGCGGCTTCAGGTCCAGCTATCTGGAGACTTGGTGCTGCTTCAATGCCAGGTATCTGGATATTTACTGCCACTTCAGGACCAGGTATCTGGAGACTTGGTATCGATTCAAGGCCATGTATCTGGAGACTTGGTACCTCTTCAGGTCCAGGTATCTGGATACTTGGTGCCGCTTCAGGGCCAGGTATCTGGATTATTGGTGCTACTTCAGGGCTAGGTATCTGGAGACTTAGTGCCACTTCAGGGCCAGGTATCTGGAGACTTGGTGCCGCTTCAGGGCCAGGTATCTGGAGACTTGGTTCCGCTTCAGGACCAGGTATCTGGATACTTGGTTCCGCTTCAAGGCCAGGTATCTGGATACTTGGTGCCGCTTCAGGGCCAGGTATCTGGATACTTGGTGCCGCTTCATGGCCAGGTATTTGGATACTTGGTGCCGCTTCAGGGCCAGGTATCTGGATACTCGGTGCTGCTTCAGGGCCAGGTATCTGGATACTTGCTGCTGTTTCAGTGCAAGGTATCTGGAGACTTGGTGCCGCTTCAAGGCCAGGTATCTGGATTCTTGGTGCCTCTTCAGGGCCAGGTATCTGGATACTTGGTGCCACTTTAGGGCCAGGTATCTGGATACTCGGTGCTGCTTCAGGGCCAGGTATCTGGAGACTTGGTGCCACTTCAAGGCCAGGTATCTGGAGACTTGGTGATGCTTCAGGTCCAGGTATCTGGATACTTGGTGCCGCTTCAGGGCCAGGTATCTGGATTCTTGGTGCTGCTTCAGGGCCAGGTATCTGGAGACTTGGTGCCGCTTCAAGGCCAGGTATCTGGATTCTTGGTGCCTCTTCAGGGCCAGGTATCTGGATACGTGGTGCCACTTCAGGGCCAGGTATCTGGATACTTGGTGCCGCTTCAGGGCCAGGTATCTGGAGACTTTCTGCCACTTCAGGGCAAGGTATCTGGATACTTGGTGCCTCTTCACGTCCAGGTATCTGGAGACTTAGTGCCGCTTCAGGGCCAGGTATCTGGAGACTTGGTGCCACTTCAGGGCCAGGTATCTGGAGACTTGGTTCCACTTCAGGACCAGGTATCTGGAGACTTGGTTCCGCTTCGGGCCAGGTATCTGGATTCTTGGTGCCGCTTCAAGGCCAGGTATCTGGAGACTTGGTGCCTCTTCAGGGCCAGGTATCTGGATACTTGGTGCCCTTTCAGGGCCAGGTATCTGGATACTTGGTGCTGCTTCAGGGCCAGGTATCTGAAGACTAGGTGCCGCTTCAAGGCCAGGTATCTGGAGACTTGGTGAAGCTTGAGGGCCAGGTATCTGGATACTTGATTCCGGTTCATGGCCAGGTATATGGATACTCGGTGCTGCTTCAGGGCCCGGTATCTGGATACTTGCTACCGCTTCAGGGCAAGGTATCTGGAGACTTGGTGCCGCTTCAAGGCCAGGTATCTGGATACTTGCTGCCACTTCAGGACCAGGTATCTGGAGACTTGGTACCGATTCAAGGCCAGGTATCTGGAGACTTGGTGCCTCTTCAGGTCCAGGTATCTGGATACTTGTGCCGCTTCAGGGCCAGGTATCTGGATTCTTGGTGCTGCTTCAGGGCCAGGTATCTGGAACCTTGGTGCCGCTTCAAGGCCAGGTATCTGGATTCTTGGTGCCTCTTCAGGGCCAGGTATCTGGATACTTGGTGCCGCTTCAGGGCCAGGTATCTGGATACTCGGTGCTGCTTCAGGGCCAGGTATCTGGAGACTTGGTGCCACTTCAAGGCCAGATATCTGGAGACTTGGTGATGCTTCAGGGCCAGGTATCTGGATAATTGGTGCTGCTTCATGGCGAGGTATCTGAATACTCGGTGCCGCTTCAGGGCCAGGTATCTGGATACTCGGTGCCGCTTCAGGGCCAGGTATCTGGATACATGCTGCTGCTTCAGGACAAGGTATCTGGAGACTTGGTGCCGCTTCAAGGCCAGGTATTTGGAGACTTGGTGTCGCTTCAGGGCCAGGTATCTAGATACTTGGTACCGCTTCAGGGCCAGTTATCTGGAGACTTGGTGCGGCTTCAGGTCCAGCTATCTGGAGACTTGGTGCTGCTTCAATGCCAGGTATCTGGATATTTACTGCCACTTCAGGACCAGGTATCTGGAGACTTGGTATCGATTCAAGGCCATGTATCTGGAGACTTGGTACCTCTTCAGGTCCAGGTATCTGGATACTTGGTGCCGCTTCAGGGCCAGGTATCTGGATTATTGGTGCTACTTCAGGGCTAGGTATCTGGAGACTTAGTGCCACTTCAGGGCCAGGTATCTGGAGACTTGGTGCCGCTTCAGGGCCAGGTATCTGGAGACTTGGTTCCGCTTCAGGACCAGGTATCTGGATACTTGGTTCCGCTTCAAGGCCAGGTATCTGGATACTTGGTGCCGCTTCAGGGCCAGGTATCTGGATACTTGGTGCCGCTTCATGGCCAGGTATTTGGATACTTGGTGCCGCTTCAGGGCCAGGTATCTGGATACTCGGTGCTGCTTCAGGGCCAGGTATCTGGATACTTGCTGCTGTTTCAGTGCAAGGTATCTGGAGACTTGGTGCCGCTTCAAGGCCAGGTATCTGGATTCTTGGTGCCTCTTCAGGGCCAGGTATCTGGATACTTGGTGCCACTTTAGGGCCAGGTATCTGGATACTCGGTGCTGCTTCAGGGCCAGGTATCTGGAGACTTGGTGCCACTTCAAGGCCAGGTATCTGGAGACTTGGTGATGCTTCAGGTCCAGGTATCTGGATACTTGGTGCCGCTTCAGGGCCAGGTATCTGGATTCTTGGTGCTGCTTCAGGGCCAGGTATCTGGAGACTTGGTGCCGCTTCAAGGCCAGGTATCTGGATTCTTGGTGCCTCTTCAGGGCCAGGTATCTGGATACTTGGTGCCATTTCAGGGCCAGGTATCTGGATACTCGGTGCTGCTTCAGGGCCAGGTATCTGGAGACTTGGTGCCACTTCAAGGCCAGGTATCTGGAGACTTGGTGACGCTTCAGGGCCAGGTACCTGGATAATTGGTGCCGCTTCATGGCCAGGTATCTGAATACTCGGTGCCGATTCAGGGCCAGGTATCTGGATACTCGGTGCCGCTTCAGGGCCAGGTATCTGGATACATGCTGCTGCTTCAGGGCAAGGTATCTGGAGACTTGGTGCCACTTCAAGGCCAGGTATCTGGAGACTTGGTGTCGCTTCAGGGCCAGGTATCTGGATACTTGCAGCCGCTTCAGGGCCAGGTATCTGGAGACTTGGTGCTGCTTCAGGGCCAGGTGTCTGGATACTTGGTGCTGCTTCAAGGACAGTTATCTGGAGCCTTGGTGCCGCTTCAGGGACAGGTATCTGGAGACTTGGTGCCGCTTCAGGGCCAGGTATTTTGAGACTTGGTGCCGCTTCAAGGCCATATATCTGGAGACTTGGTGCTGCTTCAGGGCCAGGTGTCTGGATACTTGGTACCGCTTCAAGGCCAAGTATCTGGATACTTGGTGCCATTCAAGGACAGGTATCTGGAGACTTGGTGCCGCTTCAGGGCCAGGTATCTGGATTCTTGGTGCTACTTCAGGGCTAGGTATCTGGAGGCTTAGTGCCACTTCAGGGCCAGGTATCTGGAGACTTGGTTCCGCTTCAGGACCAGGTATCTGGATACTTGGTTCTGCTTCAAGGCAGGTATCTGGATACTTGGTGCCGCTTCAAGGCCAGGTATCTGGATTCTTGGTGCCGCTTCAGGGCCAGGTATCTGGATACTCGGTGCTGCTTCAGGGCCAGGTATCTGGAGACTTGGTGCCGCTTCAAAGCCAGGTATCTGGAGACTTGGTGTCGCTTCAGGGCCAGGTATCTGGATACTTGGTGCCGCTTCAGGGCCTGGTATCTGGATACTCGGTGCTGCTTCAGGGCCAGGTATCTGGATACTTGCTGCTGTTTCAGGGCAAGGTATCGGGAGACTTGGTGGCGCTTCAAGGCCAGGTATCTGGATACTTGCTGCCGCTTCAGGACCAGGTATCTGGAGATTTGGTACCGATTCTAGGCCAGGTATCTGGAGACTTGGTGCCTCTTCAGGTCCAGGTATCTGGATACTTGGTTCCGCTTCAGGGCCAGGTATCTGGATTCTTGGTGTTGCTTCAGGGCCAGGTATCTGGAGACTTAGTGCCCCTTCAGGGCCAGGTATCTGGAGACTTGGTGCCGCTTCAGGGCCAGGTATCTGGAGACTTGGTTCTGCTTCAGTGCCAAGTATCTGGAGACTTGGTGCTGCTTCAGGGCCAGGTATCTGGAGACTTGGTGCCACTTCAGGGCCAGGTATTTGGAGACTTGGTGCTGCTTCAAGGCCAGGTATCTGGAGACTTAGTGCCACTTCAGGGCCAGGTATCTGGAGACTTGGTGCCGCTTCAGGGCCAGGTATCTGGAGACTTGGTTCCGCTTCAGGGCCAGGTATCTGGATACTTGGTGCCGCTTCAGGGCCAGGTATCTGGATACTCGGTGCTGCTTCAGGGCCAGGTATCTGGAGACTTGGTGCCACTTCAAGGCCAGATATCTGGAGACTTGGTGATGCTTCAGGGCCAGGTATCTGGATAATTGGTGCTGCTTCATGGCCAGGTATCTGAATACTCGGTGCCGCTTCAGGGCCAGGTATCTGGATACTCGGTGCCGCTTCAGGGCCAGGTATCTGGATACATGCTGCTGCTTCAGGACCAGGTATCTGGAGACTTGGTGCCGCTTCAAGGCCAGGTATCTGGATACTCGGTGCCGCTTCAGGGCCAGGTATCTGGATACTCGGTTCCGCTTCAGGGACAGGTCTCTGGATACTTGCTGCCGCTTCAGGGCAAGGTATCTGGAGACTTGGTGCCACTTCAAGGCCAGGTATCTGGAGACTTGGTGTCACTTCAGGCCAGGTATCTGGATACTTGGTGCCACTTCAGGGCCAGGTATCTGGAGACTTGGTGCTGCTTCAGGGCCAAGTGTCTGGATACTTGGTGCCGTTCAAGGACAGGTATCTGGAGACTTGGTGCCGCTTCAGGGCCAGGTATCTGGAGACATGGTGCCGCTTCAGGGCCAGGTATCTGGAGACTTGGTGACGCTTTAAGGCCAGGTATCTGGAGACTTGGTGCTGCTTCAGGGCCAGGTGTCTGGATACTTGGTGCCGCTTCAAGGTCAGGTATCTGGAGACTTTGTGCTGCTTCAGGGCCAGGTATCTGGAGACTTGGTGCCGCTTCAGGGCCAGGTATCTGGAGACTTCGTTCCGCTTCAGGACCAGGTATCTGGAGACTTGGTTCTGCTTCAGGGCCAGGTATCTGGATACTTGGTGCCGCTTCAGGGCCAGGTATCTGTAGACTTGGTAACTCTCAGGGCCCGGTATCTGGATACGTGGTGCCACTTCAGGGCCAGGTATCTGGATACTTGGTGCCGCTTCAGGGCCAGGTATCTGGAGACTTTCTACCACTTCAGGGCTAGGTATCTGGATACTTGGTGCCTCTTCACGTCCAGGTATCTGGAGACTTAGTGCCGCTTCAGGGCCAGGTATCTGGAGACTTGGTGCCACTTCAGGGCCAGGTATCTGGAGACTTGGTTCCACTTCAGGACCAGGTATCTGGAGACTTGGTTCCGCTTCGGGCCAGGTATCTGGATTCTTGGTGCCGCTTCAAGGCCAGGTATCTGGAGACTTGGTGCCTCTTCAGGGCCAGGTATCTGGATACTTGGTGCCCCTTCAGGGCCAGGTATCTGGATACTTGGTGCTGCTTCAGGGCCAGGTATCTGAAGACTAGGTGCCGCTTCAAGGCCAGGTATCTGGATACTCGGTGCCTCTTCAGGGCCAGGTATCTGGATACTCGGTTCCGCTTCAGGGACAGGTCTCTGGATACTTGCTGCCGCTTCAGGGCAAGGTATCTGGAGACTTGGTGCCACTTCAAGGCCAGGTATCTGGAGACTTGGTGTCACTTCAACCCAGGTATCTGGATACTTGGTGCCACTTCAGGGCCAGGTATCTGGAGACTTGGTGCTGCTTCAGGGCCAGGTGTCTGGATACTTGGTGCCGTTCAAGGACAGGTATCTGGAGACTTGGTGCCGCTTCAGGGCCAGGTATCTGGAGACATGGTACCGCTTCAGGGCCAGGTATCTGGAGACTTGGTGCCGCTTTAAGGCCAGGTATCTGGAGACTTGGTGCTGCTTCAGGGCCAGGTGTCTGGATACTTGGTGCCGCTTCAAGGTCAGGTATCTGGAGACTTTGTGCTGCTTCAGGGCCAGGTATCTGGAGACTTGGTGCCGCTTCAGGGCCAGGTATCTGGAGACTTCGTTCCGCTTCAGGACCAGGTATCTGGAGACTTGGTTCTGCTTCAGGGCCAGGTATCTGGATACTTGGTGCCGCTTCAGGGCCAGGTATCTGTAGACTTGATAACTCTCAGGTCCCGGTATCTGAATACGTGGTGCCACTTCAGGGCCAGGTATCTGGATACTTGGTGCCACTTCAGGGCCAGGTATCTGGAGACTTTCTGCCACTTCACGGCAAGGTATCTGGATACTTGGTGCCTCTTCACGTCCAGGTATCTGGAGACTTAGTGCCGCTTCAGGGCCAGGTATCTGGAGACTTGGTGCCACTTCAGGGCCAGGTATCTGGGGACTTTGTTCCACTTCAGGACCAGGTATCTGGAGACTTGGTTCCGCTTCGGGCCAGGTATCTGGATTCTTGGTGCCGCTTCAAGGCCAGGTATCTGGAGACTTGGTGCCTCTTCAGGGCCAGGTATCTGGATACTTGGTGCCCTTTCAGGGCCAGGTATCTGGATACTTGGTGCTGCTTCAGGGCCAGGTATCTGAAGACTAGGTGCCGCTTCAAGGCCAGGTATCTGGAGACTTGGTGAAGCTTGAGGGCCAGGTATCTGGATACTTGGTTCCGGTTCATGGCCAGGTATATGGATACTCGGTGCTGCTTCAGGGCCCGGTATCTGGATACTTGCTACCGCTTCAGGGCAAGGTATCTGGAGACTTGGTGCCGCTTCAAGGCCAGGTATCTGGATACTTGCTGCCACTTCAGGACCAGGTATCTGGAGACTTGGTACCGATTCAAGGCCAGGTATCTGGAGACTTGGTGCCTCTTCAGGTCCAGGTATCTGGATACTTGTGCCGCTTCAGGGCCAGGTATCTGGATTCTTGGTGCTGCTTCAGGGCCAGGTATCTGGAACCTTGGTGCCGCTTCAAGGCCAGGTATCTGGATTCTTGGTGCCTCTTCAGGGCCAGGTATCTGGATACTTGGTGCCGCTTCAGGGCCAGGTATCTGGATACTCGGTGCTGCTTCAGGGCTAGGTATCTGGAGACTTGGTGCCACTTCAAGGCCAGATATCTGGAGACTTGGTGATGCTTCAGGGCCAGGTATCTGGATAATTGGTGCTGCTTCATGGCCAGGTATCTGAATACTCGGTGCCGCTTCAGGGCCAGGTATCTGGATACTCGGTGCCGCTTCAGGGCCAGGTATCTGGATACATGCTGCTGCTTCAGGACAAGGTATCTGGAGACTTGGTGCCGCTTCAAGGCCAGGTATTTGGAGACTTGGTGTCGCTTCAGGGCCAGGTATCTAGATACTTGGTACCGCTTCAGGGCCAGTTATCTGGAGACTTGGTGCGGCTTCAGGTCCAGCTATCTGGAGACTTGGCGCTGCTTCAATGCCAGGTATCTGGATATTTACTGCCACTTCAGGACCAGGTATCTGGAGACTTGGTATCGATTCAAGGCCATGTATCTGGAGACTTGGTACCTCTTCAGGTCCAGGTATCTGGATACTTGGTGCCGCTTCAGGGCCAGGTATCTGGATTATTGGTGCTACTTCAGGGCTAGGTATCTGGAGACTTAGTGCCACTTCAGGGCCAGGTATCTGGAGACTTGGTGCCGCTTCAGGGCCAGGTATCTGGAGACTTGGTTCCGCTTCAGGACCAGGTATCTGGATACTTGGTTCCGCTTCAAGGCCAGGTATCTGGATACTTGGTGCCGCTTCAGGGCCAGGTATCTGGATACTTGGTGCCGCTTCATGGCCAGGTATTTGGATACTTGGTGCCGCTTCAGGGCCAGGTATCTGGATACTCGGTGCTGCTTCAGGGCCAGGTATCTGGATACTTGCTGCTGTTTCAGTGCAAGGTATCTGGAGACTTGGTGCCGCTTCAAGGCCAGGTATCTGGATTCTTGGTGCCTCTTCAGGGCCAGGTATCTGGATACTTGGTGCCACTTTAGGGCCAGGTATCTGGATACTCGGTGCTGCTTCAGGGCCAGGTATCTGGAGACTTGGTGCCACTTCAAGGCCAGGTATCTGGAGACTTGGTGATGCTTCAGGTCCAGGTATCTGGATACTTGGTGCCGCTTCAGGGCCAGGTATCTGGATTCTTGGTGCTGCTTCAGGGCCAGGTATCTGGAGACTTGGTGCCGCTTCAAGGCCAGGTATCTGGATTCTTGGTGCCTCTTCAGGGCCAGGTATCTGGATACTTGGTGCAATTTCAGGGCCAGGTATCTGGATACTCGGTGCTGCTTCAGGGCCAGGTATCTGGAGACTTGGTGCCACTTCAAGGCCAGGTATCTGGAGACTTGGTGACGCTTCAGGGCCAGGTACCTGGATAATTGGTGCCGCTTCATGGCCAGGTATCTGGATACTCGGTGCCGCTTCAGGGCCAGGTATCTGGATACATGCTGCTGCTTCAGGGCAAGGTATCTGGAGACTTGGTGCCACTTCAAGGCCAGGTATCTGGAGACTTGGTGTCGCTTCAGGGCCAGGTATCTGGATACTTGCAGCCGCTTCAGGGCCAGGTATCTGGAGACTTGGTGCTGCTTCAGGGCCAGGTGTCTGGATACTTGGTGCTGCTTCAAGGACAGTTATCTGGAGCCTTGGTGCCGCTTCAGGGACAGGTATCTGGAGACTTGGTGCCGCTTCAGGGCCAGGTATTTTGAGACTTGGTGCCGCTTCAAGGCCATATATCTGGAGACTTGGTGCTGCTTCAGGGCCAGGTGTCTGGATACTTGGTACCGCTTCAAGGCCAAGTATCTGGATACTTGGTGCCATTCAAGGACAGGTATCTGGAGACTTGGTGCCGCTTCAGGGCCAGGTATCTGGATTCTTGGTGCTACTTCAGGGCTAGGTATCTGGAGGCTTAGTGCCACTTCAGGGCCAGGTATCTGGAGACTTGGTGCCGCTTCAGGGCCAGGTATCTGGAGACTTGATTCCGCTTCAGGACCAGGTATCTGGATACTTGGTTCCGCTTCAAGGCAGGTATCTGGATACTTGGTGCCGCTTCAAGGCCAGGTATCTGGATTCTTGGTGCCGCTTCAGGGCCAGGTATCTGGATACTCGGTGCTGCTTCAGGGCCAGGTATCTGGAGACTTGGTGCCGCTTCAAAGCCAGGTATCTGGAGACTTGGTGTCGCTTCAGGGCCAGGTATCTGGATACTTGGTGCCGCTTCAGGGCCTGGTATATGGATACTCGGTGCTGCTTCAGGGCCAGGTATCTGGATACTTGCTGCTGTTTCAGGGCAAGGTATCGGGAGACTTGGTGGCGCTTCAAGGCCAGGTATCTGGATACTTGCTGCCGCTTCAGGACCAGGTATCTGGAGATTTGGTACCGATTCTAGGCCAGGTATCTGGAGACTTGGTGCCTCTTCAGGTCCAGGTATCTGGATACTTGGTTCCGCTTCAGGGCCAGGTATCTGGATTCTTGGTGTTGCTTCAGGGCCAGGTATCTGGAGACTTAGTGCCCCTTCAGGGCCAGGTATCTGGAGACTTGGTGCCGCTTCAGGGCCAGGTATCTGGAGACTTGGTTCTGCTTCAGTGCCAAGTATCTGGAGACTTGGTGCTGCTTCAGGGCCAGGTATCTGGAGACTTGGTGCCGCTTCAAGGCCAGGTATTTGGAGACTTGGTGCTGCTTCAAGGCCAGGTATCTGGAGACTTAGTGCCACTTCAGGGCCAGGTATCTGGAGACTTGGTGCCGCTTCAGGGCCAGGTATCTGGAGACTTGGTTCCGCTTCAGGACCAGGTATCTGGATACTTGGTTCCGCTTCAAGGCCAGGTATCTGGAAACTTGGTGCCGCTTCAAGGCCAGGTATCTGGATACTTGGTGCCGCTTCAGAGCCAGGTATCTGGATACTCGGTGCTGCTTCAGTGCCAGGTATCTGGAGACTTGGTGCTGCTTCAAAGCCAGGTATCTGGAGACTTGGTGCTGCTTCAGGGCCAGGTATCTGGAATCTTGGTGCTACTTCAGGGCTAGGTATCTGGATACTTGGTGCCACTTTAGGGCCAGGTATCTGGATACTCGGTGCTGCTTCAGGGCCAGGTATCTGGAGACTTGGTGCCACTTCAAGGCCAGGTATCTGGAGACTTGGTGACGCTTCAGGTCCAGGTATCTGGATACTTGGTGCCGCTTCAGGGCCAGGTATCTGGATTCTTGGTGCTGCTTCAGGGCCAGGTATCTGGAGACTTGGTGCCGCTTCAAGGCCAGGTATCTGGATTCTTGGTGCCTCTTCAGGGCCAGGTATCTGGATACTTGGTGCCATTTCAGGGCCAGGTATCTGGATACTCGGTGCTGCTTCAGGGCCAGGTATCTGGAGACTTGGTGCCACTTCAAGGCCAGGTATCTGGAGACTTGGTGACGCTTCAGGGCCAGGTACCTGGATAATTGGTGCCGCTTCATGGCCAGGTATCTGAATACTCGGTGCCGCTTCAGGGCCAGGTATCTGGATACTCGGTGCCGCTTCAGGGCCAGGTATCTGGATACATGCTGCTGTTTCAGGGCAAGGTATCTGGAGACTTGGTGCCACTTCAAGGCCAGGTATCTGGAGACTTGGTGTCGCTTCAGGGCCAGGTATCTGGATACTTGCTGCCGCTTCAGGGCCAGGTATCTGGAGACTTGGTGCTGCTTCAGGGCCAGGTGTCTGGATACTTGGTGCTGCTTCAAGGACAGTTATCTGGAGCCTTGGTGCCGCTTCAGGGACAGGTATCTGGAGACTTGGTGCCGCTTCAGGGCCAGGTATTTTGAGACTTGGTGCCACTTCAAGGCCATATATCTGGAGACTTGGTGCTGCTTCAGGGCCAGGTGTCTGGATACTTGGTACCGCTTCAAGGCCAAGTATCTGGATACTTGGTGCCATTCAAGGACAGGTATCTGGAGACTTGGTGCCGCTTCAGGGCCAGGTATCTGGATTCTTGGTGCTACTTCAGGGCTAGGTATCTGGAGGCTTAGTGCCACTTCAGGGCCAGGTATCTGGAGACTTGGTGCCGCTTCAGGGCCAGGTATCTGGAGACTTGGTTCTGCTTCAGGGCCAGGTATCTGGATACTTGGTGCCGCTTCAAGGCCAGGTATCTGGATTCTTGGTGCCGCTTCAGGGCCAGGTATCTGGATACTCGGTGCTGCTTCAGGGCCAGGTATCTGGAGACTTGGTGCCGCTTCAAAGCCAGGTATCTGGAGACTTGGTGTCGCTTCAGGGCCAGGTATCTGGATACTTGGTGCCGCTTCAGGGCCTGGTATCTGGATACTCGGTGCTGCTTCAGGGCCAGGTATCTGGATACTTGCTGCTGTTTCAGGGCAAGGTATCGGGAGACTTAGTGCCCCTTCAGGGCCAGGTATCTGGAGACTTGCTGCCGCTTCAGGACCAGGTATCTGGAGATTTGGTACCGATTCTAGGCCAGGTATCTGGAGACTTGGTGCCTCTTCAGGTCCAGGTATCTGGATAGTTGGTTCCGCTTCAGGGCCAGGTATCTGGATTCTTGGTGTTGCTTCAGGGCCAGGTATCTGGAGACTTAGTGCCCCTTCAGGGCCAGGTATCTGGAGACTTGGTGCCGCTTCAGGGCCAGGTATCTGGAGACTTGGTTCTGCTTCAGTGCCAAGTATCTGGAGACTTGGTGCTGCTTCAGGGCCAGGTATCTGGAGACTTGGTGCCACTTCAGGGCCAGGTATTTGGAGACTTGGTGCTGCTTCAAGGCCAGGTATCTGGAGACTTAGTGCCACTTCAGGGCCAGGTATCTGGAGACTTGGTGCCGCTTCAGGGCCAGGTATCTGGAGACTTGGTTCCGCTTCAGGACCAGGTATCTGGATACTTGGTTCCGCTTCAAGGCCAGGTATCTGGAAACTTGGTGCCGCTTCAAGGCCAGGTATCTGGATACTTGGTGCCGCTTCAGGGCCAGGTATCTGGATACTCGGTGCTGCTTCAGGGCCAGGTATCTGGAGACTTGGTGCTGCTTCAAAGCCAGGTATCTGGAGACTTGGTGCTGCTTCAGGGCCAGGTATCTGGAATCTTGGTGCTACTTCAGGGCTAGGTATCTGGAGACTTAGTGCCACTTCAGGGCCAGGTATCTGGAGATTTGGTGCCGCTTCAGGGCCAGGTATCTGGAGACTTGGTTCCGCTTCAGGACCAGGTATCTGGATACTTGGTTCCGCTTCAAAGCCAGGTATCTGGATACTTGGTGCCGCTTCAAGGCCAGGTATCTGGATACTTGGTGCCGCTTCAGGGCCAGGTATCTGGATACTCGGTGCTGCTTCAGGGCCAGGTATCTGGAGACTTGGTGCTGCTTCAAAGCCAGGTATCTGGAGACTTGGTGTCGCTTCAGGGCCAGGTATCTGGATACTTGGTGCCGCTTCATGGCCAGGTATTTGGATGCTCGGTGCCGCTTCAGGGCCAGGTATCTGGAGACTTGGTGCTGCTTCAAAGCCAGGTATCTGGAGACTTGGTGTCGCTTCAGGGCCAGGTATCTGGATACTTGGTGCCGCTTCATGGCCAGGTATTTGGATGCTCGGTGCCGCTTCAGGACCAGGTATCTGGAGATTTGGTACCGATTCTAGTCCAGGTATCTGGAGACTTGGTGCCTCTTCATGTCCAGGTATCTGGAGACTTAGTGCCCCTTCAGGGCCAGGTATCTGGAGACTTGGTGTTGCTTCAGGGCCAGGTATCTGGAGACTTAGTGCCCCTTCAGGGCCAGGTATCTGGAGACTTGGTGCCGCTTCAGGGCCAGGTATCTGGAGACTTGCTGCCGCTTCAGGGCCAGGTATTTGGAGACTTGGTGCCACTTCAGGGCCAGGTGTCTGGATACTTGGTGCCGCTTCAAGGCCAGGTATCTGGAGACTTGGTGCTGCTTCATGGCCAGGTATCTGGAGACTTGGTGCCACTTCAGGGCCAGGTACCTGGATACTTGCTGCCTCTTCAGGGCAAGGTATCTGGAGACTTGGTGCCGCTTCAAGGCCAGGTATCTGGATACTTGGTTCTGCTTCAGGGCCAGGTGTCTGGATACTTGGTGCCGCTTCAAGGCCAAGTATCTGGAGACTTGGTGCTGCTTCATGGCCAGGTATCTGGAGACTTGGTTCCACTTCAGGGCCAGGTACCTGGATACTTGCTGACTCTTCAGGGCAAGGTATCTGGAGACTTGGTGCCGCTTCAAGGCCAGGTATCTGGATAGTTGGTTCTGCTTCATGGCCAGGTATCTGGATACTCGGTGCCGCTTCAGGGTCAGGTATCTGGATACTCGGTGCCGCTTTAGAGCCAGGTATCTGGAGACTTGGTGCTGCTTCAGGGCCATGTGTCTGGATACTTGGTGCCGTTCAAGGACAGGTATCTGGAGTCTTGGAGCTGCTTCAGGGCCAGGTATCTGGAGACTTGGTGCCGCTTCAAGGCCAGGTATCTGGAGACTTGGTGCCGCTTCAAGGCCTGGTATCTGGAGACTTGGTGCTGCTTCAGGGCCAGGTGTCTAGATACTTGGTACCACTTCAAGGCCAGGAATCTGGAGACTTGGTGCTGCTTCAGGGCCAAGTATCTGGAGACTTGGTGCCACTTCAGGGCCAGGTATCTGGAGACTTCATTGCACTTCAAGGCCAGGTATCTGGAGACTTGGTGCTGCTTCAGGGCCAGGTATCTGGAGACTTGATGCCGCTTCAATGCCAGGTATCTGGATACTTGGTGCTACTTCACGGCCAGGTATCTGGAGACTTAGTGCCGCTTCAGGGCCAGGTATCTGGAGACTTGGTGCCACTTCAGGGCCAGGTATCTGGATTCTTGGTGCTACTTCACGGCCAGGTATCTGGAGAATTGGTGCCGCTTCAGGGCCAGGTATCTGGAGACTTGGTGCCGTTTCAGGGCCACGTATCTGGAGACTCGGTTCTGCTTCAGGACCAGGTATCTGGAGACTTGGTTCTGCTTCAAGGCCAGGTATCTGGATACTTGGTGCCGCTTCAAGGTCAGGTATCTGGAGACTTGGTGCCTCTTCAGGGCCAAGTATCTGGATACTTGGTGCCGCTTCAGGGCCAGGTATCTGGATACTTGGTGCCGCTTCATGGCCAGGGATTTGGATACGCGGTGCTGCCTCAGGGCCAGGTATCTGGATACTTGCTGCCGTTTCAGGGCAAGGTATCGGGAGACATGGTGCCGCTTCAAGAGCAAGGTATCTGGATACTTGCTCCCGCTTCAGGACCAGGTATCTGGAGATTTGGTACCGATTCAAGGCCAGGTATCTGGAGACTTGGTGCCTCTTCAGGTCCAGGTATCTGGATTCTTGGTGCCGCTTCAGGGCCAGGTATCTGGATTCTTGGTGCTGCTTCAGGGCAAGGTATCTGGAGACTTACTGCCCCTTCAGGGCCAGGTATCTGGAGACTTAGTGCAGCTTCAGGGCCAGGTATCTGGAGACTTGGTTCTGCTTCAGGACCAGGTATCTGGAGACTTGGTTCCGCTTCAGGGCCAGGTATCTGGAGACTTGGTGCCGCTTCAGGGCCAGGTATCTGGAGACTTGGTGCTGCTTCAAGGCCAGGTATCTGGAGACTTGGTGCTGCTTCAGGGCCAGGTGTCTGGATACTTGGTGCCGCTTCAAGGCCAGGTATCTGGATACTCGGTGCCGCTTCAGGGCCAGGTATCTGGATACTCGGTTCCGCTTCAGGGACAGGCATCTGACTACTTGCTGCCGCATCAGGGCAAGGTATCTGGAGACTTGGTGCCGCTTCAAGGCCAGGTATCTGGAGACTTGGTGTCACTTCAGGCCAGGTATCTGGATACTTGGTGCCGCTTCAGGGCCAGGTATCTGGAGACTTGGTGCTGCTTCAGGACCAGGTGTCTGGATACTTGGTGCCGTTCAAGGACAGGTATCTGGAGACTTGGTGCCGCTTCAGGGCCAGGTATCTGGAGACTTGGTGCTGCTTCAGGGCCAGGTGTCTGGATACTTGCTGCCGCTTCAAGGCCAGGTATCTGGAGACTTGGTGCTGCTTCAGGGCCAGGTATCTGGAGACTTGGTGCCTCTTCAGGGCCAGGTATCTGGAGACTTCGTTCCGCTTCAGGACCAGGTATCTGGAGACTTGGTGCCTCTTCATGTCCAGGTATCTGGAGACTTGGTTCTGCTTCAGGGCCAGGTTTCTGGAGACTTGGTGCCGCTTCAGGGCCAGGTATTTGGAGACTTGGTGCTGCTTCAAGGCCAGGTATCTGGAGACTTGGTGCTGCTTCAGGGCCAGGTGTCTGGATACTTGGTGCCGCTTCAAGGCCAGGTATCTGGAGACTTGGTGCTGCTTCATGGCCAGGTATCTGGAGACTTGGTGCCACTTCAGGGCCAGGTACCAGGATACTTGCTGCCTCTTCAGGGCAAGGTATCTGGAGACTTGGTGCCGCTTCAAGGCCAGGTATCTGGATACTTGGTTCTGCTTCATGGCCAGGTATCTGGATACTCGGTGCCGCTTCAGGGTCAGGTATCTGGATACTCGGTGCCGCTTCAGGGCCAGGTATCTGGAGACTTGGTGCTGCTTCAGGGCCATGTGTCTGGATACTTGGTGCCGTTCAAGGACAGGTATCTGGAGTCTTGGAGCTGCTTCAGGGCCAGGTATCTGGAGACTTGGTGCCACTTCAAGGCCAGGTATCTGGAGACTTGGTGCCGCTTCAAGGCCTGGTATCTGGAGACTTGGTGCTGCTTCAGGGCCAGGTGTCTAGATACTTGGTACCACTTCAAGGCCAGGAATCTGGAGACTTGGTGCTGCTTCAGGGCCAAGTATCTGGAGACTTGGTGCCACTTCAGGGCCAGGTATCTGGAGACTTCATTGCACTTCAAGGCCAGGTATCTGGAGACTTGGTGCTGCTTCAGGGCCAGGTATCTGGAGACTTGATGCCGCTTCAATGCCAGGTATCTGGATACTTGGTGCTACTTCACGGCCAGGTATCTGGAGACTTAGTGCCGCTTCAGGGCCAGGTATCTGGAGACTTGGTGCCACTTCAGGGCCAGGTATCTGGATTCTTGGTGCTACTTCACGGCCAGGTATCTGGAGAATTGGTGCCGCTTCAGGGCCAGGTATCTGGAGACTTGGTGCCGTTTCAGGGCCACGTATCTGGAGACTTGGTTCTGCTTCAGGACCAGGTATCTGGAGACTTGGTTCTGCTTCAAGGCCAGGTATCTGGATACTTGGTGCCGCTTCAAGGCCAGGTATCTGGAGACTTGGTGCCTCTTCAGGGCCAAGTATCTGGATACTTGGTGCCGCTTCAGGGCCAGGTATCTGGATACTTGGTGCCGCTTCATGGCCAGGGATTTGGATACTCGGTGCTGCCTCAGGGCCAGGTATCTGGATACTTGCTGCCGTTTCAGGGCAAGGTATCGGGAGACATGGTGCCGCTTCAAGAGCAAGGTATCTGGATACTTGCTGCCGCTTCAGGACCAGTTATCTGGAGATTTGGTACCGATTCAAGGCCAGGTATCTGGAGACTTGGTGCCTCTTCAGGTCCAGGTATCTGGATTCTTGGTGCCGCTTCAGGGCCAGGTATCTGGATTCTTGGTGCTGCTTCAGGGCCAGGTATCTGGAGACTTACTGCCCCTTCAGGGCCAGGTATCTGGAGACTTAGTGCAGCTTCAGGGCCAGGTATCTGGAGACTTGGTTCTGCTTCACGACCAGGTATCTGGAGACTTGGTTCCGCTTCAGGGCCAGGTATCTGGAAACTTGGTGCCACTTCAGGGCCAGGTATCTGGAGACTTGGTGCTGCTTCAAGGCCAGGTATCTGGAGACTTGGTGCTGCTTCAGGGCCAGGTGTCTGGATACTTGGTGCCGCTTCAAGGCCAGGTATCTGGATACTCGGTGCCGCTTCAGGGCCAGGTATCTGGATACTCGGTTCCGCTTCAGAGACAGGCATCTGGATACTTGCTGCCGCATCAGGGCAAGGTATCTGGAGACTTGGTGCCGCTTCAAGGCCAGGTATCTGGAGACTTGGTGTCACTTCAGGCCAGGTATCTGGATACTTGGTGCCGCTTCAGGGCCAGGTATATGGAGACTTGGTGCTGCTTCAGGGCCAGGTGTCTGGATACTTGGTGCCGTTCAAGGACAGGTATCTGGAGACTTGGTGCCGCTTCAGGGCCAGGTATCTGGAGACTTGGTGCTGCTTCAGGGCCAGGTGTCTGGATACTTGCTGCCGCTTCAAATCCAGGTATCTGGAGACTTGGTGCCGCTTCAGGGCCAGGTATCTGGAGACTTCGTTCCGCTTCAGGACCAGGTATCTGGAGACTTGGTGCCTCTTCATGTCCAGGTATCTGGAGACTTGGTTCTGCTTCAGGGCCAGGTTTCTGGAGACTTGGTGCCGCTTCAGGGCCAGGTATTTGGAGACTTGGTGCTGCTTCAAGGCCAGGTATCTGGAGACTTGGTGCTGCTTCAGGGCCAGGTGTCTGGATACTTGGTGCCGCTTCAAGGCCAGGTATCTGGAGACTTGGTGCTGCTTCATGGCCAGGTTTCTGGAGACTTGGTGCCACTTCAGGGCCAGGTACCAGGATACTTGCTGCCTCTTCAGGGCAAGGTATCTGGAGACTTGGTGCCGCTTCAAGGCCAGGTATCTGGATACTTGGTTCTGCTTCATGGCCAGGTATCTGGATACTCGGTGCCGCTTCAGGGTCAGGTATCTGGATACTCGGTGCCGCTTCAGGGCCAGGTATCTGGAGACTTGGTGCTGCTTCAGGGCCATGTGTCTGGATACTTGGTGCCGTTCAAGGACAGGTATCTGGAGTCTTGGAGCTGCTTCAGGGCCAGGTATCTGGAGACTTGGTGCCGCTTCAGGGCCAGGTATCTGGAGACTTGGTGCCGCTTCAAGGCCTGGTATCTGGAGACTTGGTGCTGCTTCAGGGCCAGGTGTCTAGATACTTGGTACCACTTCAAGGCCAGGTATCTGGAGACTTGGTGCTGCTTCAGGGCCAAGTATCTGGAGACTTGGTGCCACTTCAGGGCCAGGTATCTGGAGACTTGATGCCGCTTCAATGCCAGGTATCTGGATACTTGGTGCTACTTCACGGCCAGGTATCTGGAGACTTAGTGCCGCTTCAGGGCCAGGTATCTGGAGACTTGGTGCCACTTCAGGGCCAGGTATCTGGATTCTTGGTGCTACTTCACGGCCAGGTATCTGGAGACTTGGTGCCACTTCAGGGCCAGGTATCTGGAGACTTGGTGCCGTTTCAGGGCCACATATCTGGAGACTTCGTTCTGCTTCAGGACCAGGTATCTGGAGACTTGGTTCTGCTTCAAGGCCAGGTATCTGGATACTTGGTGCCGCTTCAAGGCCAGGTATCTGGAGACTTGGTGCCTCTTCAGGGCCAAGTATCTGGATACTTGGTGCCGCTTCAGGGCCAGGTATCTGGATACTTGGTGCCGCTTCATGGCCAGGGATTTGGATACTCGGTGCTGCCTCAGGGCCAGGTATCTGGATACTTGCTGCCGTTTCAGGGCAAGGTATCGGGAGACATGGTGCCGCTTCAAGAGCAAGGTATCTGGATACTTGCTGCCGCTTCAGGACCAGGTATCTGGAGATTTGGTACCGATTCAAGGCCAGGTATCTGGAGACTTGGTGCCTCTTCAGGTCCAGGTATCTGGATTCTTGGTGCCGCTTCAGGGCCAGGTATCTGGATTCTTAATGCTGCTTCAGGGCCAGGTATCTGGAGACTTAGTGCCCCTTCAGGGCCAGGTATCTGGAGACTTAGTGCAGCTTCAGGGCCAGGTATCTGGAGACTTGGTTCTGCTTCAGGACCAGGTATCTGGAGACTTGGTTCCGCTTCAGGGCCAGGTATCTGGAGACTTGGTGCCACTTCAGGGCCAGGTATCTGGAGACTTGGTGCTGCTTCAAGGCCAGGTATCTGGAGACTTGGTGCTGCTTCAGGGCCAGGTGTCTGGATACTTGGTGCCGCTTCAAGGCCAGGTATCTGGATACTCGGTGCCGCTTCAGGGCCAGGTATCTGGATACTCGGTTCCGCTTCAGGGACAGGCATCTGGATACTTGCTGCCGCATCAGGGCAAGGTATCTGGAGACTTGGTGCCGCTTCAAGGCCAGGTATCTGGAGACTTGGTGTCACTTCAGGCCAGGTATCTGGATACTTGGTGCCGCTTCAGGGCCAGGTATCTGGAGACTTGGTGCTGCTTCAGGGCCAGGTGTCTGGATACTTGGTGTAATGATCACTATCAACCGTTCTTAATACTAAATCAGTCTTTAAACATTGCAACATAGGAAACGTGGAATCTCCTACCTGGAAGTGGACGAATCGGCCAGCTCGTACCTCCCGAGAAGTATCAGGTTTTGTTTTAGCCCGAATGTTAAGCTGAACCCAAGTAGAAAATAGGAATCCCCTGGCTCCTCCTTCGGAGCCCAGAAAGGTACTTGGCGACCGAGAAAGAACCAGGGAAACCCTCGTGGGGAAAAAAAACCCTGTGCAGAGCTGCTAGGGATCGTTGGTATAAGCAGAGCGAATCAGGGGAACTGATGGACCTCTGGTTCCAATGGTGACGTTAGATGTTGATTAAATGCTGGATAGATATAAGGATAGAGATATGAGATTCAGTTGAGAGAGGAGAAAGTAACACAATAAGAAATGGTGATGAGAATGAAGGATCAGAAATTACCATTAAAACACTTAGACTAAGAGTTTGTAGTTGAGAGACCAGGGGAACCGAACCTGTTCAAGAACTATTTCTTCGTAAGAAACTGGACGTTCTGAGAAGCAATATATGAAAGAATTAAGACTGAAAAGAAGAACAGGTGGTAGAACTGAATTGTTCGATAATGAATTCTACCTTCAAGAGAAAAACGTGAAAATGTCAAGATGAGCCGCGTACTGAGAGGGCGTGGCTTATTTGTAAAAAATACGATATCCTTGATCCGATCGTGATTCGAATTCTAAGAACAAAAGTAGAATAGATGATGAAAACCACCAGGTACGAAGAGAAAGGGAGGAAAGATAAACAATGAGATAAGGAGCTGATAAGCTATACTCACTGAGCGTCCGTATACTCCTATGAGAGTAGCAACGCGCCGGTATCCTGGACTTCCCGGATGATATACCGAGGAGAAATCGACTTCCGCTTCCTGTGTGACTCGAAGCAGGGAAACAACTAAACCGTTGCTGGAGCCGTCGCGTTCATAACCCGGTGCGGCCATCTTGGAATAAGTAGAAGAGGAATGAATCGTCTTCACGAACATTACACTTGGTGCCGTTCAAGGACAGGTATCTGGAGACTTGGTGCCGCTTCAGGGCCAGGTATCTGGAGACTTGGTGCTGCTTCAGGGCCAGGTGTCTGGATACTTGCTGCCGCTTCAAGACCAGGTATCTGGAGACTTGGTGCTGCTTCAGGGCCAGGTATCTGGAGACTTGGTGCTGCTTCAGGGCCAGGTATCTGGAGACTTCGTTCCGCTTCAGGACCAGGTATCTGGAGACTTGGTGCTGCTTCAGGGACAGGTGTCTGGATACTTGGTGCCGCTTCAAGGTCAGGTATCTGGAGACTTAGTACTGCTTCAGGGCCAGGTATCTGGAGACTTGATGCCGCTTCACGGCCAGGTATCTGGAGACTTAGTGCTACTTCACGGCCAGGTATCTGGATTATTGGTGCTACTTCAGGGCTAGGTATCTGGAGACTTAGTGCCACTTCAGGGCCAGGTATCTGGAGACTTGGTGCCGCTTCAGGGCCAGGTATCTGGAGACTTGGTTCCGCTTCAGGACCAGGTATCTGGATACTTGGTTCCGCTTCAAGGCCAGGTATCTGGATACTTGGTGCCGCTTCAGGGCCAGGTATCTGGATACTCAGTGCAGCTTCAGGGCCAGGTATCTGGAGACTTGGTGCTTCTTCAAAACCAGGTATCTGAAGACTTGGTGTCGCTTCAGGGCCAGGTATCTGGATACTTGGTGCCGCTTCATGGCTAGGTATTTGGATACTCGGTGCCGCTTCAGGGCCAGGTATCTGGATACTCGGTGCTGCTTCAGGGCCAGGTATCTGGATACTTGCTGCTGTTTCAGGACCAGGTATCTGGATACTTGGTTCTGCTTCAAAGCCAGGTATCTGGATACTTGGTGCCGCTTCAAGGCCAGGTATCTGGATACTTGGTGCCGCTTCAGGGCCAGGTATCTGGATACTCGGTGCTTCTTCAGGGCCAGGTATCTGGAGACTTGGTGCTGCTTCAAAGCCAGGTATCTGGAGACTTGGTGTCGGTTCAGGGCCAGGTATCTGGATACTTGGTGCCGCTTCATGGCCAGGTATTTGGATGCTCGGTGCCGTTTCAGGGCCAGGTATCTGGAGACTTGGTGCTGCTTCAAAGCCAGGTATCTGGAGACTTGGTGTCGCTTCAGGGCCAGGTATCTGGATACTTGGTGCCGCTTCATGGCCAGGTATTTGGATGCTCGGTGCCGCTTCAGGACCAGGTATCTGGAGATTTGGTACCGATTCTAGGCCAGGTATCTGGAGACTTGGTGCCTCTTCATGTCCAGGTATCTGGATACTTGGTGCCGCTTCAGGCCAGGTATCTGGATTCTTGGTGTTGCTTCAGGGCCAGGTATCTGGAGACTTAGTGCCCCTTCAGGGCCAGGTATCTGGAGACTTGGTGCCGCTTCAGGGCCAGGTATCTGGAGACTTGCTGCCGCTTCAGGGCCAGGTATTTGGAGACTTGGTGCTGCTTCAAGGCCAGGTATCTGGAGACTTGGTGCTGCTTCAGGGCCAGGTGTCTGGATACTTGGTGCCGCTTCAAGGCCAGGTATCTGGAGACTTGGTGCTGCTTCATGGCCAGGTATCTGGAGACTTGGTGCCACTTCAGGGCCAGGTACCTGGATACTTGCTGCCTCTTCAGGGCAAGGTATCTGGAGACTTGGTGCCGCTTCAAGGCCAGGTATCTGGATACTTGGTTCTGCTTCATGGCCAGGTATCTGGATACTCGTTGCCGCTTCAGGGTCAGGTATCTGGATACTCGGTGCCGCTTCAGAGCCAGGTATCTGGAGACTTGGTGCTGCTTCAGGGCCATGTGTCTGGATACTTGGTGCCGTTCAAGGACAGGTATCTGGAGTCTTGGAGCTGCTTCAGGGCCAGGTATCTGGAGACTTGGTGCCGCTTCAAGGCCAGGTATCTGGAGACTTGGTGCCGCTTCAAGGCCTGGTATCTGGAGACTTGGTGCTGCTTCAGGGCCAGGTGTCTAGATACTTGGTACCACTTCAAGACCAGGAATCTGGAGACTTGGTGCTGCTTCAGGGCCAAGTATCTGGAGACTTGGTGCCACTTCAGGGCCAGGTATCTGGAGACTTCATTGCACTTCAAGGCCAGGTATCTGGAGACTTGGTGCTGCTTCAGGGCCAGGTATCTGGAGACTTGATGCCGCTTCAATGCCAGGTATCTGGATACTTGGTGCTACTTCACGGCCAGGTATCTGGAGACTTAGTGCCGCTTCAGGGACAGGTATCTGGAGACTTGGTGCCACTTCAGGGCCAGGTATCTGGATTCTTGGTGCTACTTCACGGCCAGGTATCTGGAGAATTGGTGCCGCTTCAGGGCCAGGTATCTGGAGACTTCATTCCGCTTCAGGACCAGGTATCTGGAGACTTGGTGCCTCTTCATGTCCAGGTATCTGGAGACTTGGTTCTGCTTCAGGGCCAGGTTTCTGGAGACTTGGTGCCGCTTCAGGGCCAGGTATTTGGAGACTTGGTGCTGCTTCAAGGCCAGGTATCTGGAGACTTGGTGCTGCTTCAGGGCCAGGTGTCTGGATACTTGGTGCCGCTTCAAGGCCAGGTATCTGGAGACTTGGTGCTGCTTCATGGCCAGGTATCTGGAGACTTGGTGCCACTTCAGGGCCAGGTACCAGGATACTTGCTGCCTCTTCAGGGCAAGGTATCTGGAGACTTGGTGCCGCTTCAAGGCCAGGTATCTGGATACTTGGTTCTGCTTCATGGCCAGGTATCTGGATACTCGGTGCCGCTTCAGGGTCAGGTATCTGGATACTCGGTGCCGCTTCAGGGCCAGGTATCTGGAGACTTGGTGCTGCTTCAGGGCCATGTGTCTGGATACTTGGTGCCGTTCAAGGACAGGTATCTGGAGTCTTGGAGCTGCTTCAGGGCCAGGTATCTGGAGACTTGGTGCCACTTCAAGGCCAGGTATCTGGAGACTTGGTGCCGCTTCAAGGCCTGGTATCTGGAGACTTGGTGCTGCTTCAGGGCCAGGTGTCTAGATACTTGGTACCACTTCAAGGCCAGGAATCTGGAGACTTGGTGCTGCTTCAGGGCCAAGTATCTGGAGACTTGGTGCCACTTCAGGGCCAGGTATCTGGAGACTTCATTGCACTTCAAGGCCAGGTATCTGGAGACTTGGTGCTGCTTCAGGGCCAGGTATCTGGAGACTTGATGCCGCTTCAATGCCAGGTATCTGGATACTTGGTGCTACTTCACGGCCAGGTATCTGGAGACTTAGTGCCGCTTCAGGGCCAGGTATCTGGAGACTTGGTGCCACTTCAGGGCCAGGTATCTGGATTCTTGGTGCTACTTCACGGCCAGGTATCTGGAGAATTGGTGCCGCTTCAGGGCCAGGTATCTGGAGACTTGGTGCCGTTTCAGGGCCACGTATCTGGAGACTTGGTTCTGCTTCAGGACCAGGTATCTGGAGACTTGGTTCTGCTTCAAGGCCAGGTATCTGGATACTTGGTGCCGCTTCAAGGCCAGGTATCTGGAGACTTGGTGCCTCTTCAGGGCCAAGTATCTGGATACTTGGTGCCGCTTCAGGGCCAGGTATCTGGATACTTGGTGCCGCTTCATGGCCAGGGATTTGGATACTCGGTGCTGCCTCAGGGCCAGGTATCTGGATACTTGCTGCCGTTTCAGGGCAAGGTATCGGGAGACATGGTGCCGCTTCAAGAGCAAGGTATCTGGATACTTGCTGCCGCTTCAGGACCAGTTATCTGGAGATTTGGTACCGATTCAAGGCCAGGTATCTGGAGACTTGGTGCCTCTTCAGGTCCAGGTATCTGGATTCTTGGTGCCGCTTCAGGGCCAGGTATCTGGATTCTTGGTGCTGCTTCAGGGCCAGGTATCTGGAGACTTACTGCCCCTTCAGGGCCAGGTATCTGGAGACTTAGTGCAGCTTCAGGGCCAGGTATCTGGAGACTTGGTTCTGCTTCACGACCAGGTATCTGGAGACTTGGTTCCGCTTCAGGGCCAGGTATCTGGAAACTTGGTGCCACTTCAGGGCCAGGTATCTGGAGACTTGGTGCTGCTTCAAGGCCAGGTATCTGGAGACTTGGTGCTGCTTCAGGGCCAGGTGTCTGGATACTTGGTGCCGCTTCAAGGCCAGGTATCTGGATACTCGGTGCCGCTTCAGGGCCAGGTATCTGGATACTCGGTTCCGCTTCAGAGACAGGCATCTGGATACTTGCTGCCGCATCAGGGCAAGGTATCTGGAGACTTGGTGCCGCTTCAAGGCCAGGTATCTGGAGACTTGGTGTCACTTCAGGCCAGGTATCTGGATACTTGGTGCCGCTTCAGGGCCAGGTATATGGAGACTTGGTGCTGCTTCAGGGCCAGGTGTCTGGATACTTGGTGCCGTTCAAGGACAGGTATCTGGAGACTTGGTGCCGCTTCAGGGCCAGTTATCTGGAGACTTGGTGCTGCTTCAGGGCCAGGTGTCTGGATACTTGCTGCCGCTTCAAATCCAGGTATCTGGAGACTTGGTGCCGCTTCAGGGCCAGGTATCTGGAGACTTCGTTCCGCTTCAGGACCAGGTATCTGGAGACTTGGTGCCTCTTCATGTCCAGGTATCTGGAGACTTGGTTCTGCTTCAGGGCCAGGTTTCTGGAGACTTGGTGCCGCTTCAGGGCCAGGTATTTGGAGACTTGGTGCTGCTTCAAGGCCAGGTATCTGGAGACTTGGTGCTGCTTCAGGGCCAGGTGTCTGGATACTTGGTGCCGCTTCAAGGCCAGGTATCTGGAGACTTGGTGCTGCTTCATGGCCAGGTTTCTGGAGACTTGGTGCCACTTCAGGGCCAGGTACCAGGATACTTGCTGCCTCTTCAGGGCAAGGTATCTGGAGACTTGGTGCCGCTTCAAGGCCAGGTATCTGGATACTTGGTTCTGCTTCATGGCCAGGTATCTGGATACTCGGTGCCGCTTCAGGGTCAGGTATCTGGATACTCGGTGCCGCTTCAGGGCCAGGTATCTGGAGACTTGGTGCTGCTTCAGGGCCATGTGTCTGGATACTTGGTGCCGTTCAAGGACAGGTATCTGGAGTCTTGGAGCTGCTTCAGGGCCAGGTATCTGGAGACTTGGTGCCGCTTCAGGGCCAGGTATCTGGAGACTTGGTGCCGCTTCAAGGCCTGGTATCTGGAGACTTGGTGCTGCTTCAGGGCCAGGTGTCTAGATACTTGGTACCACTTCAAGGCCAGGTATCTGGAGACTTGGTGCTGCTTCAGGGCCAAGTATCTGGAGACTTGGTGCCACTTCAGGGCCAGGTATCTGGAGACTTGATGCCGCTTCAATGCCAGGTATCTGGATACTTGGTGCTACTTCACGGCCAGGTATCTGGAGACTTAGTGCCGCTTCAGGGCCAGGTATCTGGAGACTTGGTGCCACTTCAGGGCCAGGTATCTGGATTCTTGGTGCTACTTCACGGCCAGGTATCTGGAGACTTGGTGATGCTTCAGGGCCAGGTACCTGGATAATTGGTGCCGCTTCATGGCCAGGTATCTGAATACTCGGTGCCGCTTCAGGGCCAGGTATCTGGATACTCGGTGCCGCTTCAGGGCCAGGTATCTGGATACATGCTGCTGTTTCAGGGCAAGGTATCTGGAGACTTGGTGCCACTTCAAGGCCAGGTATCTGGAGACTTGGTGTCGCTTCAGGGCCAGGTATCTGGATACTTGCTGCCGCTTCAGGGCCAGGTATCTGGAGACTTGGTGCTGCTTCAGGGCCAGGTGTCTGGATACTTGGTGCTGCTTCAAGGACAGTTATCTGGAGCCTTGGTGCCGCTTCAGGGACAGGTATCTGGAGACTTGGTGCCGCTTCAGGGCCAGGTATTTTGAGACTTGGTGCCACTTCAAGGCCATATATCTGGAGACTTGGTGCTGCTTCAGGGCCAGGTGTCTGGATACTTGGTACCGCTTCAAGGCCAAGTATCTGGATACTTGGTGCCATTCAAGGACAGGTATCTGGAGACTTGGTGCCGCTTCAGGGCCAGGTATCTGGATTCCTGGTGCTACTTCAGGGCTAGGTATCTGGAGGCTTAGTGCCACTTCAGGGCCAGGTATCTGGAGACTTGGTGCCGCTTCAGGGCCAGGTATCTGGAGACTTGGTTCTGCTTCAGGGCCAGGTATCTGGATACTTGGTGCCGCTTCAAGGCCAGGTATCTGGATTCTTGGTGCCGCTTCAGGGCCAGGTATCTGGATACTCGGTGCTGCTTCAGGGCCAGGTATCTGGAGACTTGGTGCCGCTTCAAAGCCAGGTATCTGGAGACTTGGTGTCGCTTCAGGGCCAGGTATCTGGATACTTGGTGCTGCTTCAGGGCCTGGTATCTGGATACTCGGTGCTGCTTCAGGGCCAGGTATCTGGATACTTGCTGCTGTTTCAGGGCAAGGTATCGGGAGACTTAGTGCCCCTTCAGGGCCAGGTATCTGGAGACTTGCTGCCGCTTCAGGACCAGGTATCTGGAGATTTGGTACCGATTCTAGGCCAGGTATCTGGAGACTTGGTGCCTCTTCAGGTCCAGGTATCTGGATAGTTGGTTCCGCTTCAGGGCCAGGTATCTGGATTCTTGGTGTTGCTTCAGGGCCAGGTATCTGGAGACTTAGTGCCCCTTCAGGGCCAGGTATCTGGAGACTTGGTGCCGCTTCAGGGCCAGGTATCTGGAGACTTGGTTCTGCTTCAGTGCCAAGTATCTGGAGACTTGGTGCTGCTTCAGGGCCAGGTATCTGGAGACTTGGTGCCACTTCAGGGCCAGGTATTTGGAGACTTGGTGCTGCTTCAAGGCCAGGTATCTGGAGACTTAGTGCCACTTCAGGGCCAGGTATCTGGAGACTTGGTGCCGCTTCAGGGCCAGGTATCTGGAGACTTGGTTCCGCTTCAGGACCAGGTATCTGGATACTTGGTTCCGCTTCAAGGCCAGGTATCTGGAAACTTGGTGCCGCTTCAAGGCCAGGTATCTGGATACTTGGTGCCGCTTCAGGGCCAGGTATCTGGATACTCGGTGCTGCTTCAGGGCCAGGTATCTGGAGACTTGGTGCTGCTTCAAAGCCAGGTATCTGGAGACTTGGTGCTGCTTCAGGGCCAGGTATCTGGAATCTTGGTGCTACTTCAGGGCTAGGTATCTGGAGACTTAGTGCCACTTCAGGGCCAGGTATCTGGAGATTTGGTGCCGCTTCAGGGCCAGGTATCTGGAGACTTGGTTCCGCTTCAGGACCAGGTATCTGGATACTTGGTTCCGCTTCAAAGCCAGGTATCTGGATACTTGGTGCCGCTTCAAGGCCAGGTATCTGGATACTTGGTGCCGCTTCAGGGCCAGGTATCTGGATACTCGGTGCTGCTTCAGGGCCAGGTATCTGGAGACTTGGTGCTGCTTCAAAGCCAGGTATCTGGAGACTTGGTGTCGCTTCAGGGCCAGGTATCTGGATACTTGGTGCCGCTTCATGGCCAGGTATTTGGATGCTCGGTGCCGCTTCAGGGCCAGGTATCTGGAGACTTGGTGCTGCTTCAAAGCCAGGTATCTGGAGACTTGGTGTCGCTTCAGGGCCAGGTATCTGGATACTTGGTGCCGCTTCATGGCCAGGTATTTGGATGCTCGGTGCCGCTTCAGGACCAGGTATCTGGAGATTTGGTACCGATTCTAGTCCAGGTATCTGGAGACTTGGTGCCTCTTCATGTCCAGGTATCTGGAGACTTAGTGCCCCTTCAGGGCCAGGTATCTGGAGACTTGGTGTTGCTTCAGGGCCAGGTATCTGGAGACTTAGTGCCCCTTCAGGGCCAGGTATCTGGAGACTTGGTGCCGCTTCAGGGCCAGGTATCTGGAGACTTGCTTCCGCTTCAGGGCCAGGTATTTGGAGACTTGGTGCCACTTCAGGGCCAGGTGTCTGGATACTTGGTGCCGCTTCAAGGCCAGGTATCTGGAGACTTGGTGCTGCTTCATGGCCAGGTATCTGGAGACTTGGTGCCACTTCAGGGCCAGGTACCTGGATACTTGCTGCCTCTTCAGGGCAAGGTATCTGGAGACTTGGTGCCGCTTCAAGGCCAGGTATCTGGATACTTGGTTCTGCTTCAGGGCCAGGTGTCTGGATACTTGGTGCCGCTTCAAGGCCAAGTATCTGGAGACTTGGTGCTGCTTCATGGCCAGGTATCTGGAGACTTGGTTCCACTTCAGGGCCAGGTACCTGGATACTTGCTGCCTCTTCAGGGCAAGGTATCTGGAGACTTGGTGCCGCTTCAAGGCCAGGTATCTGGATAGTTGGTTCTGCTTCATGGCCAGGTATCTGGATACTCGGTGCCGCTTCAGGGTCAGGTATCTGGATACTCGGTGCCGCTTTAGAGCCAGGTATCTGGAGACTTGGTGCTGCTTCAGGGCCATGTGTCTGGATACTTGGTGCCGTTCAAGGACAGGTATCTGGAGTCTTGGAGCTGCTTCAGGGCCAGGTATCTGGAGACTTGGTGCCGCTTCAAGGCCAGGTATCTGGAGACTTGGTGCCGCTTCAAGGCCTGGTATCTGGAGACTTGGTGCTGCTTCAGGGCCAGGTGTCTAGATACTTGGTACCACTTCAAGGCCAGGAATCTGGAGACTTGGTGCTGCTTCAGGGCCAAGTATCTGGAGACTTGGTGCCACTTCAGGGCCAGGTATCTGGAGACTTCATTGCACTTCAAGGCCAGGTATCTGGAGACTTGGTGCTGCTTCAGGGCCAGGTATCTGGAGACTTGATGCCGCTTCAATGCCAGGTATCTGGATACTTGGTGCTACTTCACGGCCAGGTATCTGGAGACTTAGTGCCGCTTCAGGGCCAGGTATCTGGAGACTTGGTGCCACTTCAGGGCCAGGTATCTGGATTCTTGGTGCTACTTCACGGCCAGGTATCTGGAGAATTGGTGCCGCTTCAGGGCCAGGTATCTGGAGACTTGGTGCCGTTTCAGGGCCACGTATCTGGAGACTCGGTTCTGCTTCAGGACCAGGTATCTGGAGACTTGGTTCTGCTTCAAGGCCAGGTATCTGGATACTTGGTGCCGCTTCAAGGTCAGGTATCTGGAGACTTGGTGCCTCTTCAGGGCCAAGTATCTGGATACTTGGTGCCGCTTCAGGGCCAGGTATCTGGATACTTGGTGCCGCTTCATGGCCAGGGATTTGGATACGCGGTGCTGCCTCAGGGCCAGGTATCTGGATACTTGCTGCCGTTTCAGGGCAAGGTATCGGGAGACATGGTGCCGCTTCAAGAGCAAGGTATCTGGATACTTGCTCCCGCTTCAGGACCAGGTATCTGGAGATTTGGTACCGATTCAAGGCCAGGTATCTGGAGACTTGGTGCCTCTTCAGGTCCAGGTATCTGGATTCTTGGTGCCGCTTCAGGGCCAGGTATCTGGATTCTTGGTGCTGCTTCAGGGCAAGGTATCTGGAGACTTACTGCCCCTTCAGGGCCAGGTATCTGGAGACTTAGTGCAGCTTCAGGGCCAGGTATCTGGAGACTTGGTTCTGCTTCAGGACCAGGTATCTGGAGACTTGGTTCCGCTTCAGGGCCAGGTATCTGGAGACTTGGTGCCGCTTCAGGGCCAGGTATCTGGAGACTTGGTGCTGCTTCAAGGCCAGGTATCTGGAGACTTGGTGCTGCTTCAGGGCCAGGTGTCTGGATACTTGGTGCCGCTTCAAGGCCAGGTATCTGGATACTCGGTGCCGCTTCAGGGCCAGGTATCTGGATACTCGGTTCCGCTTCAGGGACAGGCATCTGACTACTTGCTGCCGCATCAGGGCAAGGTATCTGGAGACTTGGTGCCGCTTCAAGGCCAGGTATCTGGAGACTTGGTGTCACTTCAGGCCAGGTATCTGGATACTTGGTGCCGCTTCAGGGCCAGGTATCTGGAGACTTGGTGCTGCTTCAGGGCCAGGTGTCTGGATACTTGGTGCCGTTCAAGGACAGGTATCTGGAGACTTGGTGCCGCTTCAGGGCCAGGTATCTGGAGACTTGGTGCTGCTTCAGGGCCAGGTGTCTGGATACTTGCTGCCGCTTCAAGGCCAGGTATCTGGAGACTTGGTGCTGCTTCAGGGCCAGGTATCTGGAGACTTGGTGCCTCTTCAGGGCCAGGTATCTGGAGACTTCGTTCCGCTTCAGGACCAGGTATCTGGAGACTTGGTGCCTCTTCATGTCCAGGTATCTGGAGACTTGGTTCTGCTTCAGGGCCAGGTTTCTGGAGACTTGGTGCCGCTTCAGGGCCAGGTATTTGGAGACTTGGTGCTGCTTCAAGGCCAGGTATCTGGAGACTTGGTGCTGCTTCAGGGCCAGGTGTCTGGATACTTGGTGCCGCTTCAAGGCCAGGTATCTGGAGACTTGGTGCTGCTTCATGGCCAGGTATCTGGAGACTTGGTGCCACTTCAGGGCCAGGTACCAGGATACTTGCTGCCTCTTCAGGGCAAGGTATCTGGAGACTTGGTGCCGCTTCAAGGCCAGGTATCTGGATACTTGGTTCTGCTTCATGGCCAGGTATCTGGATACTCGGTGCCGCTTCAGGGTCAGGTATCTGGATACTCGGTGCCGCTTCAGGGCCAGGTATCTGGAGACTTGGTGCTGCTTCAGGGCCATGTGTCTGGATACTTGGTGCCGTTCAAGGACAGGTATCTGGAGTCTTGGAGCTGCTTCAGGGCCAGGTATCTGGAGACTTGGTGCCACTTCAAGGCCAGGTATCTGGAGACTTGGTGCCGCTTCAAGGCCTGGTATCTGGAGACTTGGTGCTGCTTCAGGGCCAGGTGTCTAGATACTTGGTACCACTTCAAGGCCAGGAATCTGGAGACTTGGTGCTGCTTCAGGGCCAAGTATCTGGAGACTTGGTGCCACTTCAGGGCCAGGTATCTGGAGACTTCATTGCACTTCAAGGCCAGGTATCTGGAGACTTGGTGCTGCTTCAGGGCCAGGTATCTGGAGACTTGATGCCGCTTCAATGCCAGGTATCTGGATACTTGGTGCTACTTCACGGCCAGGTATCTGGAGACTTAGTGCCGCTTCAGGGCCAGGTATCTGGAGACTTGGTGCCACTTCAGGGCCAGGTATCTGGATTCTTGGTGCTACTTCACGGCCAGGTATCTGGAGAATTGGTGCCGCTTCAGGGCCAGGTATCTGGAGACTTGGTGCCGTTTCAGGGCCACGTATCTGGAGACTTGGTTCTGCTTCAGGACCAGGTATCTGGAGACTTGGTTCTGCTTCAAGGCCAGGTATCTGGATACTTGGTGCCGCTTCAAGGCCAGGTATCTGGAGACTTGGTGCCTCTTCAGGGCCAAGTATCTGGATACTTGGTGCCGCTTCAGGGCCAGGTATCTGGATACTTGGTGCCGCTTCATGGCCAGGGATTTGGATACTCGGTGCTGCCTCAGGGCCAGGTATCTGGATACTTGCTGCCGTTTCAGGGCAAGGTATCGGGAGACATGGTGCCGCTTCAAGAGCAAGGTATCTGGATACTTGCTGCCGCTTCAGGACCAGTTATCTGGAGATTTGGTACCGATTCAAGGCCAGGTATCTGGAGACTTGGTGCCTCTTCAGGTCCAGGTATCTGGATTCTTGGTGCCGCTTCAGGGCCAGGTATCTGGATTCTTGGTGCTGCTTCAGGGCCAGGTATCTGGAGACTTACTGCCCCTTCAGGGCCAGGTATCTGGAGACTTAGTGCAGCTTCAGGGCCAGGTATCTGGAGACTTGGTTCTGCTTCACGACCAGGTATCTGGAGACTTGGTTCCGCTTCAGGGCCAGGTATCTGGAAACTTGGTGCCACTTCAGGGCCAGGTATCTGGAGACTTGGTGCTGCTTCAAGGCCAGGTATCTGGAGACTTGGTGCTGCTTCAGGGCCAGGTGTCTGGATACTTGGTGCCGCTTCAAGGCCAGGTATCTGGATACTCGGTGCCGCTTCAGGGCCAGGTATCTGGATACTCGGTTCCGCTTCAGAGACAGGCATCTGGATACTTGCTGCCGCATCAGGGCAAGGTATCTGGAGACTTGGTGCCGCTTCAAGGCCAGGTATCTGGAGACTTGGTGTCACTTCAGGCCAGGTATCTGGATACTTGGTGCCGCTTCAGGGCCAGGTATATGGAGACTTGGTGCTGCTTCAGGGCCAGGTGTCTGGATACTTGGTGCCGTTCAAGGACAGGTATCTGGAGACTTGGTGCCGCTTCAGGGCCAGGTATCTGGAGACTTGGTGCTGCTTCAGGGCCAGGTGTCTGGATACTTGCTGCCGCTTCAAATCCAGGTATCTGGAGACTTGGTGCCGCTTCAGGGCCAGGTATCTGGAGACTTCGTTCCGCTTCAGGACCAGGTATCTGGAGACTTGGTGCCTCTTCATGTCCAGGTATCTGGAGACTTGGTTCTGCTTCAGGGCCAGGTTTCTGGAGACTTGGTGCCGCTTCAGGGCCAGGTATTTGGAGACTTGGTGCTGCTTCAAGGCCAGGTATCTGGAGACTTGGTGCTGCTTCAGGGCCAGGTGTCTGGATACTTGGTGCCGCTTCAAGGCCAGGTATCTGGAGACTTGGTGCTGCTTCATGGCCAGGTTTCTGGAGACTTGGTGCCACTTCAGGGCCAGGTACCAGGATACTTGCTGCCTCTTCAGGGCAAGGTATCTGGAGACTTGGTGCCGCTTCAAGGCCAGGTATCTGGATACTTGGTTCTGCTTCATGGCCAGGTATCTGGATACTCGGTGCCGCTTCAGGGTCAGGTATCTGGATACTCGGTGCCGCTTCAGGGCCAGGTATCTGGAGACTTGGTGCTGCTTCAGGGCCATGTGTCTGGATACTTGGTGCCGTTCAAGGACAGGTATCTGGAGTCTTGGAGCTGCTTCAGGGCCAGGTATCTGGAGACTTGGTGCCGCTTCAGGGCCAGGTATCTGGAGACTTGGTGCCGCTTCAAGGCCTGGTATCTGGAGACTTGGTGCTGCTTCAGGGCCAGGTGTCTAGATACTTGGTACCACTTCAAGGCCAGGTATCTGGAGACTTGGTGCTGCTTCAGGGCCAAGTATCTGGAGACTTGGTGCCACTTCAGGGCCAGGTATCTGGAGACTTGATGCCGCTTCAATGCCAGGTATCTGGATACTTGGTGCTACTTCACGGCCAGGTATCTGGAGACTTAGTGCCGCTTCAGGGCCAGGTATCTGGAGACTTGGTGCCACTTCAGGGCCAGGTATCTGGATTCTTGGTGCTACTTCACGGCCAGGTATCTGGAGACTTGGTGCCACTTCAGGGCCAGGTATCTGGAGACTTGGTGCCGTTTCAGGGCCACATATCTGGAGACTTGGTTCTGCTTCAGGACCAGGTATCTGGAGACTTGGTTCTGCTTCAAGGCCAGGTATCTGGATACTTGGTGCCGCTTCAAGGCCAGGTATCTGGAGACTTGGTGCCTCTTCAGGGCCAAGTATCTGGATACTTGGTGCCGCTTCAGGGCCAGGTATCTGGATACTTGGTGCCGCTTCATGGCCAGGGATTTGGATACTCGGTGCTGCCTCAGGGCCAGGTATCTGGATACTTGCTGCCGTTTCAGGGCAAGGTATCGGGAGACATGGTGCCGCTTCAAGAGCAAGGTATCTGGATACTTGCTGCCGCTTCAGGACCAGGTATCTGGAGATTTGGTACCGATTCAAGGCCAGGTATCTGGAGACTTGGTGCCTCTTCAGGTCCAGGTATCTGGATTCTTGGTGCCGCTTCAGGGCCAGGTATCTGGATTCTTAATGCTGCTTCAGGGCCAGGTATCTGGAGACTTAGTGCCCCTTCAGGGCCAGGTATCTGGAGACTTAGTGCAGCTTCAGGGCCAGGTATCTGGAGACTTGGTTCTGCTTCAGGACCAGGTATCTGGAGACTTGGTTCCGCTTCAGGGCCAGGTATCTGGAGACTTGGTGCCACTTCAGGGCCAGGTATCTGGAGACTTGGTGCTGCTTCAAGGCCAGGTATCTGGAGACTTGGTGCTGCTTCAGGGCCAGGTGTCTGGATACTTGGTGCCGCTTCAAGGCCAGGTATCTGGATACTCGGTGCCGCTTCAGGGCCAGGTATCTGGATACTCGGTTCCGCTTCAGGGACAGGCATCTGGATACTTGCTGCCGCATCAGGGCAAGGTATCTGGAGACTTGGTGCCGCTTCAAGGCCAGGTATCTGGAGACTTGGTGTCACTTCAGGCCAGGTATCTGGATACTTGGTGCCGCTTCAGGGCCAGGTATCTGGAGACTTGGTGCTGCTTCAGGGCCAGGTGTCTGGATACTTGGTGTAATGATCACTATCAACCGTTCTTAATACTAAATCAGTCTTTAAACATTGCAACATAGGAAACGTGGAATCTCCTACCTGGAAGTGGACGAATCGGCCAGCTTGTACCTCCCGAGAAGTATCAGGTTTTGTTTTAGCCCGAATGTTAAGCTGAACCCAAGTAGAAAATAGGAATCCCCCTGGCTCCTCCTTCGGAGCCCAGAAAGGTACTTGGCGACCGAGAAAGAACCAGGGAAACCCTCGTGGGGAAAAAAAACCCTGTGCAGAGCTGCTAGGGATCGTTGGTATAAGCAGAGCGAATCAGGGGAACTGATGGACCTCTGGTTCCAATGGTGACGTTAGATGTTGATTAAATGCTGGATAGATATAAGGATAGAGATATGAGATTCAGTTGAGAGAGGAGAAAGTAACACAATAAGAAATGGTGATGAGAATGAAGGATCAGAAATTACCATTAAAACACTTAGACTAAGAGTTTGTAGTTGAGAGACCAGGGGAACCGAACCTGTTCAAGAACTATTTCTTCGTAAGAAACTGGACGTTCTGAGAAGCAATATATGAAAGAATTAAGACTGAAAAGAAGAACAGGTGGTAGAACTGAATTGTTCGATAATGAATTCTACCTTCAAGAGAAAAACGTGAAAATGTCAAGATGAGCCGCGTACTGAGAGGGCGTGGCTTATTTGTAAAAAATACGATATCCTTGATCCGATCGTGATTCGAATTCTAAGAACAAAAGTAGAATAGATGATGAAAACCACCAGGTACGAAGAGAAAGGGAGGAAAGATAAACAATGAGATAAGGAGCTGATAAGCTATACTCACTGAGCGTCCGTATACTCCTATGAGAGTAGCAACGCGCCGGTATCCTGGACTTCCCGGATGATATACCGAGGAGAAATCGACTTCCGCTTCCTGTGTGACTCGAAGCAGGGAAACAACTAAACCGTTGCTGGAGCCGTCGCGTTCATAACCCGGTGCGGCCATCTTGGAATAAGTAGAAGAGGAATGAATCGTCTTCACGAACATTACACTTGGTGCCGTTCAAGGACAGGTATCTGGAGACTTGGTGCCGCTTCAGGGCCAGGTATCTGGAGACTTGGTGCTGCTTCAGGGCCAGGTGTCTGGATACTTGCTGCCGCTTCAAGACCAGGTATCTGGAGACTTGGTGCTGCTTCAGGGCCAGGTATCTGGAGACTTGGTGCTGCTTCAGGGCCAGGTATCTGGAGACTTCGTTCCGCTTCAGGACCAGGTATCTGGAGACTTGGTGCTGCTTCAGGGACAGGTGTCTGGATACTTGGTGCCGCTTCAAGGTCAGGTATCTGGAGACTTAGTACTGCTTCAGGGCCAGGTATCTGGAGACTTGATGCCGCTTCACGGCCAGGTATCTGGAGACTTAGTGCTACTTCACGGCCAGGTATCTGGATTATTGGTGCTACTTCAGGGCTAGGTATCTGGAGACTTAGTGCCACTTCAGGGCCAGGTATCTGGAGACTTGGTGCCGCTTCAGGGCCAGGTATCTGGAGACTTGGTTCCGCTTCAGGACCAGGTATCTGGATACTTGGTTCCGCTTCAAGGCCAGGTATCTGGATACTTGGTGCCGCTTCAGGGCCAGGTATCTGGATACTCAGTGCAGCTTCAGGGCCAGGTATCTGGAGACTTGGTGCTTCTTCAAAACCAGGTATCTGAAGACTTGGTGTCGCTTCAGGGCCAGGTATCTGGATACTTGGTGCCGCTTCATGGCTAGGTATTTGGATACTCGGTGCCGCTTCAGGGCCAGGTATCTGGATACTCGGTGCTGCTTCAGGGCCAGGTATCTGGATACTTGCTGCTGTTTCAGGACCAGGTATCTGGATACTTGGTTCTGCTTCAAAGCCAGGTATCTGGATACTTGGTGCCGCTTCAAGGCCAGGTATCTGGATACTTGGTGCCGCTTCAGGGCCAGGTATCTGGATACTCGGTGCTTCTTCAGGGCCAGGTATCTGGAGACTTGGTGCTGCTTCAAAGCCAGGTATCTGGAGACTTGGTGTCGCTTCAGGGCCAGGTATCTGGATACTTGGTGCCGCTTCATGGCCAGGTATTTGGATGCTCGGTGCCGCTTCAGGGCCAGGTATCTGGAGACTTGGTGCTGCTTCAAAGCCAGGTATCTGGAGACTTGGTGTCGCTTCAGGGCCAGGTATCTGGATACTTGGTGCCGCTTCATGGCCAGGTATTTGGATGCTCGGTGCCGCTTCAGGACCAGGTATCTGGAGATTTGGTACCGATTCTAGGCCAGGTATCTGGACACTTGGTGCCTCTTCATGTCCAGGTATCTGGATACTTGGTGCCGCTTCAGGCCAGGTATCTGGATTCTTGGTGTTGCTTCAGGGCCAGGTATCTGGAGACTTAGTGCCCCTTCAGGGCCAGGTATCTGGAGACTTGGTGCCGCTTCAGGGCCAGGTATCTGGAGACTTGCTGCCGCTTCAGGGCCAGGTATTTGGAGACTTGGTGCTGCTTCAAGGCCAGGTATCTGGAGACTTGGTGCTGCTTCAGGGCCAGGTGTCTGGATACTTGGTGCCGCTTCAAGGCCAGGTATCTGGAGACTTGGTGCTGCTTCATGGCCAGGTATCTGGAGACTTGGTGCCACTTCAGGGCCAGGTACCTGGATACTTGCTGCCTCTTCAGGGCAAGGTATCTGGAGACTTGGTGCCGCTTCAAGGCCAGGTATCTGGATACTTGGTTCTGCTTCATGGCCAGGTATCTGGATACTCGTTGCCGCTTCAGGGTCAGGTATCTGGATACTCGGTGCCGCTTCAGAGCCAGGTATCTGGAGACTTGGTGCTGCTTCAGGGCCATGTGTCTGGATACTTGGTGCCGTTCAAGGACAGGTATCTGGAGTCTTGGAGCTGCTTCAGGGCCAGGTATCTGGAGACTTGGTGCCGCTTCAAGGCCAGGTATCTGGAGACTTGGTGCCGCTTCAAGGCCTGGTATCTGGAGACTTGGTGCTGCTTCAGGGCCAGGTGTCTAGATACTTGGTACCACTTCAAGGCCAGGAATCTGGAGACTTGGTGCTGCTTCAGGGCCAAGTATCTGGAGACTTGGTGCCACTTCAGGGCCAGGTATCTGGAGACTTCATTGCACTTCAAGGCCAGGTATCTGGAGACTTGGTGCTGCTTCAGGGCCAGGTATCTGGAGACTTGATGCCGCTTCAATGCCAGGTATCTGGATACTTGGTGCTACTTCACGGCCAGGTATCTGGAGACTTAGTGCCGCTTCAGGGACAGGTATCTGGAGACTTGGTGCCACTTCAGGGCCAGGTATCTGGATTCTTGGTGCTACTTCACGGCCAGGTATCTGGAGAATTGGTGCCGCTTCAGGGCCAGGTATCTGGAGACTTCGTTCCGCTTCAGGACCAGGTATCTGGAGACTTGGTGCCTCTTCATGTCCAGGTATCTGGAGACTTGGTTCTGCTTCAGGGCCAGGTTTCTGGAGACTTGGTGCCGCTTCAGGGCCAGGTATTTGGAGACTTGGTGCTGCTTCAAGGCCAGGTATCTGGAGACTTGGTGCTGCTTCAGGGCCAGGTGTCTGGATACTTGGTGCCGCTTCAAGGCCAGGTATCTGGAGACTTGGTGCTGCTTCATGGCCAGGTATCTGGAGACTTGGTGCCACTTCAGGGCCAGGTACCAGGATACTTGCTGCCTCTTCAGGGCAAGGTATCTGGAGACTTGGTGCCGCTTCAAGGCCAGGTATCTGGATACTTGGTTCTGCTTCATGGCCAGGTATCTGGATACTCGGTGCCGCTTCAGGGTCAGGTATCTGGATACTCGGTGCCGCTTCAGGGCCAGGTATCTGGAGACTTGGTGCTGCTTCAGGGCCATGTGTCTGGATACTTGGTGCCGTTCAAGGACAGGTATCTGGAGTCTTGGAGCTGCTTCAGGGCCAGGTATCTGGAGACTTGGTGCCACTTCAAGGCCAGGTATCTGGAGACTTGGTGCCGCTTCAAGGCCTGGTATCTGGAGACTTGGTGCTGCTTCAGGGCCAGGTGTCTAGATACTTGGTACCACTTCAAGGCCAGGAATCTGGAGACTTGGTGCTGCTTCAGGGCCAAGTATCTGGAGACTTGGTGCCACTTCAGGGCCAGGTATCTGGAGACTTCATTGCACTTCAAGGCCAGGTATCTGGAGACTTGGTGCTGCTTCAGGGCCAGGTATCTGGAGACTTGATGCCGCTTCAATGCCAGGTATCTGGATACTTGGTGCTACTTCACGGCCAGGTATCTGGAGACTTAGTGCCGCTTCAGGGCCAGGTATCTGGAGACTTGGTGCCACTTCAGGGCCAGGTATCTGGATTCTTGGTGCTACTTCACGGCCAGGTATCTGGAGAATTGGTGCCGCTTCAGGGCCAGGTATCTGGAGACTTGGTGCCGTTTCAGGGCCACGTATCTGGAGACTTGGTTCTGCTTCAGGACCAGGTATCTGGAGACTTGGTTCTGCTTCAAGGCCAGGTATCTGGATACTTGGTGCCGCTTCAAGGCCAGGTATCTGGAGACTTGGTGCCTCTTCAGGGCCAAGTATCTGGATACTTGGTGCCGCTTCAGGGCCAGGTATCTGGATACTTGGTGCCGCTTCATGGCCAGGGATTTGGATACTCGGTGCTGCCTCAGGGCCAGGTATCTGGATACTTGCTGCCGTTTCAGGGCAAGGTATCGGGAGACATGGTGCCGCTTCAAGAGCAAGGTATCTGGATACTTGCTGCCGCTTCAGGACCAGTTATCTGGAGATTTGGTACCGATTCAAGGCCAGGTATCTGGAGACTTGGTGCCTCTTCAGGTCCAGGTATCTGGATTCTTGGTGCCGCTTCAGGGCCAGGTATCTGGATTCTTGGTGCTGCTTCAGGGCCAGGTATCTGGAGACTTACTGCCCCTTCAGGGCCAGGTATCTGGAGACTTAGTGCAGCTTCAGGGCCAGGTATCTGGAGACTTGGTTCTGCTTCACGACCAGGTATCTGGAGACTTGGTTCCGCTTCAGGGCCAGGTATCTGGAAACTTGGTGCCACTTCAGGGCCAGGTATCTGGAGACTTGGTGCTGCTTCAAGGCCAGGTATCTGGAGACTTGGTGCTGCTTCAGGGCCAGGTGTCTGGATACTTGGTGCCGCTTCAAGGCCAGGTATCTGGATACTCGGTGCCGCTTCAGGGCCAGGTATCTGGATACTCGGTTCCGCTTCAGAGACAGGCATCTGGATACTTGCTGCCGCATCAGGGCAAGGTATCTGGAGACTTGGTGCCGCTTCAAGGCCAGGTATCTGGAGACTTGGTGTCACTTCAGGCCAGGTATCTGGATACTTGGTGCCGCTTCAGGGCCAGGTATATGGAGACTTGGTGCTGCTTCAGGGTCAGGTGTCTGGATACTTGGTGCCGTTCAAGGACAGGTATCTGGAGACTTGGTGCCGCTTCGGGGCCAGGTATCTGGAGACTTGGTGCTGCTTCAGGGCCAGGTGTCTGGATACTTGCTGCCGCTTCAAATCCAGGTATCTGGAGACTTGGTGCCGCTTCAGGGCCAGGTATCTGGAGACTTCGTTCCGCTTCAGGACCAGGTATCTGGAGACTTGGTGCCTCTTCATGTCCAGGTATCTGGAGACTTGGTTCTGCTTCAGGGCCAGGTTTCTGGAGACTTGGTGCCGCTTCAGGGCCAGGTATTTGGAGACTTGGTGCTGCTTCAAGGCCAGGTATCTGGAGACTTGGTGCTGCTTCAGGGCCAGGTGTCTGGATACTTGGTGCCGCTTCAAGGCCAGGTATCTGGAGACTTGGTGCTGCTTCATGGCCAGGTTTCTGGAGACTTGGTGCCACTTCAGGGCCAGGTACCAGGATACTTGCTGCCTCTTCAGGGCAAGGTATCTGGAGACTTGGTGCCGCTTCAAGGCCAGGTATCTGGATACTTGGTTCTGCTTCATGGCCAGGTATCTGGATACTCGGTGCCGCTTCAGGGTCAGGTATCTGGATACTCGGTGCCGCTTCAGGGCCAGGTATCTGGAGACTTGGTGCTGCTTCAGGGCCATGTGTCTGGATACTTGGTGCCGTTCAAGGACAGGTATCTGGAGTCTTGGAGCTGCTTCAGGGCCAGGTATCTGGAGACTTGGTGCCGCTTCAGGGCCAGGTATCTGGAGACTTGGTGCCGCTTCAAGGCCTGGTATCTGGAGACTTGGTGCTGCTTCAGGGCCAGGTGTCTAGATACTTGGTACCACTTCAAGGCCAGGTATCTGGAGACTTGGTGCTGCTTCAGGGCCAAGTATCTGGAGACTTGGTGCCACTTCAGGGCCAGGTATCTGGAGACTTGATGCCGCTTCAATGCCAGGTATCTGGATACTTGGTGCTACTTCACGGCCAGGTATCTGGAGACTTAGTGCCGCTTCAGGGCCAGGTATCTGGAGACTTGGTGCCACTTCAGGGCCAGGTATCTGGATTCTTGGTGCTACTTCACGGCCAGGTATCTGGAGACTTGGTGCCACTTCAGGGCCAGGTATCTGGAGACTTGGTGCCGTTTCAGGGCCACATATCTGGAGACTTGGTTCTGCTTCAGGACCAGGTATCTGGAGACTTGGTTCTGCTTCAAGGCCAGGTATCTGGATACTTGGTGCCGCTTCAAGGCCAGGTATCTGGAGACTTGGTGCCTCTTCAGGGCCAAGTATCTGGATACTTGGTGCCGCTTCAGGGCCAGGTATCTGGATACTTGGTGCCGCTTCATGGCCAGGGATTTGGATACTCGGTGCTGCCTCAGGGCCAGGTATCTGGATACTTGCTGCCGTTTCAGGGCAAGGTATCGGGAGACATGGTGCCGCTTCAAGAGCAAGGTATCTGGATACTTGCTGCCGCTTCAGGACCAGGTATCTGGAGATTTGGTACCGATTCAAGGCCAGGTATCTGGAGACTTGGTGCCTCTTCAGGTCCAGGTATCTGGATTCTTGGTGCCGCTTCAGGGCCAGGTATCTGGATTCTTAATGCTGCTTCAGGGCCAGGTATCTGGAGACTTAGTGCCCCTTCAGGGCCAGGTATCTGGAGACTTAGTGCAGCTTCAGGGCCAGGTATCTGGAGACTTGGTTCTGCTTCAGGACCAGGTATCTGGAGACTTGGTTCCGCTTCAGAGCCAGGTATCTGGAGACTTGGTGCCACTTCAGGGCCAGGTATCTGGAGACTTGGTGCTGCTTCAAGGCCAGGTATCTGGAGACTTGGTGCTGCTTCAGGGCCAGGTGTCTGGATACTTGGTGCCGCTTCAAGGCCAGGTATCTGGATACTCGGTGCCGCTTCAGGGCCAGGTATCTGGATACTCGGTTCCGCTTCAGGGACAGGCATCTGGATACTTGCTGCCGCATCAGGGCAAGGTATCTGGAGACTTGGTGCCGCTTCAAGGCCAGGTATCTGGAGACTTGGTGTCACTTCAGGCCAGGTATCTGGATACTTGGTGCCGCTTCAGGGCCAGGTATCTGGAGACTTGGTGCTGCTTCAGGGCCAGGTGTCTGGATACTTGGTGTAATGATCACTATCAACCGTTCTTAATACTAAATCAGTCTTTAAACATTGCAACATAGGAAACGTGGAATCTCCTACCTGGAAGTGGACGAATCGGCCAGCTCGTACCTCCCGAGAAGTATCAGGTTTTGTTTTAGCCCGAATGTTAAGCTGAACCCAAGTAGAAAATAGGAATCCCCCTGGCTCCTCCTTCGGAGCCCAGAAAGGTACTTGGCGACCGAGAAAGAACCAGGGAAACCCTCGTGGGGAAAAAAAACCCTGTGCAGAGCTGCTAGGGATCGTTGGTATAAGCAGAGCGAATCAGGGGAACTGATGGACCTCTGGTTCCAATGGTGACGTTAGATGTTGATTAAATGCTGGATAGATATAAGGATAGAGATATGAGATTCAGTTGAGAGAGGAGAAAGTAACACAATAAGAAATGGTGATGAGAATGAAGGATCAGAAATTACCATTAAAACACTTAGACTAAGAGTTTGTAGTTGAGAGACCAGGGGAACCGAACCTGTTCAAGAACTATTTCTTCGTAAGAAACTGGACGTTCTGAGAAGCAATATATGAAAGAATTAAGACTGAAAAGAAGAACAGGTGGTAGAACTGAATTGTTCGATAATGAATTCTACCTTCAAGAGAAAAACGTGAAAATGTCAAGATGAGCCGCGTACTGAGAGGGCGTGGCTTATTTGTAAAAAATACGATATCCTTGATCCGATCGTGATTCGAATTCTAAGAACAAAAGTAGAATAGATGATGAAAACCACCAGGTACGAAGAGAAAGGGAGGAAAGATAAACAATGAGATAAGGAGCTGATAAGCTATACTCACTGAGCGTCCGTATACTCCTATGAGAGTAGCAACGCGCCGGTATCCTGGACTTCCCGGATGATATACCGAGGAGAAATCGACTTCCGCTTCCTGTGTGACTCGAAGCAGGGAAACAACTAAACCGTTGCTGGAGCCGTCGCGTTCATAACCCGGTGCGGCCATCTTGGAATAAGTAGAAGAGGAATGAATCGTCTTCACGAACATTACACTTGGTGCCGTTCAAGGACAGGTATCTGGAGACTTGGTGCCGCTTCAGGGCCAGGTATCTGGAGACTTGGTGCTGCTTCAGGGCCAGGTGTCTGGATACTTGCTGCCGCTTCAAGACCAGGTATCTGGAGACTTGGTGCTGCTTCAGGGCCAGGTATCTGGAGACTTGGTGCTGCTTCAGGGCCAGGTATCTGGAGACTTCGTTCCGCTTCAGGACCAGGTATCTGGAGACTTGGTGCTGCTTCAGGGACAGGTGTCTGGATACTTGGTGCCGCTTCAAGGTCAGGTATCTGGAGACTTAGTACTGCTTCAGGGCCAGGTATCTGGAGACTTGATGCCGCTTCACGGCCAGGTATCTGGAGACTTAGTGCTACTTCACGGCCAGGTATCTGGATTATTGGTGCTACTTCAGGGCTAGGTATCTGGAGACTTAGTGCCACTTCAGGGCCAGGTATCTGGAGGCTTGGTGCCGCTTCAGGGCCAGGTATCTGGAGACTTGGTTCCGCTTCAGGACCAGGTATCTGGATACTTGGTTCCGCTTCAAGGCCAGGTATCTGGATACTTGGTGCCGCTTCAGGGCCAGGTATCTGGATACTCAGTGCAGCTTCAGGGCCAGGTATCTGGAGACTTGGTGCTTCTTCAAAACCAGGTATCTGAAGACTTGGTGTCGCTTCAGGGCCAGGTATCTGGATACTTGGTGCCGCTTCATGGCTAGGTATTTGGATACTCGGTGCCGCTTCAGGGCCAGGTATCTGGATACTCGGTGCTGCTTCAGGGCCAGGTATCTGGATACTTGCTGCTGTTTCAGGACCAGGTATCTGGATACTTGGTTCTGCTTCAAAGCCAGGTATCTGGATACTTGGTGCCGCTTCAAGGCCAGGTATCTGGATACTTGGTGCCGCTTCAGGGACAGGCATCTGGATACTTGCTGCCGCATCAGGGCAAGGTATCTGGAGACTTGGTGCCGCTTCAAGGCCAGGTATCTGGAGACTTGGTGTCACTTCAGGCCAGGTATCTGGATACTTGGTGCCGCTTCAGGGCCAGGTATCTGGAGACTTGGTGCTGCTTCAGGGCCAGGTGTCTGGATACTTGGTGTAATGATCACTATCAACCGTTCTTAATACTAAATCAGTCTTTAAACATTGCAACATAGGAAACGTGGAATCTCCTACCTGGAAGTGGACGAATCGGCCAGCTCGTACCTCCCGAGAAGTATCAGGTTTTGTTTTAGCCCGAATGTTAAGCTGAACCCAAGTAGAAAATAGGAATCCCCCTGGCTCCTCCTTCGGAGCCCAGAAAGGTACTTGGCGACCGAGAAAGAACCAGGGAAACCCTCGTGGGGAAAAAAAACCCTGTGCAGAGCTGCTAGGGATCGTTGGTATAAGCAGAGCGAATCAGGGGAACTGATGGACCTCTGGTTCCAATGGTGACGTTAGATGTTGATTAAATGCTGGATAGATATAAGGATAGAGATATGAGATTCAGTTGAGAGAGGAGAAAGTAACACAATAAGAAATGGTGATGAGAATGAAGGATCAGAAATTACCATTAAAACACTTAGACTAAGAGTTTGTAGTTGAGAGACCAGGGGAACCGAACCTGTTCAAGAACTATTTCTTCGTAAGAAACTGGACGTTCTGAGAAGCAATATATGAAAGAATTAAGACTGAAAAGAAGAACAGGTGGTAGAACTGAATTGTTCGATAATGAATTCTACCTTCAAGAGAAAAACGTGAAAATGTCAAGATGAGCCGCGTACTGAGAGGGCGTGGCTTATTTGTAAAAAATACGATATCCTTGATCCGATCGTGATTCGAATTCTAAGAACAAAAGTAGAATAGATGATGAAAACCACCAGGTACGAAGAGAAAGGGAGGAAAGATAAACAATGAGATAAGGAGCTGATAAGCTATACTCACTGAGCGTCCGTATACTCCTATGAGAGTAGCAACGCGCCGGTATCCTGGACTTCCCGGATGATATACCGAGGAGAAATCGACTTCCGCTTCCTGTGTGACTCGAAGCAGGGAAACAACTAAACCGTTGCTGGAGCCGTCGCGTTCATAACCCGGTGCGGCCATCTTGGAATAAGTAGAAGAGGAATGAATCGTCTTCACGAACATTACACTTGGTGCCGTTCAAGGACAGGTATCTGGAGACTTGGTGCCGCTTCAGGGCCAGGTATCTGGAGACTTGGTGCTGCTTCAGGGCCAGGTGTCTGGATACTTGCTGCCGCTTCAAGACCAGGTATCTGGAGACTTGGTGCTGCTTCAGGGCCAGGTATCTGGAGACTTGGTGCTGCTTCAGGGCCAGGTATCTGGAGACTTCGTTCCGCTTCAGGACCAGGTATCTGGAGACTTGGTGCTGCTTCAGGGACAGGTGTCTGGATACTTGGTGCCGCTTCAAGGTCAGGTATCTGGAGACTTAGTACTGCTTCAGGGCCAGGTATCTGGAGACTTGATGCCGCTTCACGGCCAGGTATCTGGAGACTTAGTGCTACTTCACGGCCAGGTATCTGGATTATTGGTGCTACTTCAGGGCTAGGTATCTGGAGACTTAGTGCCACTTCAGGGCCAGGTATCTGGAGGCTTGGTGCCGCTTCAGGGCCAGGTATCTGGAGACTTGGTTCCGCTTCAGGACCAGGTATCTGGATACTTGGTTCCGCTTCAAGGCCAGGTATCTGGATACTTGGTGCCGCTTCAGGGCCAGGTATCTGGATACTCAGTGCAGCTTCAGGGCCAGGTATCTGGAGACTTGGTGCTTCTTCAAAACCAGGTATCTGAAGACTTGGTGTCGCTTCAGGGCCAGGTATCTGGATACTTGGTGCCGCTTCATGGCTAGGTATTTGGATACTCGGTGCCGCTTCAGGGCCAGGTATCTGGATACTCGGTGCTGCTTCAGGGCCAGGTATCTGGATACTTGCTGCTGTTTCAGGACCAGGTATCTGGATACTTGGTTCTGCTTCAAAGCCAGGTATCTGGATACTTGGTGCCGCTTCAAGGCCAGGTATCTGGATACTTGGTGCCGCTTCAGGGCCAGGTATCTGGATACTCGGTGCTTCTTCAGGGCCAGGTATCTGGAGACTTGGTGCTGCTTCAAAGCCAGGTATCTGGAGACTTGGTGTCGCTTCAGGGCCAGGTATCTGGATACTTGGTGCCGCTTCATGGCCAGGTATTTGGATGCTCGGTGCCGCTTCAGGGCCAGGTATCTGGAGACTTGGTGCTGCTTCAAAGCCAGGTATCTGGAGACTTGGTGTCGCTTCAGGGCCAGGTATCTGGATACTTGGTGCCGCTTCATGGCCAGGTATTTGGATGCTCGGTGCCGCTTCAGGACCAGGTATCTGGAGATTTGGTACCGATTCTAGGCCAGGTATCTGGAGACTTGGTGCCTCTTCATGTCCAGGTATCTGGATACTTGGTGCCGCTTCAGGCCAGGTATCTGGATTCTTGGTGTTGCTTCAGGGCCAGGTATCTGGAGACTTAGTGCCCCTTCAGGGCCAGGTATCTGGAGACTTGGTGCCGCTTCAGGGCCAGGTATCTGGAGACTTGCTGCCGCTTCAGGGCCAGGTATTTGGAGACTTGGTGCTGCTTCAAGGCCAGGTATCTGGAGACTTGGTGCTGCTTCAGGGCCAGGTGTCTGGATACTTGGTGCCGCTTCAAGGCCAGGTATCTGGAGACTTGGTGCTGCTTCATGGCCAGGTATCTGGAGACTTGGTGCCACTTCAGGGCCAGGTACCTGGATACTTGCTGCCTCTTCAGGGCAAGGTATCTGGAGACTTGGTGCCGCTTCAAGGCCAGGTATCTGGATACTTGGTTCTGCTTCATGGCCAGGTATCTGGATACTCGTTGCCGCTTCAGGGTCAGGTATCTGGATACTCGGTGCCGCTTCAGAGCCAGGTATCTGGAGACTTGGTGCTGCTTCAGGGCCATGTGTCTGGATACTTGGTGCCGTTCAAGGACAGGTATCTGGAGTCTTGGAGCTGCTTCAGGGCCAGGTATCTGGAGACTTGGTGCCGCTTCAAGGCCAGGTATCTGGAGACTTGGTGCCGCTTCAAGGCCTGGTATCTGGAGACTTGGTGCTGCTTCAGGGCCAGGTGTCTAGATACTTGGTACCACTTCAAGGCCAGGAATCTGGAGACTTGGTGCTGCTTCAGGGCCAAGTATCTGGAGACTTGGTGCCACTTCAGGGCCAGGTATCTGGAGACTTCATTGCACTTCAAGGCCAGGTATCTGGAGACTTGGTGCTGCTTCAGGGCCAGGTATCTGGAGACTTGATGCCGCTTCAATGCCAGGTATCTGGATACTTGGTGCTACTTCACGGCCAGGTATCTGGAGACTTAGTGCCGCTTCAGGGACAGGTATCTGGAGACTTGGTGCCACTTCAGGGCCAGGTATCTGGATTCTTGGTGCTACTTCACGGCCAGGTATCTGGAGAATTGGTGCCGCTTCAGGGCCAGGTATCTGGAGACTTGGTGCCGTTTCAGGGCCACGTATCTGGAGACTTGGTTCTGCTTCAGGACCAGGTATCTGGAGACTTGGTTCTGCTTCAAGGCCAGGTATCTGGATACTTGGTGCCGCTTCAAGGCCAGGTATCTGGAGACTTGGTGCCTCTTCAGGGCCAAGTATCTGGATACTTGGTGCCGCTTCAGGGCCAGGTATCTGGATACTTGGTGCCGCTTCATGGCCAGGGATTTGGATACTCGGTGCTGCCTCAGGGCCAGGTATCTGGATACTTGCTGCTGTTTCAGGGCAAGGTATCGGGAGACATGGTGCCGCTTCAAGAGCAAGGTATCTGGATACTTGCTGCTGCTTCAGGACCAGGTATCTGGAGATTTGGTACAGATTCAAGGCCAGGTATCTGGAGACTTGGTGCCTCTTCAGGTCCAGGTATCTGGATTCTTGGTGCCGCTTCAGGGCCAGGTATCTGGATTCTTGGTGCTGCTTCAGGGCCAGGTATCTGGAGACTTACTGCCCCTTCAGGGCCAGGTATCTGGAGACTTAGTGCAGCTTCAGGGCCAGGTATCTGTAGACTTGGTTCTGCTTCAGGAGCAGGTATCTGGAGACTTGGTTCCGCTTCAGGGCCAGGTATCTGGAGACTTGGTGCCGCTTCAGGGCCAGGTATCTGGAGACTTGGTGCTGCTTCAAGGCCAGGTATCTGGAGACTTGGTGCTGCTTCAGGGCCAGGTGTCTGGATACTTGGTGCCGCTTCAAGGCCAGGTATCTGGATACTCGGTGCCGCTTCAGGGCCAGGTATCTGGATACTCGGTTCCGCTTCAGGGACAGGCATCTGGATACTTGCTGCCGCATCAGGGCAAGGTATCTGGAGACTTGGTGCCGCTTCAAGGCCAGGTATCTGGAGACTTGGTGTCACTTCAGGCCAGGTATCTGGATACTTGGTGCCGCTTCAGGGCCAGGTATCTGGAGACTTGGTGCTGCTTCAGGGCCAGGACTCTGGATACTTGGTGCCGTTCAAGGACAGGTATCTGGAGACTTGGTGCCGCTTCAGGGCCAGGTATCTGGAGACTTGGTGCTGCTTCAGGGCCAGGTGTCTGGATACTTGCTGCCGCTTCAAGGCCAGGTATCTGGAGACTTGGTGCTGCTTCAGGGCCAGGTATCTGGAGACTTGGTGCCGCTTCAGGGCCAGGTATCTGGAGACTTCGTTCCGCTTCAGGACCAGGTATCTGGAGACTTGGTGCCTCTTCATGTCCAGGTATCTGGAGACTTGGTTCTGCTTCAGGGCCAGGTTTCTGGAGACTTGGTGCCGCTTCAGGGCCAGGTATTTGGAGACTTGGTGCTGCTTCAAGGCCAGGTATCTGGAGACTTGGTGCTGCTTCAGGGCCAGGTGTCTGGATACTTGGTGCCGCTTCAAGGCCAGGTATCTGGAGACTTAGTGCCCCTTCAGGGCCAGGTATCTGGAGACTTAGTGCAGCTTCAGGGCCAGGTATCTGGAGACTTGGTTCTGCTTCAGGACCAGGTATCTGGAGACTTGGTTCCGCTTCAGAGCCAGGTATCTGGAGACTTGGTGCCACTTCAGGGCCAGGTATCTGGAGACTTGGTGCTGCTTCAAGGCCAGGTATCTGGAGACTTGGTGCTGCTTCAGGGCCAGGTGTCTGGATACTTGGTGCCGCTTCAAGGCCAGGTATCTGGATACTCGGTGCCGCTTCAGGGCCAGGTATCTGGATACTCGGTTCCGCTTCAGGGACAGGCATCTGGATACTTGCTGCCGCATCAGGGCAAGGTATCTGGAGACTTGGTGCCGCTTCAAGGCCAGGTATCTGGAGACTTGGTGTCACTTCAGGCCAGGTATCTGGATACTTGGTGCCGCTTCAGGGCCAGGTATCTGGAGACTTGGTGCTGCTTCAGGGCCAGGTGTCTGGATACTTGGTGTAATGATCACTATCAACCGTTCTTAATACTAAATCAGTCTTTAAACATTGCAACATAGGAAACGTGGAATCTCCTACCTGGAAGTGGACGAATCGGCCAGCTCGTACCTCCCGAGAAGTATCAGGTTTTGTTTTAGCCCGAATGTTAAGCTGAACCCAAGTAGAAAATAGGAATCCCCCTGGCTCCTCCTTCGGAGCCCAGAAAGGTACTTGGCGACCGAGAAAGAACCAGGGAAACCCTCGTGGGGAAAAAAAACCCTGTGCAGAGCTGCTAGGGATCGTTGGTATAAGCAGAGCGAATCAGGGGAACTGATGGACCTCTGGTTCCAATGGTGACGTTAGATGTTGATTAAATGCTGGATAGATATAAGGATAGAGATATGAGATTCAGTTGAGAGAGGAGAAAGTAACACAATAAGAAATGGTGATGAGAATGAAGGATCAGAAATTACCATTAAAACACTTAGACTAAGAGTTTGTAGTTGAGAGACCAGGGGAACCGAACCTGTTCAAGAACTATTTCTTCGTAAGAAACTGGACGTTCTGAGAAGCAATATATGAAAGAATTAAGACTGAAAAGAAGAACAGGTGGTAGAACTGAATTGTTCGATAATGAATTCTACCTTCAAGAGAAAAACGTGAAAATGTCAAGATGAGCCGCGTACTGAGAGGGCGTGGCTTATTTGTAAAAAATACGATATCCTTGATCCGATCGTGATTCGAATTCTAAGAACAAAAGTAGAATAGATGATGAAAACCACCAGGTACGAAGAGAAAGGGAGGAAAGATAAACAATGAGATAAGGAGCTGATAAGCTATACTCACTGAGCGTCCGTATACTCCTATGAGAGTAGCAACGCGCCGGTATCCTGGACTTCCCGGATGATATACCGAGGAGAAATCGACTTCCGCTTCCTGTGTGACTCGAAGCAGGGAAACAACTAAACCGTTGCTGGAGCCGTCGCGTTCATAACCCGGTGCGGCCATCTTGGAATAAGTAGAAGAGGAATGAATCGTCTTCACGAACATTACACTTGGTGCCGTTCAAGGACAGGTATCTGGAGACTTGGTGCCGCTTCAGGGCCAGGTATCTGGAGACTTGGTGCTGCTTCAGGGCCAGGTGTCTGGATACTTGCTGCCGCTTCAAGACCAGGTATCTGGAGACTTGGTGCTGCTTCAGGGCCAGGTATCTGGAGACTTGGTGCTGCTTCAGGGCCAGGTATCTGGAGACTTCGTTCCGCTTCAGGACCAGGTATCTGGAGACTTGGTGCTGCTTCAGGGACAGGTGTCTGGATACTTGGTGCCGCTTCAAGGTCAGGTATCTGGAGACTTAGTACTGCTTCAGGGCCAGGTATCTGGAGACTTGATGCCGCTTCACGGCCAGGTATCTGGAGACTTAGTGCTACTTCACGGCCAGGTATCTGGATTATTGGTGCTACTTCAGGGCTAGGTATCTGGAGACTTAGTGCCACTTCAGGGCCAGGTATCTGGAGGCTTGGTGCCGCTTCAGGGCCAGGTATCTGGAGACTTGGTTCCGCTTCAGGACCAGGTATCTGGATACTTGGTTCCGCTTCAAGGCCAGGTATCTGGATACTTGGTGCCGCTTCAGGGCCAGGTATCTGGATACTCAGTGCAGCTTCAGGGCCAGGTATCTGGAGACTTGGTGCTTCTTCAAAACCAGGTATCTGAAGACTTGGTGTCGCTTCAGGGCCAGGTATCTGGATACTTGGTGCCGCTTCATGGCTAGGTATTTGGATACTCGGTGCCGCTTCAGGGCCAGGTATCTGGATACTCGGTGCTGCTTCAGGGCCAGGTATCTGGATACTTGCTGCTGTTTCAGGACCAGGTATCTGGATACTTGGTTCTGCTTCAAAGCCAGGTATCTGGATACTTGGTGCCGCTTCAAGGCCAGGTATCTGGATACTTGGTGCCGCTTCAGGGACAGGCATCTGGATACTTGCTGCCGCATCAGGGCAAGGTATCTGGAGACTTGGTGCCGCTTCAAGGCCAGGTATCTGGAGACTTGGTGTCACTTCAGGCCAGGTATCTGGATACTTGGTGCCGCTTCAGGGCCAGGTATCTGGAGACTTGGTGCTGCTTCAGGGCCAGGTGTCTGGATACTTGGTGTAATGATCACTATCAACCGTTCTTAATACTAAATCAGTCTTTAAACATTGCAACATAGGAAACGTGGAATCTCCTACCTGGAAGTGGACGAATCGGCCAGCTCGTACCTCCCGAGAAGTATCAGGTTTTGTTTTAGCCCGAATGTTAAGCTGAACCCAAGTAGAAAATAGGAATCCCCCTGGCTCCTCCTTCGGAGCCCAGAAAGGTACTTGGCGACCGAGAAAGAACCAGGGAAACCCTCGTGGGGAAAAAAAACCCTGTGCAGAGCTGCTAGGGATCGTTGGTATAAGCAGAGCGAATCAGGGGAACTGATGGACCTCTGGTTCCAATGGTGACGTTAGATGTTGATTAAATGCTGGATAGATATAAGGATAGAGATATGAGATTCAGTTGAGAGAGGAGAAAGTAACACAATAAGAAATGGTGATGAGAATGAAGGATCAGAAATTACCATTAAAACACTTAGACTAAGAGTTTGTAGTTGAGAGACCAGGGGAACCGAACCTGTTCAAGAACTATTTCTTCGTAAGAAACTGGACGTTCTGAGAAGCAATATATGAAAGAATTAAGACTGAAAAGAAGAACAGGTGGTAGAACTGAATTGTTCGATAATGAATTCTACCTTCAAGAGAAAAACGTGAAAATGTCAAGATGAGCCGCGTACTGAGAGGGCGTGGCTTATTTGTAAAAAATACGATATCCTTGATCCGATCGTGATTCGAATTCTAAGAACAAAAGTAGAATAGATGATGAAAACCACCAGGTACGAAGAGAAAGGGAGGAAAGATAAACAATGAGATAAGGAGCTGATAAGCTATACTCACTGAGCGTCCGTATACTCCTATGAGAGTAGCAACGCGCCGGTATCCTGGACTTCCCGGATGATATACCGAGGAGAAATCGACTTCCGCTTCCTGTGTGACTCGAAGCAGGGAAACAACTAAACCGTTGCTGGAGCCGTCGCGTTCATAACCCGGTGCGGCCATCTTGGAATAAGTAGAAGAGGAATGAATCGTCTTCACGAACATTACACTTGGTGCCGTTCAAGGACAGGTATCTGGAGACTTGGTGCCGCTTCAGGGCCAGGTATCTGGAGACTTGGTGCTGCTTCAGGGCCAGGTGTCTGGATACTTGCTGCCGCTTCAAGACCAGGTATCTGGAGACTTGGTGCTGCTTCAGGGCCAGGTATCTGGAGACTTGGTGCTGCTTCAGGGCCAGGTATCTGGAGACTTCGTTCCGCTTCAGGACCAGGTATCTGGAGACTTGGTGCTGCTTCAGGGACAGGTGTCTGGATACTTGGTGCCGCTTCAAGGTCAGGTATCTGGAGACTTAGTACTGCTTCAGGGCCAGGTATCTGGAGACTTGATGCCGCTTCACGGCCAGGTATCTGGAGACTTAGTGCTACTTCACGGCCAGGTATCTGGATTATTGGTGCTACTTCAGGGCTAGGTATCTGGAGACTTAGTGCCACTTCAGGGCCAGGTATCTGGAGGCTTGGTGCCGCTTCAGGGCCAGGTATCTGGAGACTTGGTTCCGCTTCAGGACCAGGTATCTGGATACTTGGTTCCGCTTCAAGGCCAGGTATCTGGATACTTGGTGCCGCTTCAGGGCCAGGTATCTGGATACTCAGTGCAGCTTCAGGGCCAGGTATCTGGAGACTTGGTGCTTCTTCAAAACCAGGTATCTGAAGACTTGGTGTCGCTTCAGGGCCAGGTATCTGGATACTTGGTGCCGCTTCATGGCTAGGTATTTGGATACTCGGTGCCGCTTCAGGGCCAGGTATCTGGATACTCGGTGCTGCTTCAGGGCCAGGTATCTGGATACTTGCTGCTGTTTCAGGACCAGGTATCTGGATACTTGGTTCTGCTTCAAAGCCAGGTATCTGGATACTTGGTGCCGCTTCAAGGCCAGGTATCTGGATACTTGGTGCCGCTTCAGGGCCAGGTATCTGGATACTCGGTGCTTCTTCAGGGCCAGGTATCTGGAGACTTGGTGCTGCTTCAAAGCCAGGTATCTGGAGACTTGGTGTCGCTTCAGGGCCAGGTATCTGGATACTTGGTGCCGCTTCATGGCCAGGTATTTGGATGCTCGGTGCCGCTTCAGGGCCAGGTATCTGGAGACTTGGTGCTGCTTCAAAGCCAGGTATCTGGAGACTTGGTGTCGCTTCAGGGCCAGGTATCTGGATACTTGGTGCCGCTTCATGGCCAGGTATTTGGATGCTCGGTGCCGCTTCAGGACCAGGTATCTGGAGATTTGGTACCGATTCTAGGCCAGGTATCTGGAGACTTGGTGCCTCTTCATGTCCAGGTATCTGGATACTTGGTGCCGCTTCAGGCCAGGTATCTGGATTCTTGGTGTTGCTTCAGGGCCAGGTATCTGGAGACTTAGTGCCCCTTCAGGGCCAGGTATCTGGAGACTTGGTGCCGCTTCAGGGCCAGGTATCTGGAGACTTGCTGCCGCTTCAGGGCCAGGTATTTGGAGACTTGGTGCTGCTTCAAGGCCAGGTATCTGGAGACTTGGTGCTGCTTCAGGGCCAGGTGTCTGGATACTTGGTGCCGCTTCAAGGCCAGGTATCTGGAGACTTGGTGCTGCTTCATGGCCAGGTATCTGGAGACTTGGTGCCACTTCAGGGCCAGGTACCTGGATACTTGCTGCCTCTTCAGGGCAAGGTATCTGGAGACTTGGTGCCGCTTCAAGGCCAGGTATCTGGATACTTGGTTCTGCTTCATGGCCAGGTATCTGGATACTCGTTGCCGCTTCAGGGTCAGGTATCTGGATACTCGGTGCCGCTTCAGAGCCAGGTATCTGGAGACTTGGTGCTGCTTCAGGGCCATGTGTCTGGATACTTGGTGCCGTTCAAGGACAGGTATCTGGAGTCTTGGAGCTGCTTCAGGGCCAGGTATCTGGAGACTTGGTGCCGCTTCAAGGCCAGGTATCTGGAGACTTGGTGCCGCTTCAAGGCCTGGTATCTGGAGACTTGGTGCTGCTTCAGGGCCAGGTGTCTAGATACTTGGTACCACTTCAAGGCCAGGAATCTGGAGACTTGGTGCTGCTTCAGGGCCAAGTATCTGGAGACTTGGTGCCACTTCAGGGCCAGGTATCTGGAGACTTCATTGCACTTCAAGGCCAGGTATCTGGAGACTTGGTGCTGCTTCAGGGCCAGGTATCTGGAGACTTGATGCCGCTTCAATGCCAGGTATCTGGATACTTGGTGCTACTTCACGGCCAGGTATCTGGAGACTTAGTGCCGCTTCAGGGACAGGTATCTGGAGACTTGGTGCCACTTCAGGGCCAGGTATCTGGATTCTTGGTGCTACTTCACGGCCAGGTATCTGGAGAATTGGTGCCGCTTCAGGGCCAGGTATCTGGAGACTTGGTGCCGTTTCAGGGCCACGTATCTGGAGACTTGGTTCTGCTTCAGGACCAGGTATCTGGAGACTTGGTTCTGCTTCAAGGCCAGGTATCTGGATACTTGGTGCCGCTTCAAGGCCAGGTATCTGGAGACTTGGTGCCTCTTCAGGGCCAAGTATCTGGATACTTGGTGCCGCTTCAGGGCCAGGTATCTGGATACTTGGTGCCGCTTCATGGCCAGGGATTTGGATACTCGGTGCTGCCTCAGGGCCAGGTATCTGGATACTTGCTGCTGTTTCAGGGCAAGGTATCGGGAGACATGGTGCCGCTTCAAGAGCAAGGTATCTGGATACTTGCTGCTGCTTCAGGACCAGGTATCTGGAGATTTGGTACAGATTCAAGGCCAGGTATCTGGAGACTTGGTGCCTCTTCAGGTCCAGGTATCTGGATTCTTGGTGCCGCTTCAGGGCCAGGTATCTGGATTCTTGGTGCTGCTTCAGGGCCAGGTATCTGGAGACTTACTGCCCCTTCAGGGCCAGGTATCTGGAGACTTAGTGCAGCTTCAGGGCCAGGTATCTGTAGACTTGGTTCTGCTTCAGGAGCAGGTATCTGGAGACTTGGTTCCGCTTCAGGGCCAGGTATCTGGAGACTTGGTGCCGCTTCAGGGCCAGGTATCTGGAGACTTGGTGCTGCTTCAAGGCCAGGTATCTGGAGACTTGGTGCTGCTTCAGGGCCAGGTGTCTGGATACTTGGTGCCGCTTCAAGGCCAGGTATCTGGATACTCGGTGCCGCTTCAGGGCCAGGTATCTGGATACTCGGTTCCGCTTCAGGGACAGGCATCTGGATACTTGCTGCCGCATCAGGGCAAGGTATCTGGAGACTTGGTGCCGCTTCAAGGCCAGGTATCTGGAGACTTGGTGTCACTTCAGGCCAGGTATCTGGATACTTGGTGCCGCTTCAGGGCCAGGTATCTGGAGACTTGGTGCTGCTTCAGGGCCAGGACTCTGGATACTTGGTGCCGTTCAAGGACAGGTATCTGGAGACTTGGTGCCGCTTCAGGGCCAGGTATCTGGAGACTTGGTGCTGCTTCAGGGCCAGGTGTCTGGATACTTGCTGCCGCTTCAAGGCCAGGTATCTGGAGACTTGGTGCTGCTTCAGGGCCAGGTATCTGGAGACTTGGTGCCGCTTCAGGGCCAGGTATCTGGAGACTTCGTTCCGCTTCAGGACCAGGTATCTGGAGACTTGGTGCCTCTTCATGTCCAGGTATCTGGAGACTTGGTTCTGCTTCAGGGCCAGGTTTCTGGAGACTTGGTGCCGCTTCAGGGCCAGGTATTTGGAGACTTGGTGCTGCTTCAAGGCCAGGTATCTGGAGACTTGGTGCTGCTTCAGGGCCAGGTGTCTGGATACTTGGTGCCGCTTCAAGGCCAGGTATCTGGAGACTTGGTGCTGCTTCATGGCCAGGTATCTGGAGACTTGGTGCCACTTCAGGGCCAGGTACCAGGATACTTGCTGCCTCTTCAGGGCAAGGTATCTGGAGACTTGGTGCCGCTTCAAGGCCAGGTATCTGGATACTTGGTTCTGCTTCATGGCCAGGTATCTGGATACTCGGTGCCGCTTCAGGGTCAGGTATCTGGATACTCGGTGCCGCTTCAGGGCCAGGTATCTGGAGACTTGGTGCTGCTTCAGGGCCATGTGTCTGGATACTTGGTGCCGTTCAAGGACAGGTATCTGGAGTCTTGGAGCTGCTTCAGGGCCAGGTATCTGGAGACTTGGTGCCGCTTCAGGGCCAGGTATCTGGAGACTTGGTGCCGCTTCAAGGCCTGGTATCTGGAGACTTGGTGCTGCTTCAGGGCCAGGTGTCTAGATACTTGGTACCACTTCAAGGCCAGGTATCTGGAGACTTGGTGCTGCTTCAGGGCCAAGTATCTGGAGACTTGGTGCCACTTCAGGGCCAGGTATCTGGAGACTTCATTGCGCTTCAGGACCAGGTATCTGGAGACTTGGTTCTGCTTCAGGGCCAGGTATCTGGAGGCTTGGTGCTGCTTCAGGGCCAGGTGTCTGGATACTTGGTGCCACTTCAAGGTCAGGTATCTGGAGACTTGGTGCTGCTTCAGGGCCAGGTATCTGGAGACTTGATGCCGCTTCAATGCCAGGTATCTGGATACTTGGTGCTACTTCACGGCCAGGTATCTGGAGACTTAGTGCCGCTTCAGGGCCAGGTATCTGGAGACTTGGTGCCACTTCAGGGCCAGGTATCTGGATTCTTGGTGCTACTTCACGGCCAGGTATCTGGAGACTTGGTGCCACTTCAGGGCCAGGTATCTGGAGACTTGGTGCCGTTTCAGGGCCACATATCTGGAGACTTGGTTCTGCTTCAGGACCAGGTATCTGGAGACTTGGTTCTGCTTCAAGGCCAGGTATCTGGATACTTGGTGCCGCTTCAAGGCCAGGTATCTGGAGACTTGGTGCCTCTTCAGGGCCAAGTATCTGGATACTTGGTGCCGCTTCAGGGCCAGGTATCTGGATACTTGGTGCCGCTTCATGGCCAGGGATTTGGATACTCGGTGCTGCCTCAGGGCCAGGTATCTGGATACTTGCTGCCGTTTCAGGGCAAGGTATCGGGAGACATGGTGCCGCTTCAAGAGCAAGGTATCTGGATACTTGCTGCCGCTTCAGGACCAGGTATCTGGAGATTTGGTACCGATTCAAGGCCAGGTATCTGGAGACTTGGTGCCTCTTCAGGTCCAGGTATCTGGATTCTTGGTGCCCCTTCAGGGCCAGGTATCTGGATTCTTGGTGCTGCTTCAGGGCCAGGTATCTGGAGACTTAGTGCCCATTCAGGGCCAGGTATCTGGAGACTTAGTGCAGCTTCAGGGCCAGGTATCTGGAGACTTGGTTCTGCTTCAGGACCAGGTATCTGGAGACTTGGTTCCGCTTCAGGGCCAGGTATCTGGAGACTTGGTGCCACTTCAGGGCCAGGTATCTGGAGACTTGGTGCTGCTTCAAGGCCAGGTATCTGGAGACTTGGTGCTGCTTCAGGGCCAGGTGTCTGGATACTTGGTGCCGCTTCAAGGCCAGGTATCTGGATACTCGGTGCCGCTTCAGGGCCAGGTATCTGGATACTCGGTTCCGCTTCAGTTACAGGCATCTGGATACTTGCTGCCGCATCAGGGCAAGGTATCTGGAGACTTGGTGCCGCTTCAAGGCCAGGTATCTGGAGACTTGGTGTCACTTCAGGCCAGGTATCTGGATACTTGGTGCCGCTTCAGGGCCAGGTATCTGGAGACTTGGTGCTGCTTCAGGGCCAGGTGTCTGGATACTTGGTGCCGTTCAAGGACAGGTATCTGGAGACTTGGTGCCGCTTCAGGGCCAGGTATCTGGAGACTTGGTGCTGCTTCAGGGCCAGGTGTCTGGATACTTGCTGCCGCTTCAGGGCCAGGTATCTGGAGACTTGGTGCCGCTTCAGGGCCAGGTATCTGGAGACTTCGTTCCGCTTCAGGACCAGGTATCTGGAGACTTGGTGCTGCTTCAGGGACAGGTGTCTGGATACTTGGTGCCGCTTCAAGGTCAGGTATCTGGAGACTTAGTACTGCTTCAGGGCCAGGTATCTGGAGACTTGATGCCGCTTCATGGCCAGGTATCTGGAGACTTAGTGCTACTTCACGGCCAGGTATCTGGATTATTGGTGCTACTTCAGGGCTAGGTATCTGGAGACTTAGTGCCACTTCAGGGCCAGGTATCTGGAGACTTGGTGCCGCTTCAGGGTCAGGTATCTGGAGACTTGGTTCCGCGTCAGGACCAGGTATCTGGATACTTGGTTCCGCTTCAAGGCCAGGTATCTGGATACTTGGTGCCGCTTCAGGGCCAGGTATCTGGATACTCAGTGCAGCTTCAGGGCCAGGTATCTGGAGACTTGGTGCTTCTTCAAAACCAGGTATCTGAAGACTTGGTGTCGCTTCAGGGCCAGGTATCTGGATACTTGGTGCCGCTTCATGGCCAGGTATTTGGATACTCGGTGCCGCTTCAGGGCCATGTATCTGGATACTCGGTGCTGCTTCAGGGCCAGGTATCTGGATACTTGCTGCTGTTTCAGGGCAAGGTATCTGGAGACTTGGTGCCGCTTCAAGGCCAGGTATCTGGATTCTTGGTGCCTCTTCAGGGCCAGGTATCTGGATACTTGGTGCCACTTTAGGGCCAGGTATCTGGATACTCGGTGCTGCTTCAGGGCCAGGTATCTGGAGACTTGGTGCCACTTCAAGGCCAGGTATCTGGAGACTTGGTGACGCTTCAGGTCCAGGTATCTGGATACTTGGTGCCGCTTCAGGGCCAGGTATCTGGATACTTGGTGCCATTTCAGGGCCAGGTATCTGGATACTCGGTGCTGCTTCAGGGCCAGGTATCTGGAGACTTGGTGCCACTTCAAGGCCAGGTATCTGGAGACTTGGTGACGCTTCAGGGCCAGGTACCTGGATAATTGGTGCCGCTTCATGGCCAGGTATCTGAATACTCGGTGCCGCTTCAGGGCCAGGTATCTGGATACTCGGTGCTGCTTCAGGGCCAGGTATCTGGATACATGCTGCTGCTTCAGGGCAAGGTATCTGGAGACTTGGTGCCACTTCAAGGCCAGGTATCTGGAGACTTGGTGTCGCTTCAGGGCCAGGTATCTGGATACTTGTTGCAGCTTCAGGGCCAGGTATCTGGAGACTTGGTGCTGCTTCAGGGCCAGGTGTCTGGATACTTGGTGCTGCTTCAAGGACAGTTATCTGGAGCCTTGGTGCCGCTTCAGGGACAGGTATCTGGAGACTTGGTGCTGCTTCAGGACCTGGTATTTTGAGACTTGGTGCCGCTTCAAGGCCAGGTATCTGGAGACTTGGTGCTGCTTCAGGGCCAGGTGTCTGGATACTTGGTACCGCTTCAAGGCCAAGTATCTGGATACTTGGTGCCATTCAAGGACAGGTATCTGGAGACTTGGTGCTGCTTCAGGGCCAGGTATCTGGATTCTTGGTGCTACTTCAGGGCTAGGTATCTGGAGGCTTAGTGCCACTTCAGGGCCAGGTATCTGGAGACTTGGTGCCGCTTCAGGGCCAGGTATCTGGGGACTTGGTTCCGCTTCAGGACCAGGTATCTGGATACTTGGTTCCGCTTCAAGGCAGGTATCTAGATACTTGGTGCCGCTTCAAGGCCAGGTATCTGGATACTTGGTGCCGCTTCAGGGCCAGGTATCTGGATACTCGGTGCTGCTTCAGGGCCAGGTATCTGGAGACTTGGTGCCGCTTCAAAGCCAGGTATCTGGAGACTTGGTGTTGCTTCAGGGCCAGGTATCTGGATACTTGGTGCCGCTTCAGGGCCTGGTATCTGGATACTCGGTGCTGCTTCAGGGCCAGGTATCTGGATACTTGCTGCTGTTTCAGGGCAAGGTATCGGGAGACTTGGTGGCGCTTCAAGGCCAGGTATCTGGATACTTGTTGCCGCTTCAGGACCAGGTATCTGGAGATTTGGTACCGATTCTAGGCCAGGTATCTGGAGACTTGGTGCCTCTTCAGGTCCAGGTATCTGCATACTTGGTTCCGCTTCAGGGCCAGGTATCTGGATTCTTGGTGTTGCTTCAGGGCCAGGTATCTGGAGACTTAGTGCCCCTTCAGGGCCAGGTATCTGGAGACTTAGTGCCCCTTCAGGGCCAGGTATCTGGAGACTTGGTGCCGCTTCAGGGCCAGGTATCTGGAGACTTGGTTCTGCTTCAGGGCCAAGTATCTGGAGACTTGGTGCTGCTTCAGGGCCAGGTATCTGGAGACTTGGTGCCGCTTCAGGGCCAGGTATTTGGAGACTTGGTGCTGCTTCAAGGCCAGGTATCTGGAGACTTAGTGCCACTTCAGGGCCAGGTATCTGGAGACTTGGTGTCGCTTCAGGGCCAGGTATCTGGAGACTTGTTTCCGCTTCAGGACCAGGTATATGGAGACTTGGTGCCACTTCAAGGCCAGGTGTCTGGATACTTGGTGTAATGATCACTATCAACCGTTCTTAATACTAAATCAGTCTTTAAACATTGCAACATAGGAAACGTGGAATCTCCTACCTGGAAGTGGACGAATCGGCCAGCTCGTACCTCCCGAGAAGTATCAGGTTTTGTTTTAGCCCGAATGTTAAGCTGAACCCAAGTAGAAAATAGGAATCCCCCTGGCTCCTCCTTCGGAGCCCAGAAAGGTACTTGGCGACCGAGAAAGAACCAGGGAAACCCTCGTGGGGAAAAAAAACCCTGTGCAGAGCTGCTAGGGATCGTTGGTATAAGCAGAGCGAATCAGGGGAACTGATGGACCTCTGGTTCCAATGGTGACGTTAGATGTTGATTAAATGCTGGATAGATATAAGGATAGAGATATGAGATTCAGTTGAGAGAGGAGAAAGTAACACAATAAGAAATGGTGATGAGAATGAAGGATCAGAAATTACCATTAAAACACTTAGACTAAGAGTTTGTAGTTGAGAGACCAGGGGAACCGAACCTGTTCAAGAACTATTTCTTCGTAAGAAACTGGACGTTCTGAGAAGCAATATATGAAAGAATTAAGACTGAAAAGAAGAACAGGTGGTAGAACTGAATTGTTCGATAATGAATTCTACCTTCAAGAGAAAAACGTGAAAATGTCAAGATGAGCCGCGTACTGAGAGGGCGTGGCTTATTTGTAAAAAATACGATATCCTTGATCCGATCGTGATTCGAATTCTAAGAACAAAAGTAGAATAGATGATGAAAACCACCAGGTACGAAGAGAAAGGGAGGAAAGATAAACAATGAGATAAGGAGCTGATAAGCTATACTCACTGAGCGTCCGTATACTCCTATGAGAGTAGCAACGCGCCGGTATCCTGGACTTCCCGGATGATATACCGAGGAGAAATCGACTTCCGCTTCCTGTGTGACTCGAAGCAGGGAAACAACTAAACCGTTGCTGGAGCCGTCGCGTTCATAACCCGGTGCGGCCATCTTGGAATAAGTAGAAGAGGAATGAATCGTCTTCACGAACATTACACTTGGTGCCGTTCAAGGACAGGTATCTGGAGACTTGGTGCCGCTTCAGGGCCAGGTATCTGGAGACTTGGTGCTGCTTCAGGGCCAGGTGTCTGGATACTTGCTGCCGCTTCAAGACCAGGTATCTGGAGACTTGGTGCTGCTTCAGGGCCAGGTATCTGGAGACTTGGTGCTGCTTCAGGGCCAGGTATCTGGAGACTTCGTTCCGCTTCAGGACCAGGTATCTGGAGACTTGGTGCTGCTTCAGGGACAGGTGTCTGGATACTTGGTGCCGCTTCAAGGTCAGGTATCTGGAGACTTAGTACTGCTTCAGGGCCAGGTATCTGGAGACTTGATGCCGCTTCACGGCCAGGTATCTGGAGACTTAGTGCTACTTCACGGCCAGGTATCTGGATTATTGGTGCTACTTCAGGGCTAGGTATCTGGAGACTTAGTGCCACTTCAGGGCCAGGTATCTGGAGACTTGGTGCCGCTTCAGGGCCAGGTATCTGGAGACTTGGTTCCGCTTCAGGACCAGGTATCTGGATACTTGGTTCCGCTTCAAGGCCAGGTATCTGGATACTTGGTGCCGCTTCAGGGCCAGGTATCTGGATACTCAGTGCAGCTTCAGGGCCAGGTATCTGGAGACTTGGTGCTTCTTCAAAACCAGGTATCTGAAGACTTGGTGTCGCTTCAGGGCCAGGTATCTGGATACTTGGTGCCGCTTCATGGCTAGGTATTTGGATACTCGGTGCCGCTTCAGGGCCAGGTATCTGGATACTCGGTGCTGCTTCAGGGCCAGGTATCTGGATACTTGCTGCTGTTTCAGGACCAGGTATCTGGATACTTGGTTCTGCTTCAAAGCCAGGTATCTGGATACTTGGTGCCGCTTCAAGGCCAGGTATCTGGATACTTGGTGCCGCTTCAGGGCCAGGTATCTGGATACTCGGTGCTTCTTCAGGGCCAGGTATCTGGAGACTTGGTGCTGCTTCAAAGCCAGGTATCTGGAGACTTGGTGTCGCTTCAGGGCCAGGTATCTGGATACTTGGTGCCGCTTCATGGCCAGGTATTTGGATGCTCGGTGCCGCTTCAGGGCCAGGTATCTGGAGACTTGGTGCTGCTTCAAAGCCAGGTATCTGGAGACTTGGTGTCGCTTCAGGGCCAGGTATCTGGATACTTGGTGCCGCTTCATGGCCAGGTATTTGGATGCTCGGTGCCGCTTCAGGACCAGGTATCTGGAGATTTGGTACCGATTCTAGGCCAGGTATCTGGAGACTTGGTGCCTCTTCATGTCCAGGTATCTGGATACTTGGTGCCGCTTCAGGACAGGTATCTGGATTCTTGGTGTTGCTTCAGGGCCAGGTATCTGGAGACTTAGTGCCCCTTCAGGGCCAGGTATCTGGAGACTTGGTGCCGCTTCAGGGCCAGGTATCTGGAGACTTGCTGCCGCTTCAGGGCCAGGTATTTGGAGACTTGGTGCTGCTTCAAGGCCAGGTATCTGGAGACTTGGTGCTGCTTCAGGGCCAGGTGTCTGGATACTTGGTGCCGCTTCAAGGCCAGGTATCTGGAGACTTGGTGCTGCTTCATGGCCAGGTATCTGGAGACTTGGTGCCACTTCAGGGCCAGGTACCTGGATACTTGCTGCCTCTTCAGGGCAAGGTATCTGGAGACTTGGTGCCGCTTCAAGGCCAGGTATCTGGATACTTGGTTCTGCTTCATGGCCAGGTATCTGGATACTCGTTGCCGCTTCAGGGTCAGGTATCTGGATACTCGGTGCTGCTTCAGAGCCAGGTATCTGGAGACTTGGTGCTGCTTCAGGGCCATGTGTCTGGATACTTGGTGCCGTTCAAGGACAGGTATCTGGAGTCTTGGAGCTGCTTCAGGGCCAGGTATCTGGAGACTTGGTGCCGCTTCAAGGCCAGGTATCTGGAGACTTGGTGCCGCTTCAAGGCCTGGTATCTGGAGACTTGGTGCTGCTTCAGGGCCAGGTGTCTAGATACTTGGTACCACTTCAAGGCCAGGAATCTGGAGACTTGGTGCTGCTTCAGGGCCAAGTATCTGGAGACTTGGTGCCACTTCAGGGCCAGGTATCTGGAGACTTCATTGCACTTCAAGGCCAGGTATCTGGAGACTTGGTGCTGCTTCAGGGCCAGGTATCTGGAGACTTGATGCCGCTTCAATGCCAGGTATCTGGATACTTGGTGCTACTTCACGGCCAGGTATCTGGAGACTTAGTGCCGCTTCAGGGCCAGGTATCTGGATTCTTGGTGCTACTTCACGGCCAGGTATCTGGAGAATTGGTGCCGCTTCAGGGCCAGGTATCTGGAGACTTGGTGCCGTTTCAGGGCCACGTATCTGGAGACTTGGTTCTGCTTCAGGACCAGGTATCTGGAGACTTGGTTCTGCTTCAAGGCCAGGTATCTGGATACTTGGTGCCGCTTCAAGGCCAGGTATCTGGAGACTTGGTGCCTCTTCAGGGCCAAGTATCTGGATACTTGGTGCCGCTTCAGGGCCAGGTATCTGGATACTTGGTGCCGCTTCATGGCCAGGGATTTGGATACTCGGTGCTGCCTCAGGGCCAGGTATCTGGATACTTGCTGCTGTTTCAGGGCAAGGTATCGGGAGACATGGTGCCGCTTCAAGAGCAAGGTATCTGGATACTTGCTGCTGCTTCAGGACCAGGTATCTGGAGATTTGGTACAGATTCAAGGCCAGGTATCTGGAGACTTGGTGCCTCTTCAGGTCCAGGTATCTGGATTCTTGGTGCCGCTTCAGGGCCAGGTATCTGGATTCTTGGTGCTGCTTCAGGGCCAGGTATCTGGAGACTTACTGCCCCTTCAGGGCCAGGTATCTGGAGACTTAGTGCAGCTTCAGGGCCAGGTATCTGTAGACTTGGTTCTGCTTCAGGAGCAGGTATCTGGAGACTTGGTTCCGCTTCAGGGCCAGGTATCTGGAGACTTGGTGCCGCTTCAGGGCCAGGTATCTGGAGACTTGGTGCTGCTTCAAGGCCAGGTATCTGGAGACTTGGTGCTGCTTCAGGGCCAGGTGTCTGGATACTTGGTGCCGCTTCAAGGCCAGGTATCTGGTTACTCGGTGCCGCTTCAGGGCCAGGTATCTGGATACTCGGTTCCGCTTCAGGGACAGGCATCTGGATACTTGCTGCCGCATCAGGGCAAGGTATCTGGAGACTTGGTGCCGCTTCAAGGCCAGGTATCTGGAGACTTGGTGTCACTTCAGGCCAGGTATCTGGATACTTGGTGCCGCTTCAGGGCCAGGTATCTGGAGACTTGGTGCTGCTTCAGGGCCAGGACTCTGGATACTTGGTGCCGTTCAAGGACAGGTATCTGGAGACTTGGTGCCGCTTCAGGGCCAGGTATCTGGAGACTTGGTGCTGCTTCAGGGCCAGGTGTCTGGATACTTGCTGCCGCTTCAAGGCCAGGTATCTGGAGACTTGGTGCTGCTTCAGGGCCAGGTATCTGGAGACTTGGTGCCGCTTCAGGGCCAGGTATCTGGAGACTTCGTTCCGCTTCAGGACCAGGTATCTGGAGACTTGGTGCCTCTTCATGTCCAGGTATCTGGAGACTTGGTTCTGCTTCAGGGCCAGGTTTCTGGAGACTTGGTGCCGCTTCAGGGCCAGGTATTTGGAGACTTGGTGCTGCTTCAAGGCCAGGTATCTGGAGACTTGGTGCTGCTTCAGGGCCAGGTGTCTGGATACTTGGTGCCGCTTCAAGGCCAGGTATCTGGAGACTTGGTGCTGCTTCATGGCCAGGTATCTGGAGACTTGGTGCCACTTCAGGGCCAGGTACCAGGATACTTGCTGCCTCTTCAGGGCAAGGTATCTGGAGACTTGGTGCCGCTTCAAGGCCAGGTATCTGGATACTTGGTTCTGCTTCATGGCCAGGTATCTGGATACTCGGTGCCGCTTCAGGGTCAGGTATCTGGATACTCGGTGCCGCTTCAGGGCCAGGTATCTGGAGACTTGGTGCTGCTTCAGGGCCATGTGTCTGGATACTTGGTGCCGTTCAAGGACAGGTATCTGGAGTCTTGGAGCTGCTTCAGGGCCAGGTATCTGGAGACTTGGTGCCGCTTCAGGGCCAGGTATCTGGAGACTTGGTGCCGCTTCAAGGCCTGGTATCTGGAGACTTGGTGCTGCTTCAGGGCCAGGTGTCTAGATACTTGGTACCACTTCAAGGCCAGGTATCTGGAGACTTGGTGCTGCTTCAGGGCCAAGTATCTGGAGACTTGGTGCCACTTCAGGGCCAGGTATCTGGAGACTTCATTGCGCTTCAGGACCAGGTATCTGGAGACTTGGTTCTGCTTCAGGGCCAGGTATCTGGAGGCTTGGTGCTGCTTCAGGGCCAGGTGTCTGGATACTTGGTGCCACTTCAAGGTCAGGTATCTGGAGACTTGGTGCTGCTTCAGGGCCAGGTATCTGGAGACTTGATGCCGCTTCAATGCCAGGTATCTGGATACTTGGTGCTACTTCACGGCCAGGTATCTGGAGACTTAGTGCCGCTTCAGGGCCAGGTATCTGGAGACTTGGTGCCACTTCAGGGCCAGGTATCTGGATTCTTGGTGCTACTTCACGGCCAGGTATCTGGAGACTTGGTGCCACTTCAGGGCCAGGTATCTGGAGACTTGGTGCCGTTTCAGGGCCACATATCTGGAGACTTGGTTCTGCTTCAGGACCAGGTATCTGGAGACTTGGTTCTGCTTCAAGGCCAGGTATCTGGATACTTGGTGCCGCTTCAAGGCCAGGTATCTGGAGACTTGGTGCCTCTTCAGGGCCAAGTATCTGGATACTTGGTGCCGCTTCAGGGCCAGGTATCTGGATACTTGGTGCCGCTTCATGGCCAGGGATTTGGATACTCGGTGCTGCCTCAGGGCCAGGTATCTGGATACTTGCTGCCGTTTCAGGGCAAGGTATCGGGAGACATGGTGCCGCTTCAAGAACAAGGTATCTGGATACTTGCTGCCGCTTCAGGACCAGGTATCTGGAGATTTGGTACCGATTCAAGGCCAGGTATCTGGAGACTTGGTGCCTCTTCAGGTCCAGGTATCTGGATTCTTGGTGCCCCTTCAGGGCCAGGTATCTGGATTCTTGGTGCTGCTTCAGGGCCAGGTATCTGGAGACTTAGTGCCCATTCAGGGCCAGGTATCTGGAGACTTAGTGCAGCTTCAGGGCCAGGTATCTGGAGACTTGGTTCTGCTTCAGGACCAGGTATCTGGAGACTTGGTTCCGCTTCAGGGCCAGGTATCTGGAGACTTGGTGCCACTTCAGGGCCAGGTATCTGGAGACTTGGTGCTGCTTCAAGGCCAGGTATCTGGAGACTTGGTGCTGCTTCAGGGCCAGGTGTCTGGATACTTGGTGCCGCTTCAAGGCCAGGTATCTGGATACTCGGTGCCGCTTCAGGGCCAGGTATCTGGATACTCGGTTCCGCTTCAGTTACAGGCATCTGGATACTTGCTGCCGCATCAGGGCAAGGTATCTGGAGACTTGGTGCCGCTTCAAGGCCAGGTATCTGGAGACTTGGTGTCACTTCAGGCCAGGTATCTGGATACTTGGTGCCGCTTCAGGGCCAGGTATCTGGAGACTTGGTGCTGCTTCAGGGCCAGGTGTCTGGATACTTGGTGCCGTTCAAGGACAGGTATCTGGAGACTTGGTGCCGCTTCAGGGCCAGGTATCTGGAGACTTGGTGCTGCTTCAGGGCCAGGTGTCTGGATACTTGCTGCCGCTTCAGGGCCAGGTATCTGGAGACTTGGTGCCGCTTCAGGGCCAGGTATCTGGAGACTTCGTTCCGCTTCAGGACCAGGTATCTGGAGACTTGGTGCTGCTTCAGGGACAGGTGTCTGGATACTTGGTGCCGCTTCAAGGTCAGGTATCTGGAGACTTAGTACTGCTTCAGGGCCAGGTATCTGGAGACTTGATGCCGCTTCATGGCCAGGTATCTGGAGACTTAGTGCTACTTCACGGCCAGGTATCTGGATTATTGGTGCTACTTCAGGGCTAGGTATCTGGAGACTTAGTGCCACTTCAGGGCCAGGTATCTGGAGACTTGGTGCCGCTTCAGGGTCAGGTATCTGGAGACTTGGTTCCGCGTCAGGACCAGGTATCTGGATACTTGGTTCCGCTTCAAGGCCAGGTATCTGGATACTTGGTGCCGCTTCAGGGCCAGGTATCTGGATACTCAGTGCAGCTTCAGGGCCAGGTATCTGGAGACTTGGTGCTTCTTCAAAACCAGGTATCTGAAGACTTGGTGTCGCTTCAGGGCCAGGTATCTGGATACTTGGTGCCGCTTCATGGCCAGGTATTTGGATACTCGGTGCCGCTTCAGGGCCATGTATCTGGATACTCGGTGCTGCTTCAGGGCCAGGTATCTGGATACTTGCTGCTGTTTCAGGGCAAGGTATCTGGAGACTTGGTGCCGCTTCAAGGCCAGGTATCTGGATTCTTGGTGCCTCTTCAGGGCCAGGTATCTGGATACTTGGTGCCACTTTAGGGCCAGGTATCTGGATACTCGGTGCTGCTTCAGGGCCAGGTATCTGGAGACTTGGTGCCACTTCAAGGCCAGGTATCTGGAGACTTGGTGACGCTTCAGGTCCAGGTATCTGGATACTTGGTGCCGCTTCAGGGCCAGGTATCTGGATACTTGGTGCCATTTCAGGGCCAGGTATCTGGATACTCGGTGCTGCTTCAGGGCCAGGTATCTGGAGACTTGGTGCCACTTCAAGGCCAGGTATCTGGAGACTTGGTGACGCTTCAGGGCCAGGTACCTGGATAATTGGTGCCGCTTCATGGCCAGGTATCTGAATACTCGGTGCCGCTTCAGGGCCAGGTATCTGGATACTCGGTGCTGCTTCAGGGCCAGGTATCTGGATACATGCTGCTGCTTCAGGGCAAGGTATCTGGAGACTTGGTGCCACTTCAAGGCCAGGTATCTGGAGACTTGGTGTCGCTTCAGGGCCAGGTATCTGGATACTTGTTGCCGCTTCAGGGCCAGGTATCTGGAGACTTGGTGCTGCTTCAGGGCCAGGTGTCTGGATACTTGGTGCTGCTTCAAGGACAGTTATCTGGAGCCTTGGTGCCGCTTCAGGGACAGGTATCTGGAGACTTGGTGCTGCTTCAGGACCTGGTATTTTGAGACTTGGTGCCGCTTCAAGGCCAGGTATCTGGAGACTTGGTGCTGCTTCAGGGCCAGGTGTCTGGATACTTGGTACCGCTTCAAGGCCAAGTATCTGGATACTTGGTGCCATTCAAGGACAGGTATCTGGAGACTTGGTGCTGCTTCAGGGCCAGGTATCTGGATTCTTGGTGCTACTTCAGGGCTAGGTATCTGGAGGCTTAGTGCCACTTCAGGGCCAGGTATCTGGAGACTTGGTGCCGCTTCAGGGCCAGGTATCTGGGGACTTGGTTCCGCTTCAGGACCAGGTATCTGGATACTTGGTTCCGCTTCAAGGCAGGTATCTAGATACTTGGTGCCGCTTCAAGGCCAGGTATCTGGATACTTGGTGCCGCTTCAGGGCCAGGTATCTGGATACTCGGTGCTGCTTCAGGGCCAGGTATCTGGAGACTTGGTGCCGCTTCAAAGCCAGGTATCTGGAGACTTGGTGTCGCTTCAGGGCCAGGTATCTGGATACTTGGTGCCGCTTCAGGGCCTGGTATCTGGATACTCGGTGCTGCTTCAGGGCCAGGTATCTGGATACTTGCTGCTGTTTCAGGGCAAGGTATCGGGAGACTTGGTGGCGCTTCAAGGCCAGGTATCTGGATACTTGTTGCCGCTTCAGGACCAGGTATCTGGAGATTTGGTACCGATTCTAGGCCAGGTATCTGGAGACTTGGTGCCTCTTCAGGTCCAGGTATCTGCATACTTGGTTCCGCTTCAGGGCCAGGTATCTGGATTCTTGGTGTTGCTTCAGGGCCAGGTATCTGGAGACTTAGTGCCCCTTCAGGGCCAGGTATCTGGAGACTTAGTGCCCCTTCAGGGCCAGGTATCTGGAGACTTGGTGCCGCTTCAGGGCCAGGTATCTGGAGACTTGGTTCTGCTTCAGGGCCAAGTATCTGGAGACTTGGTGCTGCTTCAGGGCCAGGTATCTGGAGACTTGGTGCCGCTTCAGGGCCAGGTATTTGGAGACTTGGTGCTGCTTCAAGGCCAGGTATCTGGAGACTTAGTGCCACTTCAGGGCCAGGTATCTGGAGACTTGGTGTCGCTTCAGGGCCAGGTATCTGGAGACTTGGTTCCGCTTCAGGACCAGGTATATGGAGACTTGGTGCCACTTCAAGGCCAGGTATCTGGAGACTTGGTGACGCTTCAGGTCCAGGTGTCTGGATACTTGGTGCCGCTTCAGGGCCAGGTATCTGGATTCTTGGTGCTGCTTCAGGGCCAGGTATCTGGAGACTTGGTGCCGCTTCAAGGCCAGGTATCTGGATTCTTGGTGCCTCTTCAGGGCCAGGTATCTGGATACTTGGTGCCATTTCAGGGCCAGGTATCTGGATACTCGGTGCTGCTTCAGGGCCAGGTATCTGGAGACTTGGTGCCACTTCAAGGCCAGGTATCTGGAGACTTGGTGACGCTTCAGGGCCAGGTACCTGGATAATTGGTGCCGCTTCATGGCCAGGTATCTGAATACTCGGTGCCGCTTCAGGGCCAGGTATCTGGATACTCGGTGCTGCTTCAGGGCAGGTATCTGGATACATGCTGCTGCTTCAGGGCAAGGTATCTGGAGACTTGGTGCCACTTCAAGGCCAGGTATCTGGAGACTTGGTGTCGCTTCAGGGCCAGGTATCTGGATACTTGTTGCCGCTTCAGGGCCAGGTATCTGGAGACTTGGTGCTGCTTCAGGGCCAGGTGTCTGGATACTTGGTGCTGCTTCAAGGACAGTTATCTGGAGCCTTGGTGCCGCTTCAGGGACAGGTATCTGGAGACTTGGTGCTGCTTCAGGGCCAGGTATTTTGAGATTTGGTGCCGCTTCAAGGCCAGGTATCTGGAGACTTGGTGCTGCTTCAGGGCCAGGTGTCTGGATACTTGGTACCGCTTCAAGGCCAAGTATCTGGATACTTGGTGCCATTCAAGGACAGGTATCTGGAGACTTGGTGCTGCTTCAGGGCCAGGTATCTGGATTCTTGGTGCTACTTCAGGGCTAGGTATCTGGAGGCTTAGTGCCACTTCAGGGCCAGGTATCTGGAGACTTGGTGCCGCTTCAGGGCCAGGTATCTGGAGACTTGGTTCCGCTTCAGGACCAGGTATCTGGATACTTGGTTCCGCTTCAAGGCAGGTATCTAGATACTTGGTGCCGCTTCAAGGCCAGGTATCTGGATACTTGGTGCCGCTTCAGGGCCAGGTATCTGGATACTCGGTTCCGCTTCAGGGACAGGCATCTGGATACTTGCTGCCGCTTCAGGGCAAGGTATCTGGAGACTTGGTGCCGCTTCAAGGCCAGGTATCTGGAGACTTGGTGTCACTTCAGGCCAGGTATCTGGATAATTGGTGCCGCTTCAGGGCCAGGTATCTGGAGACTTGGTGCTGCTTCAGGGCCAGGTGTCTGGATACTTGGTGCCGTTCAAGGACAGGTATATGGAGACTTGGTGCCGCTTCAGGGCCAGCTATTTGGAGACATGGTGCCGCTTCAGGGCCAGGTATCTGGAGACTTGGTGCCGCTTTAAGGCCAGGTATCTGGAGACTTGGTGCTGCTTCAGGGCCAGGTGTCTGGATACTCGGTGCCGCTTCAAGGCCAGGTATCTGGAGACTTGGTGCTGCTTCAGGGCCAGGTATCTGGAGACTTGGTGCCGCTTCAGGGCCAGGTATCTGGAGACTTCGTTCTGCTTCAGGACCAGGTATCTGGAGACTTGGTGCTGCTTCAGGGACAGGTGTCTGGATACTTGGTGCCGCTTCAAGGTCAGGTATCTGGAGACTTAGTGCCCCTTCAGGGCCAGGTATCTGGAGACTTGGTGCCGCCTCATGGCCAGGTATTTGGATACTCGGTGCTGCCTCAGGGCCAGGTATCTGGATACTTGCTGCCGTTTCAGGGCAAGGTATCTGGAGACCTGGTGCCGCTTCAAGAGCAAGGTATCTGGATACTTGCTGCCGCTTCAGGACCAGGTATCTGGAGACTTGGTGCCACTTCAAGGCCAGGTATCTGGATACTCGGTGCCGCTTCAGGGCCAGGTATCTGGATACTCAGTTCCGCTTCAGGGACAGGTCTCTGGATACTTGCTGCCGCTTCAGGGCAAGGTATCTGGAGACTTGGTGCCACTTCAAGGCCAGGTATCTGGAGACTTGGTGTCACTTCAGGCCAGGTATCTGGATACTTGGTGCCACTTCAGGGCCAGGTATCTGGAGACTTGGTGCTGCTTCAGGGCCAGGTGTCTGGATACTTGGTGCCGTTCAAGGACAGGTATCTGGAGACTTGGTGCCGCTTCAGGGCCAGGTATCTGGAGACATGGTGCCGCTTCAGGGCCAGGTATCTGGAGACTTGGTGACGCTTTAAGGACAGGTATCTGGAGACTTGGTGCTGCTTCAGGGCCAGGTGTCTGGATACTTGGTGCCGCTTCAAGGTCAGGTATCTGGAGACTTTGTGCTGCTTCAGCGCCAGGTATCTGGAGACTTGGTGCCGCTTCAGGGCCAGGTATCTGGAGACTTCGTTCCGCTTCAGGACCAGGTATCTGGAGACTTGGTTCTGTTTCAGGGCCAGGTATCTGGATACTTGGTGCCGCTTCAGGGCCAGGTATCTGTAGACTTGGTAACTCTCAGGGCCCGGTATCTGGATACGTGGTGCCACTTCAGGGCCAGGTATCTGGATACTTGGTGCCGCTTCAGGGCCAGGTATCTGGAGACTTTCTGCCACTTCAGGGCTAGGTATCTGGATACTTGGTGCCTCTTCACGTCCAGGTATCTGGAGACTTAGTGCCGCTTCAGGGCCAGGTATCTGGAGACTTGGTGCCACTTCAGGGCCAGGTATCTGGAGACTTGGTTCCACTTCAGGACCAGGTATCTGGAGACTTGGTTCCGCTTCGGGCCAGGTATCTGGATTCTTGGTGCCGCTTCAAGGCCAGGTATCTGGAGACTTGGTGCCTCTTCAGGGCCAGGTATCTGGATACTTGGTGCCCCTTCAGGGCCAGGTATCTGGATACTTGGTGCTGCTTCAGGGCCAGGTATCTGAAGACTAGTTGCCGCTTCAAGGCCAGGTATCTGGATACTCGGTGCCTCTTCAGGGCCAGGTATCTGGATACTCGGTTCCGCTTCAGGGACAGGTCTCTGGATACTTGCTGCCGCTTCAGGGCAAGGTATCTGGAGACTTGGTGCCACTTCAAGGCCAGGTATCTGGAGACTTGGTGTCACTTCAGCCCAGGTATCTGGATACTTGGTGCCACTTCAGGGCCAGGTATCTGGAGACTTGGTGCTGCTTCAGGGCCAGGTGTCTGGATACTTGGTGCCGTTCAAGGACAGGTATCTGGAGACTTGGTGCCGCTTCAGGGCCAGGTATCTGGAGACATGGTGCCGCTTCAGGGCCAGGTATCTGGAGACTTGGTGCCGCTTTAAGGCCAGGTATCTGGAGACTTGGTGCTGCTTCAGGGCCAGGTGTCTGGATACTTGGTGCCGCTTCAAGGTCAGGTATCTGGAGACTTTGTGCTGCTTCAGGGCCAGGTATCTGGAGACTTGGTGCCGCTTCAGGGCCAGGTATCTGGAGACTTCGTTCCGCTTCAGGACCAGGTATCTGGAGACTTGGTTCTGCTTCAGGGCCAGGTATCTGGATACTTGGTGCAGCTTCAGGGCCAGGTATCTGTAGACTTGGTAACTCTCAGGGCCCGGTATCTGGATACGTGGTGCCACTTCAGGGCCAGGTATCTGGAGACTTTCTGCCACTTCAGGGCAAGGTATCTGGATACTTGGTGCCTCTTCACGTCCAGGTATCTGGAGACTTAGTGCCGCTTCAGGGCCAGGTATCTGGAGACTTGGTGCCACTTCAGGGCCAGGTATCTGGAGACTTGGTTCCACTTCAGGAACAGGTATCTGGAGACTTGGTTCCGCTTCGGGCCAGGTATCTGGATTCTTGGTGCCGCTTCAAGGCCAGGTATCTGGAGACTTGGTGCCTCTTCAGGGCCAGGTATCTGGATACTTGGTGCCCCTTCAGGGCCATGTATCTGGATATTTGGTGCTGCTTCAGGGCCAGGTATCTGAAGACTAGGTGCCGCTTCAAGGCCAGGTATCTGGAGACTTGGTGAAGCTTGAGGGCCAGGTATCTGGATACTTGGTGCCGGTTCATGGCCAGGTATATGGATACTCGGTGCTGCTTCAGGGCCAGGTATCTGGATGCTCGGTGCTGCTTCAGGGCCCGGTATCTGGATACTTGCTGCCGCTTCAGGGCAAGGTATCTGGAGACTTGGTGCCGCTTCAAGGCCAGGTATCTGGATACTTGCTGCCACTTCAGGACCAGGTATCTGGAGACTTGGTACCGATTCAAGGCCAGGTATCTGGAGACTTGGTGCCTCTTCAGGTCCAGGTATCTGGATACTTGTGCCGCTTCAGGGCCAGGTATCTGGATTCTTGGTGCTGCTTCAGGGCCAGGTATCTGGAACCTTGCTGCCGCTTCAGGACCAGGTATCTGGAGATTTGGTACCGATTCTAGGCCAGGTATCTGGAGACTTGGTGCCTCTTCAGGTCCAGGTATCTGGATACTTGGTTCCGCTTCAGAGCCAGGTATCTGGATTCTTGGTGTTGCTTCAGGGCCAGGTATCTGGAGACTTAGTGCCCCTTCAGGGCCAGGTATCTGGAGACTTGGTGCCGCTTCAGGGCCAGGTATCTGGAGACTTGGTTCTGCTTCAGGGCCAAGTACCTGGAGACTTGGTGCTGCTTCAGGGCCAGGTATCTGGAGACTTGGTGCCGCTTCAGGGCCAGGTATTTGGAGACTTGCTTCTGCTTCAAGGCCAGGTATCTGGAGACTTGGTGCTGCTTCAGGGCCAGGTGTCTGGATACTTGGTGCCGCTTCAAGGCCAGGTATCTGGAGACTTGGTGCTGCTTCATGGCCAGGTATCTGGAGACTTGGTGCCACTTTAGTGCCAGGTACCTGGATACTTGCTGCCGCTTCAGGGCAAGGTATCTGGAGACTTGGTGCCGCTTCAAGGCCAGGTATCTGGATACTTGGTTCTGCTTCATGGCCAGGTATCTGGATACTCGGTGCCGCTTCAGTGCCAGGTCTCTGGATACTCGGTGCCGCTTCAGGGCCAGGTATCTGGAGACTTGGTGCTGCTTCAGGGCCAGGTGTCTGGATACTTGGTGCCATTCAAGGACAGGTATCTGGAGTCTTGGAGCTGCTTCAGGGCCAGGTATCTGGAGACTTGGTGCCGCTTCAGGGCCAGGTATCTGGAGACTTGGTGCCGCTTCAGGGCCAGGTGTCTGGATACTTGGTGCCACTTCAAGGCCAGGTATCTGGAGACTTGGTGCTGCTTCAGGGCCAAGTATCTGGAGACTTGGTGCCACTTCAGGGCCAGGTATCTGGAGACTTCGTTCCGCTTCAGGACCAGGTATCTGGAGACTTGGTTCTGCTTCAGGGCCAGGTATCTGGAGACTTGGTGCTGCTTCAGGGCCAGGTGTCTGGATACTTGGTGCTGCTTCAAGGTCAGGTATCTGGAGACTTGGTGCTGCTTCAGGGCCAGGTATCTGGAGACTTGATGCCGCTTCAAGGCCAGGTATCTGGATACTTGGTGCTACTTCACGGCCAGGTATCTGGAGACTTAATGCCGCTTCAGGGCCAGGTATCTGGAGACTTGGTGCCACTTCAGGGCCAGGTATCTGGATTCTTGGTGCTACTTCACAGCCAGGTATCTGGAGACTTGGTGCCGCTTCAGGGCCAGGTATCTGGAGACTTGGTGCCGCTTCAGGGCCAGGTATCTGGAGACTTGGTTCTGCTTCAGGACCAGGTATCTGGAGACTTGGTTCTGCTACAAGGCCAGGTATCTGGATACTTGGTGCCGCTTCAAGGCCAGGTATCTGGAGACTTGGTGCCTCTTCAGGGCCAAGTATCTGGATACTTGGTGCCGCTTCAGGATCTGGAAACTTGGTGCCACTTCAAGGCCAGGTATCTGGATTCTTAGTGCCTCTTCAGGGCCAGGTATCTGGATACTTGGTGCCGCTTCAGGGCCAGGTATCTGGATACTCGGTGCTGCTTCAGGGCCAGGTATCTGGAGACTTGGTGCCACTTCAAGGCCAGGTATCTGGAGACTTGGTGACGCTTCAGGGCCAGGTATCTGGATAATTGGTGCTGCTTCATGGCCAGGTATCTGAATACTCGGTGCCGCTTCAGGGCCAGGTTTCTGGATACTCGGTGCCGCTTCAGGGCCAGGTATCTGGATACATGCTGCTGCTTCAGGGCAAGATATCTGGAGACTTGGTGCCGCTTCAAGGCCAGGTATCTGGAGACTTGGTGTCGCTTCAGGTCCAGGTATCTGGATACTTGGTGCCGCTTCAGGGCCAGTTATCTGGAGACTTGGTGCGGCTTCAGGTCCAGCTATCTGGAGACTTGGTGCTGCTTCAAGGCCAGGTATCTGGATATTTACTGCCACTTCAGGACCAGGTATCTGGAGACTTGGTATCGATTCAAGGCCAGGTATCTGGATACTTGCTGCCGCTTCAGGACAAGGTATCTGGAGATTTGGTACCGATTCTAGGCCAGGTATCTGGAGACTTGGTGCCTATTCAGGTCCAGGTATCTGGATACTTGGTTCCGTTTCAGGGCCAGGTATCTGGATTCTTGGTGTTGCTTCAGGGCCAGGTATCTGGAGACTTAGTGACCCTTCAGGGCCAGGTATCTGGAGACTTGGTGCCGCTTCAGGGCCAGGCATCTGGAGACTTGGTTCTGCTTCAGGGCCAAGTATCTGGAGACTTGGTGCTGCTTCAGGGCCAGGTATCTGGAGACTTGGTGCCGCTTCAGGGCCAGGTATTTGGAGACTTGGTGCTGCTTCAAGGCCAGGTATCTGGAGACTTAGTGCCGCTTCAGGGCCAGGTATCTGGAGACTTGGTTCCGCTTCAGGACCAGGTATCTGGATACTTGGTTCCGCTTCAAGGCCAGGTATCTGGATACTTGGTGCCGCTTCAAGGCCAGGTATCTGGATACTTGGTGCTGCTTCAGGGCCAGGTATCTGGATACTCTGTGCTGCTTCAGGGCCAGGTATCTGGAGACTTGGTGCTGCTTCAAAGCCAGGTATCTGGAGACTTGGTGCCGCTTCAGGGCCAGGTATCTGGAATCTTGGTGCTACTTCAGGGCTATGTATCTGGAGACTTAGTGCCACTTCAGGGCCAGCTATCTGGAGACTTGGTTCCGCTTCAGGACCAGGTATCTGGATACTTGGTTCCGCTTCAAGGCCAGGTATCTGGATACTTGGTGCCGCTTCAAGGCCAGGTATCTGGATACTTGGTGCCGCTTCAGGGCCAGGTATCTGGATACTCGGTGCTGCTTCAGGGCCAGGTATCTGGAGACTTGGTGCTGCTTCAAAGCCAGGTATCTGGAGACTTGGTGTCGCTTCAGGGCCAGGTATATGGATACTTGGTGCCGCTTCATGGCCAGGTATTTGGATGCTCGGTGCCGCTTCAGGGCCAGGTATCTGGATGCTCGGTGCTGCTTCAGGGCCAGGTATCTGGAGACTTGCTGCTGTTTCAGGGCAAGGTATCTGGAGGCTTGGTGCCGCTTCAAGGACCAGGTATCTGGAGATTTGGTACCGATTCTAGGCCAGGTATCTGGAGACTTGGTGCCTCTTCAGGTCCAGGTATCTGGATACTTGGTGCCGCTTCAGGGCCAGGTATCTGGATTCTTGGTGTTGCTTCAGGGCCAGGTATCTGGAGACTTAGTGCCCCTTCAGGGCTAGGTATCTGGAGACTTGGTGCCGCTTCAGGGCCAGGTATTTGGAGACTTGGTTCTGCTTCAGGGCCAGGTATCTGGAGACTTGGTGCCGCTTCAGGGCCAGGTATTTGGAGACTTGGTGCTGCTTCAAGGCCAGGTATCTGGAGACTTGGTGCTGCTTCAGGGCCAGGTGTCTGGATACTTGGTGTTGCTTCAAGGCCAGGTATCCGGAGACTTGGTGCTGCTTCATGGCCAGGTATCTGGAGACTTGGTGCCACTTCAGGGCCAGGTACCTGGATACTTGCTGCCGCTTCAGGGCAAGGTATCTGGAGACTTGGTGCCGCTTCAAGGCCAGGTATCTGGATACTTGGTTCTGCTTCATGGCCAGGTATCTGGATACTTGGTGCCGCTTCAGGGTCAGGTATCTGGATACTCGGTGCCGCTTCAGGGCCAGGTATCTGGAGACTTGGTGCTGCTTCAGGGCCATGTGTCTGGATACTTGGTGCCGTTCAAGGACAGGTATCTGGAGTCTTGGAGCTGCTTCAGGGCCAGGTATCTGGAGACTTGGTGCCGCTTCAGGGCCAGGTATCTGGAGACTTGGTGCCGCTTCAAGGCCTGGTATCTGGAGACTTGGTGCTGCTTCAGGGCCAGGTGTCTAGATACTTGGTGCCACTTCAAGGCCAGGTATCTGGAGACTCTGTGCTGCTTCAGGGCCAAGTATCTGGAGACTTGGTGCCACTTCAGGGCCAGGTATCTGGAGACTTCGTTGCGCTTCAGGACCAGGTATCTGGAGACTTGGTTCTGCTTCAGGGCCAGGTATCTGGAGACTTGGTGCTGCTTCATGTCCAGGTGTCTGGATACTTGGTGCCGCTTCAAGGTCAGGTATCTGGAGACTTGGTGCTGCTTCAGGGCCAGGTATCTGGAGACTTGATGCCGCTTCAAGGCCAGGTATCTGGATACTTGGTGCCGCTTCAGGGCCAGGTATCTGGATACTCAGTGCAGCTTCAGGGCCAGGTATCTGGAGACTTGGTGCTGCTTCAAGGCCAGGTGTCTGGATACTTGGTGCCGCTTCAAGGTCAGGTATCTGGAGACTTTGTGCTGCTTCAGCGCCAGGTATCTGGAGACTTGGTGCCGCTTCAGGGCCAGGTATCTGGAGACTTCGTTCCGCTTCAGGACCAGGTATCTGGAGACTTGGTTCTGCTTCAGGGCCAGGTATCTGGATACTTGGTGCCGCTTCAGGGCCAGGTATCTGTAGACTTGGTAACTCTCAGGGCCCGGTATCTGGATACGTGGTGCCACTTCAGGGCCAGGTATCTGGATACTTGGTGCCGCTTCAGGGCCAGGTATCTGGAGACTTTCTGCCACTTCAGGGCTAGGTATCTGGATACTTGGTGCCTCTTCACGTCCAGGTATCTGGAGACTTAGTGCCGCTTCAGGGCCAGGTATCTGGAGACTTGGTGCCACTTCAGGGCCAGGTATCTGGAGACTTGGTTCCACTTCAGGACCAGGTATCTGGAGACTTGGTTCCGCTTCGGGCCAGGTATCTGGATTCTTGGTGCCGCTTCAAGGCCAGGTATCTGGAGACTTGGTGCCTCTTCAGGGCCAGGTATCTGGATACTTGGTGCCCCTTCAGGGCCAGGTATCTGGATACTTGGTGCTGCTTCAGGGCCAGGTATCTGAAGACTAGTTGCCGCTTCAAGGCCAGGTATCTGGATACTCGGTGCCTCTTCAGGGCCAGGTATCTGGATACTCGGTTCCGCTTCAGGGACAGGTCTCTGGATACTTGCTGCCGCTTCAGGGCAAGGTATCTGGAGACTTGGTGCCACTTCAAGGCCAGGTATCTGGAGACTTGGTGTCACTTCAGCCCAGGTATCTGGATACTTGGTGCCACTTCAGGGCCAGGTATCTGGAGACTTGGTGCTGCTTCAGGGCCAGGTGTCTGGATACTTGGTGCCGTTCAAGGACAGGTATCTGGAGACTTGGTGCCGCTTCAGGGCCAGGTATCTGGAGACATGGTGCCGCTTCAGGGCCAGGTATCTGGAGACTTGGTGCCGCTTTAAGGCCAGGTATCTGGAGACTTGGTGCTGCTTCAGGGCCAGGTGTCTGGATACTTGGTGCCGCTTCAAGGTCAGGTATCTGGAGACTTTGTGCTGCTTCAGGGCCAGGTATCTGGAGACTTGGTGCCGCTTCAGGGCCAGGTATCTGGAGACTTCGTTCCGCTTCAGGACCAGGTATCTGGAGACTTGGTTCTGCTTCAGGGCCAGGTATCTGGATACTTGGTGCAGCTTCAGGGCCAGGTATCTGTAGACTTGGTAACTCTCAGGGCCCGGTATCTGGATACGTGGTGCCACTTCAGGGCCAGGTATCTGGAGACTTTCTGCCACTTCAGGGCAAGGTATCTGGATACTTGGTGCCTCTTCACGTCCAGGTATCTGGAGACTTAGTGCCGCTTCAGGGCCAGGTATCTGGAGACTTGGTGCCACTTCAGGGCCAGGTATCTGGAGACTTGGTTCCACTTCAGGAACAGGTATCTGGAGACTTGGTTCCGCTTCGGGCCAGGTATCTGGATTCTTGGTGCCGCTTCAAGGCCAGGTATCTGGAGACTTGGTGCCTCTTCAGGGCCAGGTATCTGGATACTTGGTGCCCCTTCAGGGCCATGTATCTGGATATTTGGTGCTGCTTCAGGGCCAGGTATCTGAAGACTAGGTGCCGCTTCAAGGCCAGGTATCTGGAGACTTGGTGAAGCTTGAGGGCCAGGTATCTGGATACTTGGTGCCGGTTCATGGCCAGGTATATGGATACTCGGTGCTGCTTCAGGGCCAGGTATCTGGATGCTCGGTGCTGCTTCAGGGCCCGGTATCTGGATACTTGCTGCCGCTTCAGGGCAAGGTATCTGGAGACTTGGTGCCGCTTCAAGGCCAGGTATCTGGATACTTGCTGCCACTTCAGGACCAGGTATCTGGAGACTTGGTACCGATTCAAGGCCAGGTATCTGGAGACTTGGTGCCTCTTCAGGTCCAGGTATCTGGATACTTGTGCCGCTTCAGGGCCAGGTATCTGGATTCTTGGTGCTGCTTCAGGGCCAGGTATCTGGAACCTTGCTGCCGCTTCAGGACCAGGTATCTGGAGATTTGGTACCGATTCTAGGCCAGGTATCTGGAGACTTGGTGCCTCTTCAGGTCCAGGTATCTGGATACTTGGTTCCGCTTCAGAGCCAGGTATCTGGATTCTTGGTGTTGCTTCAGGGCCAGGTATCTGGAGACTTAGTGCCCCTTCAGGGCCAGGTATCTGGAGACTTGGTGCCGCTTCAGGGCCAGGTATCTGGAGACTTGGTTCTGCTTCAGGGCCAAGTACCTGGAGACTTGGTGCTGCTTCAGGGCCAGGTATCTGGAGACTTGGTGCCGCTTCAGGGCCAGGTATTTGGAGACTTGCTTCTGCTTCAAGGCCAGGTATCTGGAGACTTGGTGCTGCTTCAGGGCCAGGTGTCTGGATACTTGGTGCCGCTTCAAGGCCAGGTATCTGGAGACTTGGTGCTGCTTCATGGCCAGGTATCTGGAGACTTGGTGCCACTTTAGTGCCAGGTACCTGGATACTTGCTGCCGCTTCAGGGCAAGGTATCTGGAGACTTGGTGCCGCTTCAAGGCCAGGTATCTGGATACTTGGTTCTGCTTCATGGCCAGGTATCTGGATACTCGGTGCCGCTTCAGTGCCAGGTCTCTGGATACTCGGTGCCGCTTCAGGGCCAGGTATCTGGAGACTTGGTGCTGCTTCAGGGCCAGGTGTCTGGATACTTGGTGCCATTCAAGGACAGGTATCTGGAGTCTTGGAGCTGCTTCAGGGCCAGGTATCTGGAGACTTGGTGCCGCTTCAGGGCCAGGTATCTGGAGACTTGGTGCCGCTTCAGGGCCAGGTGTCTGGATACTTGGTGCCACTTCAAGGCCAGGTATCTGGAGACTTGGTGCTGCTTCAGGGCCAAGTATCTGGAGACTTGGTGCCACTTCAGGGCCAGGTATCTGGAGACTTCGTTCCGCTTCAGGACCAGGTATCTGGAGACTTGGTTCTGCTTCAGGGCCAGGTATCTGGAGACTTGGTGCTGCTTCAGGGCCAGGTGTCTGGATACTTGGTGCTGCTTCAAGGTCAGGTATCTGGAGACTTGGTGCTGCTTCAGGGCCAGGTATCTGGAGACTTGATGCCGCTTCAAGGCCAGGTATCTGGATACTTGGTGCTACTTCACGGCCAGGTATCTGGAGACTTAATGCCGCTTCAGGGCCAGGTATCTGGAGACTTGGTGCCACTTCAGGGCCAGGTATCTGGATTCTTGGTGCTACTTCACAGCCAGGTATCTGGAGACTTGGTGCCGCTTCAGGGCCAGGTATCTGGAGACTTGGTGCCGCTTCAGGGCCAGGTATCTGGAGACTTGGTTCTGCTTCAGGACCAGGTATCTGGAGACTTGGTTCTGCTACAAGGCCAGGTATCTGGATACTTGGTGCCGCTTCAAGGCCAGGTATCTGGAGACTTGGTGCCTCTTCAGGGCCAAGTATCTGGATACTTGGTGCCGCTTCAGGATCTGGAAACTTGGTGCCACTTCAAGGCCAGGTATCTGGATTCTTAGTGCCTCTTCAGGGCCAGGTATCTGGATACTTGGTGCCGCTTCAGGGCCAGGTATCTGGATACTCGGTGCTGCTTCAGGGCCAGGTATCTGGAGACTTGGTGCCACTTCAAGGCCAGGTATCTGGAGACTTGGTGACGCTTCAGGGCCAGGTATCTGGATAATTGGTGCTGCTTCATGGCCAGGTATCTGAATACTCGGTGCCGCTTCAGGGCCAGGTTTCTGGATACTCGGTGCCGCTTCAGGGCCAGGTATCTGGATACATGCTGCTGCTTCAGGGCAAGGTATCTGGAGACTTGGTGCCGCTTCAAGGCCAGGTATCTGGAGACTTGGTGTCGCTTCAGGTCCAGGTATCTGGATACTTGGTGCCGCTTCAGGGCCAGTTATCTGGAGACTTGGTGCGGCTTCAGGTCCAGCTATCTGGAGACTTGGTGCTGCTTCAAGGCCAGGTATCTGGATATTTACTGCCACTTCAGGACCAGGTATCTGGAGACTTGGTATCGATTCAAGGCCAGGTATCTGGATACTTGCTGCCGCTTCAGGACAAGGTATCTGGAGATTTGGTACCGATTCTAGGCCAGGTATCTGGAGACTTGGTGCCTATTCAGGTCCAGGTATCTGGATACTTGGTTCCGTTTCAGGGCCAGGTATCTGGATTCTTGGTGTTGCTTCAGGGCCAGGTATCTGGAGACTTAGTGACCCTTCAGGGCCAGGTATCTGGAGACTTGGTGCCGCTTCAGGGCCAGGCATCTGGAGACTTGGTTCTGCTTCAGGGCCAAGTATCTGGAGACTTGGTGCTGCTTCAGGGCCAGGTATCTGGAGACTTGGTGCCGCTTCAGGGCCAGGTATTTGGAGACTTGGTGCTGCTTCAAGGCCAGGTATCTGGAGACTTAGTGCCGCTTCAGGGCCAGGTATCTGGAGACTTGGTTCCGCTTCAGGACCAGGTATCTGGATACTTGGTTCCGCTTCAAGGCCAGGTATCTGGATACTTGGTGCCGCTTCAAGGCCAGGTATCTGGATACTTGGTGCTGCTTCAGGGCCAGGTATCTGGATACTCTGTGCTGCTTCAGGGCCAGGTATCTGGAGACTTGGTGCTGCTTCAAAGCCAGGTATCTGGAGACTTGGTGCCGCTTCAGGGCCAGGTATCTGGAATCTTGGTGCTACTTCAGGGCTATGTATCTGGAGACTTAGTGCCACTTCAGGGCCAGCTATCTGGAGACTTGGTTCCGCTTCAGGACCAGGTATCTGGATACTTGGTTCCGCTTCAAGGCCAGGTATCTGGATACTTGGTGCCGCTTCAAGGCCAGGTATCTGGATACTTGGTGCCGCTTCAGGGCCAGGTATCTGGATACTCGGTGCTGCTTCAGGGCCAGGTATCTGGAGACTTGGTGCTGCTTCAAAGCCAGGTATCTGGAGACTTGGTGTCGCTTCAGGGCCAGGTATATGGATACTTGGTGCCGCTTCATGGCCAGGTATTTGGATGCTCGGTGCCGCTTCAGGGCCAGGTATCTGGATGCTCGGTGCTGCTTCAGGGCCAGGTATCTGGAGACTTGCTGCTGTTTCAGGGCAAGGTATCTGGAGGCTTGGTGCCGCTTCAAGGACCAGGTATCTGGAGATTTGGTACCGATTCTAGGCCAGGTATCTGGAGACTTGGTGCCTCTTCAGGTCCAGGTATCTGGATACTTGGTGCCGCTTCAGGGCCAGGTATCTGGATTCTTGGTGTTGCTTCAGGGCCAGGTATCTGGAGACTTAGTGCCCCTTCAGGGCTAGGTATCTGGAGACTTGGTGCCGCTTCAGGGCCAGGTATTTGGAGACTTGGTTCTGCTTCAGGGCCAGGTATCTGGAGACTTGGTGCCGCTTCAGGGCCAGGTATTTGGAGACTTGGTGCTGCTTCAAGGCCAGGTATCTGGAGACTTGGTGCTGCTTCAGGGCCAGGTGTCTGGATACTTGGTGTTGCTTCAAGGCCAGGTATCCGGAGACTTGGTGCTGCTTCATGGCCAGGTATCTGGAGACTTGGTGCCACTTCAGGGCCAGGTACCTGGATACTTGCTGCCGCTTCAGGGCAAGGTATCTGGAGACTTGGTGCCGCTTCAAGGCCAGGTATCTGGATACTTGGTTCTGCTTCATGGCCAGGTATCTGGATACTTGGTGCCGCTTCAGGGTCAGGTATCTGGATACTCGGTGCCGCTTCAGGGCCAGGTATCTGGAGACTTGGTGCTGCTTCAGGGCCATGTGTCTGGATACTTGGTGCCGTTCAAGGACAGGTATCTGGAGTCTTGGAGCTGCTTCAGGGCCAGGTATCTGGAGACTTGGTGCCGCTTCAGGGCCAGGTATCTGGAGACTTGGTGCCGCTTCAAGGCCTGGTATCTGGAGACTTGGTGCTGCTTCAGGGCCAGGTGTCTAGATACTTGGTGCCACTTCAAGGCCAGGTATCTGGAGACTCTGTGCTGCTTCAGGGCCAAGTATCTGGAGACTTGGTGCCACTTCAGGGCCAGGTATCTGGAGACTTCGTTGCGCTTCAGGACCAGGTATCTGGAGACTTGGTTCTGCTTCAGGGCCAGGTATCTGGAGACTTGGTGCTGCTTCATGTCCAGGTGTCTGGATACTTGGTGCCGCTTCAAGGTCAGGTATCTGGAGACTTGGTGCTGCTTCAGGGCCAGGTATCTGGAGACTTGATGCCGCTTCAAGGCCAGGTATCTGGATACTTGGTGCCGCTTCAGGGCCAGGTATCTGGATACTCAGTGCAGCTTCAGGGCCAGGTATCTGGAGACTTGGTGCTTCTTCAAAACCAGGTATCTGAAGACTTGGTGTCGCTTCAGGGCCAGGTATCTGGATACTTGGTGCCGCTTCATGGCCAGGTATTTGGATACTCGGTGCCGCTTCAGGGCCATGTATCTGGATACTCGGTGCTGCTTCAGGGCCAGGTATCTGGATACTTGCTGCTGTTTCAGGGCAAGGTATCTGGAGACTTGGTGCCGCTTCAAGGCCAGGTATCTGGATTCTTGGTGCCTCTTCAGGGCCAGGTATCTGGATACTTGGTGCCACTTTAGGGCCAGGTATCTGGATACTCGGTGCTGCTTCAGGGCCAGGTATCTGGAGACTTGGTGCCACTTCAAGGCCAGGTATCTGGAGACTTGGTGACGCTTCAGGTCCAGGTATCTGGATACTTGGTGCCGCTTCAGGGCCAGGTATCTGGATACTTGGTGCCATTTCAGGGCCAGGTATCTGGATACTCGGTGCTGCTTCAGGGCCAGGTATCTGGAGACTTGGTGCCACTTCAAGGCCAGGTATCTGGAGACTTGGTGCTGCTTCAGGGCCTGGTATTTTGAGACTTGGTGCCGCTTCAAGGCCAGGTATCTGGAGACTTGGTGCTGCTTCAGGGCCAGGTGTCTGGATACTTGGTACCGCTTCAAGGCCAGGTGTCTGGAGACTTGGTGCTGCTTCAGGGCCAGGTGTCTGGATACTTGGTGCTGCTTCAAGGACAGTTATCTGGAGCCTTGGTGCCGCTTCAGGGACAGGTATCTGGAGACTTGGTGCTGCTTCAGGGCCTGGTATTTTGAGACTTGGTGCCGCTTCAAGGCCAGGTATCTGGAGACTTGGTGCTGCTTCAGGGCCAGGTGTCTGGATACTTGGTACCGCTTCAAGGCCAAGTATCTGGATACTTGGTGCCATTCAAGGACAGGTATCTGGAGACTTGGTGCTGCTTCAGGGCCAGGTATCTGGATTCTTGGTGCTACTTCAGGGCTAGGTATCTGGAGGCTTAGTGCCACTTCAGGGCCAGGTATCTGGAGACTTGGTGCCGCTTCAGGGCCAGGTATCTGGGGACTTGGTTCCGCTTCAGGACCAGGTATCTGGATACTTGGTTCCGCTTCAAGGCAGGTATCTAGATACTTGGTGCCGCTTCAAGGCCAGGTATCTGGATACTTGGTGCCGCTTCAGGGCCAGGTATCTGGATACTCGGTGCTGCTTCAGGGCCAGGTATCTGGAGACTTGGTGCCGCTTCAAAGCCAGGTATCTGGAGACTTGGTGTCGCTTCAGGGCCAGGTATCTGGATACTTGGTGCCGCTTCAGGGCCTGGTATCTGGATACTCGGTGCTGCTTCAGGGCCAGGTATCTGGATACTTGCTGCTGTTTCAGGGCAAGGTATCGGGAGACTTGGTGGCGCTTCAAGGCCAGGTATCTGGATACTTGTTGCCGCTTCAGGACCAGGTATCTGGAGATTTGGTACCGATTCTAGGCCAGGTATCTGGAGACTTGGTGCCTCTTCAGGTCCAGGTATCTGCATACTTGGTTCCGCTTCAGGGCCAGGTATCTGGATTCTTGGTGTTGCTTCAGGGCCAGGTATCTGGAGACTTAGTGCCCCTTCAGGGCCAGGTATCTGGAGACTTAGTGCCCCTTCAGGGCCAGGTATCTGGAGACTTGGTGCCGCTTCAGGGCCAGGTATCTGGAGACTTGGTTCTGCTTCAGGGCCAAGTATCTGGAGACTTGGTGCTGCTTCAGGGCCAGGTATCTGGAGACTTGGTGCCGCTTCAGGGCCAGGTATTTGGAGACTTGGTGCTGCTTCAAGGCCAGGTATCTGGAGACTTAGTGCCACTTCAGGGCCAGGTATCTGGAGACTTGGTGTCGCTTCAGGGCCAGGTATCTGGAGACTTGGTTCCGCTTCAGGACCAGGTATCTGGAGACTTGGTGCCACTTCAAGGCCAGGTATCTGGAGACTTGGTGACGCTTCAGGTCCAGGTATCTGGATACTTGGTGCCGCTTCAGGGCCAGGTATCTGGATTCTTGGTGCTGCTTCAGGGCCAGGTATATGGAGACTTGGTGCCGCTTCAAGGCCAGGTATCTGGATTCTTGGTGCCTCTTCAGGGCCAGGTATCTGGATACTTGGTGCCATTTCAGGGCCAGGTATCTGGATACTCGGTGCTGCTTCAGGGCCAGGTATCTGGAGACTTGGTGCCACTTCAAGGCCAGGTATCTGGAGACTTGGTGACGCTTCAGGGCCAGGTACCTGGATAATTGGTGCCGCTTCATGGCCAGGTATCTGAATACTCGGTGCCGCTTCAGGGCCAGGTATCTGGATACTCGGTGCTGCTTCAGGGCAGGTATCTGGATACATGCTGCTGCTTCAGGGCAAGGTATCTGGAGACTTGGTGCCACTTCAAGGCCAGGTATCTGGAGACTTGGTGTCGCTTCAGGGCCAGGTATCTGGATACTTGTTTCCGCTTCAGGGCCAGGTATCTGGAGACTTGGTGCTGCTTCAGGGCCAGGTGTCTGGATACTTGGTGCTGCTTCAAGGACAGTTATCTGGAGCCTTGGTGCCGCTTCAGGGACAGGTATCTGGAGACTTGGTGCTGCTTCAGGGCCAGGTATTTTGAGACTTGGTGCCGCTTCAAGGCCAGGTATCTGGAGACTTGGTGCTGCTTCAGGGCCAGGTGTCTGGATACTTGGTACCGCTTCAAGGCCAAGTATCTGGATACTTGGTGCCATTCAAGGACAGGTATCTGGAGACTTGGTGCTGCTTCAGGGCCAGGTATCTGGATTCTTGGTGCTACTTCAGGGCTAGGTATCTGGAGGCTTAGTGCCACTTCAGGGCCAGGTATCTGGAGACTTGGTGCCGCTTCAGGGCCAGGTATCTGGAGACTTGGTTCCGCTTCAGGACCAGGTATCTGGATACTTGGTTCCGCTTCAAGGCAGGTATCTAGATACTTGGTGCCGCTTCAAGGCCAGGTATCTGGATACTTGGTGCCGCTTCAGGGCCAGGTATCTGGATACTCGGTTCCGCTTCAGGGACAGGCACCTGGATACTTGCTGCCGCTTCAGGGCAAGGTATCTGGAGACTTGGTGCCGCTTCAAGGCCAGGTATCTGGAGACTTGGTGTCACTTCAGGCCAGGTATCTGGATAATTGGTGCCGCTTCAGGGCCAGGTATCTGGAGACTTGGTGCTGCTTCAGGGCCAGGTGTCTGGATACTTGGTGCCGTTCAAGGACAGGTATATGGAGACTTGGTGCCGCTTCAGGGCCAGCTATTTGGAGACATGGTGCCGCTTCAGGGCCAGGTATCTGGAGACTTGGTGCCGCTTTAAGGCCAGGTATCTGGAGACTTGGTGCTGCTTCAGGGCCAGGTGTCTGGATACTCGGTGCCGCTTCAAGGCCAGGTATCTGGAGACTTGGTGCTGCTTCAGGGCCAGGTATCTGGAGACTTGGTGCCGCTTCAGGGCCAGGTATCTGGAGACTTCGTTCTGCTTCAGGACCAGGTATCTGGAGACTTGGTGCTGCTTCAGGGACAGGTGTCTGGATACTTGGTGCCGCTTCAAGGTCAGGTATCTGGAGACTTAGTGCCCCTTCAGGGCCAGGTATCTGGAGACTTGGTGCCGCCTCATGGCCAGGTATTTGGATACTCGGTGCTGCCTCAGGGCCAGGTATCTGGATACTTGCTGCCGTTTCAGGGCAAGATATCTGGAGACCTGGTGCCGCTTCAAGAGCAAGGTATCTGGATACTTGCTGCTGCTTCAGGACCAGGTATCTGGAGACTTGGTGCCACTTCAAGGCCAGGTATCTGGATACTCGGTGCCGCTTCAGGGCCAGGTATCTGGATACTCAGTTCCGCTTCAGGGACAGGTCTCTGGATACTTGCTGCCGCTTCAGGGCAAGGTATCTGGAGACTTGGTGCCACTTCAAGGCCAGGTATCTGGAGACTTGGTGTCACTTCAGGCCAGGTATCTGGATACTTGGTGCCACTTCAGGGCCAGGTATCTGGAGACTTGGTGCTGCTTCAGGGCCAGGTGTCTGGATACTTGGTGCCGTTCAAGGACAGGTATCTGGAGACTTGGTGCCGCTTCAGGGCCAGGTATCTGGAGACATGGTGCCGCTTCAGGGCCAGGTATCTGGATACTTGGTGCCGCTTCAAGGTCAGGTATCTGGAGACTTTGTGCTGCTTCAGGGCCAGGTATCTGGAGACTTGGTGCCGCTTCAGGGCCAGGTATCTGGAGACTTCGTTCCGCTTCAGGACCAGGTATCTGGAGACTTGGTTCTGCTTCAGGGCCAGGTATCTGGATACTTGGTGCAGCTTCAGGGCCAGGTATCTGTAGACTTGGTAACTCTCAGGGCCCGGTATCTGGATACGTGGTGCCACTTCAGGGCCAGGTATCTGGAGACTTTCTGCCACTTCAGGGCAAGGTATCTGGATACTTGGTGCCTCTTCACGTCCAGGTATCTGGAGACTTAGTGCCACTTCAGGGCCAGGTATCTGGAGACTTGGTGCCACTTCAGGGCCAGGTATCTGGAGACTTGGTTCCACTTCAGGAACAGGTATCTGGAGAATTGGTTCCGCTTCGGGCCAGGTATCTGGATTCTTGGTGCCGCTTCAAGGCCAGGTATCTGGAGACTTGGTGCCTCTTCAGGGCCAGGTATCTGGATACTTGGTGCCCCTTCAGGGCCATGTATCTGGATATTTGGTGCTGCTTCAGGGCCAGGTATCTGAAGACTAGGTGCCGCTTCAAGGCCAGGTATCTGGAGACTTGGTGAAGCTTGAGGGCCAGGTATCTGGATACTTGGTGCCGGTTCATGGCCAGGTATATGGATACTCGGTGCTGCTTCAGGGCCAGGTATCTGGAAGCTCGGTGCTGCTTCAGGGCCCGGTATCTGGATACTTGCTGCCGCTTCAGGGCAAGGTATCTGGAGACTTGGTGCCGCTTCAAGGCCAGGTATCTGGATACTTGCTGCCACTTCAGGACCAGGTATCTGGAGATTTGGTACCGATTCTAGGCCAGGTATCTGGAGACTTGGTGCCTATTCAGGTCCAGGTATCTGGATACTTGGTTCCGTTTCAGGGCCAGGTATCTGGATTCTTGGTGTTGCTTCAGGGCCAGGTATCTGGAGACTTAGTGACCCTTCAGGGCCAGGTATCTGGAGACTTGGTGCCGCTTCAGGGCCAGGCATCTGGAGACTTGGTTCTGCTTCAGGGCCAAGTATCTGGAGACTTGGTGCTGCTTCAGGGCCAGGTATCTGGAGACTTGGTGCCGCTTCAGGGCCAGGTATTTGGAGACTTGGTGCTGCTTCAAGGCCAGGTATCTGGAGACTTAGTGCCGCTTCAGGGCCAGGTATCTGGAGACTTGGTTCCGCTTCAGGACCAGGTATCTGGATACTTGGTTCCGCTTCAAGGCCAGGTATCTGGATACTTGGTGCCGCTTCAAGGCCAGGTATCTGGATACTTGGTGCTGCTTCAGGGCCAGGTATCTGGATACTCTGTGCTGCTTCAGGGCCAGGTATC